>NW_026844352.1:2381970-2981970 GCF_029955315.1 Cylas formicarius
AATTTTCGACAGTCAAATTTTCGAAAAAAAAAATGTTCCTTAACAAGTCTTTTTTATGATTATTTTTGAAATTTGTATAATTATAATTTGTAAGAGTTTAAAACCACATACAAAATAATCGTTTTTTACAAGGTTTACAGACACAATTTTTTAAAAATACTAAAAACTTTGATCATTGGTCTAGTTAGCAATGCTATACGATAAAATTAGTATAGTTAGGATTTACCTATGTAGTCTCGAATAAGAATTCGTTGACGCTTTATTCTTAAAAAATCCCTGATAGCCCTTCTCGACTGCTGTAAAAAGAAACATAAGGTTTTAGTGGGTTTTTGAAAGATTTATCCAACAAAGAAAAAATTATCAAAATCAAACCGTAACCAAAGATTTTACAACCATGTACAGCCTTGAGAGGGGCGCAAACGCTATTTCAAAGACCCCGTATTGAAACATTACAAAAATTGGTATAGTTGGGTTATAAGTACCCCTGAATAAAAATTCGTAGTCAATTTATTTATTTTTTTAAATCTCTAATACTCCTCTCTTCCCTCTCTTTTGTTAAATAATCTCAGTTGGTCGGCAAAACAAGGTTTTAGTGAATTTTTCAAAGACCTATCCAACAAAAAAAATATTAAAATCGAACCATATACAAAGATTTTACAAGGGTGTACAGTTCTTAAGTGGGACACACTGTACAACACGACTCTACAAAGGAGTTGTCGTTCTTTGTCTTAAAAAATTATTTTATGATTTTTCGGTTAATTATGCATAAGAACGAAGAGAAAATACCTTTTTTTATATATTAAGTTTGCTTTTATGTTAAGGAATATTAAGCGTTCTATCTCAAAATACACTTCACTACTACTACGGTATTTACTAAAAATTATTACTCATTCCTCTATATTTTCTCCAAGCACGATTACATTTCCACATGCCAGTAAATACCAGTAGTAAGGTCTAAAATTTCCATTACTTGCCACTGCCAAATGGCCACAATGATACCAAAAATAGTTTATTGAATACAATTATTACACATTGATCCAAACACACAGAAGTACTGAGTCTAAGTGAATCGCTAACATTTTTCAGATCCTTTCCGTTTTACACTGGGGTATTGGAAAATGGAAAACTATTCAAAATATTACAAAAAAATAAATACAAATTTGAAGTTTTGCACAGGCATTCTGAAGTTTAAATTTTTCCTACTGCGAACCGACAAACGGTGTCTAAAGATTTTTTGAACAATTTTGTTCTGAATCTTATTCTAACCTTACAATCTTAATGGCGTATCCATTCACAATTTAACGATTATTCTAAAACTTTTCTATACGCTGGATAGGAACAATGGCCTCCCAAGTCCCGTGATATTACAACACTCGATTTTTATTTTTGCGGAATAATAAAAAAGAAAGTTTATAAAACGGAATCCAACAAGCCTGTCAAGAACTTAGACGAGTATCCAGACAGAATCCGAAAATATTTTTTTCTACTCCCGTCTGTAAAATATCTAATTACACACCGATCTAGCGTGCGGGAGAAGTGTCACTTTACCATTTCGGGCATTTCCGGGATTTTACCGCACGGGTTTGGGAGCCATCGAATATTTTCGGAGGGAGATATTTCCCACGCTTCGAATTTTGACGTTTGTTAATTCTGACGGTCATGCCGTGATGTTTAGCGAAAATGTACCCAAGAACTACCAGTCGCAGAAAACGTATAGTATGGAACACGTTAGATAAACTCGTATATTAAACACTCGCTCCGCTCGTGTCAAATAAACTCGTGAGTCAAATGCCGTTTACTGCACTTGTTCCATAATATACTATTGTAAAATACTATTTCTAGCGTGCGATAAGTATCATTTTACCACGTCAATTTGGTTTCCCAGGGACCCGAGAAACTTCGGACATTTCCGGGATATTATCGCACGAGAAATCGGATGTTTTCGGAGATTTTACCGCACGGCTTAAATTTCAACGTTTGTCAATTCTGACGGTCATGGCAGTGAATGTATTTGTATTGTTTTTCAAAAATGTACCCAACAACTAACGGTCATAGAAAAAGTGTAATATGCAACACATTTGCTAAACTTTCTAAGTCACTCATTTGTTAAACACTCGCTCCGCTCGTGTCAAATAAACTCGTGAGTCAAATGCCGTTTACCACACTTGTTGCATAATATACTATTAAAAATGTAAATATATGAAAATTATTTGTCATTGTTTTCTGAACAATTTAAATACCAGAATTTTACACTATCAAATTGACCATATTATAGAGAATTTTCTTTCCTTGACACAGTAAAATAATAATAATACTCTTTTTCGAGTTTTTTTTAATGAATTTTAATTAATTGTAATACATTCACACAGTGTCGCTAGATGGCATTTGAGAGATAAACAATAATCAGCCGTTTTGTATAAGTCTAGAAAAACTTAAAATGTCGTCGCAAAAGTGTAAATATAATGCTGATGCTTTTTGTTAAGTACGTAGTCACTTGATTAAAGTTTGAAATATAATAGTCGAAGTAAAGACATCTTACGTTTTTTGTGAAGAATATGACACATATTTTAACTCTGCTGTTCGAAATCAAGACATTGGCTCCACGTGTTACTTGTAGTTAATGTTAATGGTATATTATGCAACAAGTGCGGTAAACGGCATTTGACTCACGAGTTTATTTGACACGAGCGGAGTGAGTTTTTAATAAGCAACTCTTGCGAGGTTGACTGCCAACTATCTCGCCAACATTTAGGTGGTCGTCCAGTAGGTCTTCTGCCATGGGGTACGTTGTTGCGAATTATTATGGCCATTCTGGCGGGGCCCATTCTACTGACATGCTGGTTCCATTCTCTTCTTCTCTGCCTTATCCATCTGACAACGTCATTTGTTTGGCACTTTTCTCTTATGTCTACATTTCTCTGTCTGTCCCTCAATGTGTATCCTGTTATCATTCATAAGGTCTTCATTTCAGTAGTTCGTAGGATTCTTTTTGTTACTAATGTTTCAGCTCTGGTTTCCGCACCATATGTCATCACTGGTCGTACGCAGGTTTTGTATATTCTTGACTTATATCCTGCACTCAAATGTTTGTTTTTCCATATGGGATATTTAAGATGTCCTGATATTGCGGCAGCTTTATTGGCTTGTTTCCTTACTTCTTCTTCCAGGAATCCAGAGCTTGTAATTTTGCATCCAAGGTATTCGAGTGACATTATCTGATCAATAGTTTTGTTTTTTATTACCAATTTGCACCGTAGAGGCTCCTTTGCAATGATCATGCATTTGGTCTTATTTGTGGAAATTTGCATGTTAAGTTTTTCTGCCTGTCTGTTAAAAGCTTGTAGCATTCTTTGGAGGTCGTCCTCTGACTCTGCAATAAGTACTGCGTCATCGGCATAGCATAATATGTTTACTTTATGTATTCCCATTCGATATACTAATCCAGTATTCTTAACGGTTTTTATTAATTGGTCCATGATTGTGTTGAATAACAGAGGGCTGAGACTGTCGCCCTTGCGAATACCAGTTGTAGTTCGGAGATGCTGCGTTAAGGTAAAGTTTGTTCTTATTTGGGTTGTTCTGTTTGTGTTTCAGTTTTTGTGTACATTTTCGCAAAACAACACGAATACATTCAGCGTGGGAAATATCTCCGAAAACATCCGATTGCTCCCAAACTCGGATTCATGGGAAGCGAAATTGACGTGGTAAAATGACGCTTCCCGCACGCTAGATCGGTGGGTAATTAGGCATTTTACAGACGGGAGTAGAAAAAGTTATTTAGAAGGTATCGGAGTAAGAATACCAAGGACCTGGCGATTACCAAAAGACCAAGTCAATGACTGCTACTTTTGCATTGTGAATCCAAGTAAGAGAGGTAAAGGTAAAAATCCTTCTCTTGAATGTTCGACCTGATACGACCAGTACCTGAGTCACCGAAAAAATCGCACCAAATCGGCTCATCTCTCAGTTCTAATAAAAGTAATTCTGATAAGGAGATTTACCTATTGATAAGAGTTTTAAATTTGCTAAAAAAATAAAGCAGAGCTTTTGGGCTCTCACTTAAAACAATGGAATTTGCTTGTTGATGATAATGGTATGTTAAAAGTCGTTTTATTACACAACGGATATAAATCTCAATACAACTAAAAGAAAATTATGAAAGAGTTCAAATCTTGCTTGAATCTATATAGTATCGCGAATGTAACTGGCAGCTGAATTAAATTTTCCAGCGCTGATAAATTCAAAATGCAAGGTAGAACAGTTTTGGTTAGTAACATAATGGAAGATGAAGATATTTGGGGTTTATTGCTTGCGGGGATTCTCAATGGCCCCATAATGCTTAACAGTAGTGAAAGTCGCTTCATCAGTAAAAATAATTTTGTTCAAAAAATGCCTATAATCATGAATACTTCCATCATTTCTTGACAACATTGATATCGCTGAACCCCTTGAATAAACTCTAACAACATATAAATGGAAACCCTGTACTATTTACTTAGATAACTTAAATTAGCTTTTCACTGTTTATCATTTAATATTCATTCAGTAGATGCGTCGGACACATGTACTGTCAAAATCTGGAGTTTAAGACCCTTTCGGTGTACATAAACCCCAATATCACCATAAATTTGTTTTAATTTACCTCTCAATATAATAACGTTTGCTCCGATAAATTTCTTTGAGGGAAAAGGGCCGATCCTTTGACCCCCGTGATCGTGACGAGAATGTTTTAAGCGAGTCTGGAGTTCAGCCAGACTCTATTAAGTTGTATGAAGATGTAACGGTACTGAGGGCAACGTATTATTTAAAACAGCATTGCATAAAGTAGCCTCTTTTGGCTACATAATATTTCGGTTAGTGCCGTTTTAAAGTCGTCTGATAAGCTGGGACGTAGGAAACTTAAAATGTCTACTCGAAGTTTAGAGCTTGCTATACCGGGTGACAACGAAAATATGCAATTTGATATATTGATAGGATTGAATACCGTGAAAATTTGTAGCATAAAAATAATTCAATTCAAATAAATAATTAATTGAATTGAAATAATCCAAACTTTTTTTTTGAAATTTTTAAATTGAAATCCCTGCATATTTTTCATTTTTTGAACACGTTTAACAATTTAACAAGTTTTTATTTAACATACTTTATGTCGAAAAATATGCCACAAATCTAAGAGTTATAAGAGGACTAGGTTTCTATAATTCAAAGACTCAAAAATTTAGATTGTCGTTTATTTGTTTTGAATCCAGAGGCAACTATCCGACTAGTGTAATACTATGTTACCGATTTTCTTGCAAAAGGTTATGACTAAGGTAAAGAAAGGATCTTCTTTTCAATTTTGGGGGATAAAAAAGTTGCCCATTGGCGGTTTCAGTCTTGTAAGTCAGACTGTTTTCGTGCAGTAAATTGATCAAAGTTAACTGAATTACAAACGACATTCGATTATTTTTATGCTACAAAAGTGTGCAATCTTTAACCCTGTCGACTTACCAAATTGCATATTTTTATCTCAAGCCATTTTGAAATACCGCTGGGGACAATAGATTCGTTAACGTCTGGTATATACAAGTGGTTTAGAAAATTAAATGAGAGAGAGTAATAAAATGACAATTTGCAATGACAGACAATTATTAAACAGGGTGGAAAACTTAAAAGTTATATCATAAAGTTCAGACAAATTGCAATATTTTGTGATAAATCCCGTATTTTAGTTTAGTCGTTAGTAAATTAGAGAATTGAAAATTTAATATCTCTTTAAAAGGCACACAATTTATTTTATCTTTCGACATACCTTATGGAATACGTCATCTTATTTGTCATACTAAAATTATTACATTACAATTTATGGAAAAATTCAAATATGGCAAAACAACACTGAGCCTAATGAGGTAGGTATAAAGATAGGTAAACAAGATTTTATTTACACACATGATGTTTTACATAAATTAAAAGGATCAGTAAAATTATAAAAACAGTCATTTATTAGAAATGATAATAATGATTTTAAAACTATTTATTACTTGGTTTTTTAATTCAGTGTATTAAATATTTTTATTCCCAAACCAATGTTTACTTCTAAAAATGCGAATACTACGTTCGAGAATAAAAATACCGACAAAAGCCTACAATTGCCAGTTTTTGAGTGAGGTGAGGTGAGTTGTAGATGACTAATTCTGTTTCAAGCCGAGCATACTCCTCAGGGCCCTATTCTGGCTTTGTTTTAACTTTTTTGTTGTTAAGTTATTTCCTCTGTTATTATACAAAATTATAATATAAGATATATTTTTTTCCTCTCTGTCCAGTCGTTGCTCCATTTCGATCGTCGCGACTTATTCATGGTACATGCCATATGCTTCTCTATCCTCTACGGTTCTCCTGATTTCTACTACTGATATATTTCTATAATCCTTGAATTTTCCCTGGATCATAATTTTCTCCATCCGTATTTTTTGAGCATGCTGCGCTGAATTGTTGTTAGTAGCCTTTCAAGATCTCGAATATTGAGTTATCCTCTTGATTTCTGGCTCGAAGCCTCCTTTATTGGTTATTTTAACGGCAAGATAGATAACAGTGTCGCTGGTTTCTATATCGTGGATGTATCGAGGAGGCATTGAGATTGTCTAAGCTATCAACAAACAACATTTGGTCCTATTCAGTCGTAGGCAGACTAGCAGTTTCCACACGTTGTCGTAGGGTCTGGGACCCCAATGGAGTTTCCGCCCTCCCAGTCTTCCAGGACTTTTCTAATAATCCATTCCCCCTATATGTTAAAGAGGATTGACGCCTGTTGAAACCTGAAGAGAGTTCCCCTTCTATTTGTATGTGTGCTGTGTTCTCTTCGTATGTTCTATATAAGATGTTTCGAGACCCCCATCTCACTCACAAAAGACCACATTCAAAAAATTATATACTTTCATTGGGAAGCATTTTATTAGTGTCAATGTGTTATTTTTACAATTGTAGGATAACTGGTTAATAATAATAGCCGGAAAAGAATCCTTAAAGTTTTACAAAAATGGCCGCAAAGTAAATCTTTTCATATTATATTTATTTCAAAACTTCACCAGAGAATTTAAAATTCTATGACCACTTTAAAAGTCAAACAATTTCTTTTTCTAATTTAAAGGAAAAAAACGACGTATTTATTCCCATCGAGCCAGGAGACTCTGTTCACAGTCTAAACGATTACAGAAGCCTCTAAAATTATCACAATTGCGGGTATTGTAATTACTTGTTTCGCCATTTAATAAAAACCAGTGTTTGTTTCTAATAATGTGAATGCTAAGTTCGAGAATAAGATGTAGATGTACTAAACTTTCATCACGAAGCAATTTATGAGAAAAACACTAAATTGTAAAATCTTCTTGGGATGCATCAAATGCAACCTATCGACGCCCAGCCAGGGACGCACTTTAATATCTCCCCAAACATTAATCAATTCCCAAATTTTTGTTCCACCCAAAATTCGGAGAGGAAAAATCGTCGACATACACAGTCCGTAAAATTAATGTTTCAAAAATCGTATAAAAGTAGCAGACTATTGTGCCGCTATTCAATATAAATAGACACATATTTTTTCCCCGACGTTTTGTTTTGTTGTCAAGTCAGCTTTGTGTGCGTCGTCTCATTTTTTATCGTTTGCTCGGCGTATACAGGCTTTATCTCATTTAACATATCACGAAATGGAAATAAGGCTAATTTAACAATTTATTAAACTTTCGGGTAACCCCCATCTGGCTGTCCGCACGCAGTGGACGTTTTGGACAGGAAGTATAGATACGGCGCGACTGAAACGAATATATCATTCAGAAATGGAAACAACTTCGACCTAGAGAAGAGAAAATTTATGTAGCATGTATATGTCGTTGTAGTTTGTGGTTTCAATTTAGAGTTTTTCTAAAGCTTATATACGTAACAGACAATATAGTAGCTCTACTACGGTAGAGAAGCTAATGATTTTCCGCGCATGCATGTACATTTCAATCACTAACCTGCACTTTGCACAGTTTTCTTTCTAAGCAGCATTTCCCCACACTGAACTCGTTTTCCCAGAACATTTAAAGACATCTAGGCATATTTTCAGAAAATACTGCCGTAAAAATGCTGCACGCAAACTTATTGGCGATCTGTCAGCGGCCATGTTGGTGGTTGAATGCCGCAAGGTCATTGGTTAAAAACGACATTTTAAATCTGGTGCATGCGCATGTTGAAAGGCCTTATCAACAAAAAGTTCGTAGTTGCCTCATAACATCCTGAATTATCGTCATAAGCAGGGTCTCTATATCTCTAGTAGCTATACGCATTTACATTAAATAGTTTTCCCGTTTTGAAGACTAATTGCATAGCTAATAAATAAAACTGCTTAAGTTCAAAGTTTCAACTCACAACATGAGAATAAGTTTTTATCATTACATTTTTCTCGTTTTGTCTACTGCTATGCCATCTTTAATCCAGTATAACTTTACATACCGCCGCTTGTTCTTCATTTTTCTCCAGATGAAATTGGAGAAGCAGATTTCTTTAACGTTTTCAGAAGTTTCGAATTCGCTTGCTAGATGTCGCGCAGCATTGGATTACATCTATATGAAATGACAGTTATTTTGTTTTCATAGCTCATTCCGTATTGCGAATATCGAGGCAGTATTGCCCGTTGCATTTATATTGAACTCAAAATTTTTAGTTACCAAGTTTCTTGGTGTTTTGCGTCGTTTGCTTTTCACCATGGGGAAAAATAACACAGGACTAGAAAATTCGCCAAATGGAAACGACGAAGTTGCCCCAAACAACTCCCTAACCATCCCTTCGGAGGAAGAGACGGATTCGGAAACTGAAGCTGAACATGAGTTTGATATCGGAAATTACATGCCAATTCCTTGCGATTCAATCAGCGATGAGGAACAAACGAATAGCGGTAAGTTCATGTAATATTTTTTAAAGTATTGCTAAAGCAATAAATAATTCTGCAGATGCATCAGATATTGAACTGGGGACTATTCAGCTCCCTGAGCCATATTCCTTGTCTGCTATAGAACCTGCAGGAGTGAGTGTAAGCCGGGATGTTTGGTCATATCCTCCACCAAAGGAGTCCGACATTGAACTCAGCGATTCAAAAATTGATGAAGTAAAACAGGTTATGCAAAGTGTCTTGCTGCCCCCGACTGCGGTTCCTGAGTGGGCCAAGAATATTCCAGAGGAAAAATGGAAAGAACATTTGATAAACAAAATACAAAACAAAGAAAAAGGATAAGTTAGTATCTATGTTTTACTGTACTTGTGATTGTGGTTCTCCATGTGGAAACTGGAAATGAATAGTTGAAATACTTCTTAAAATTTTATTTCAGACCATTTTTAGGAAAAGCAAAAATTAAATGCTAAATTAAAATTTTCATTTTATAATTGACTTAACATTTGCAACTGATTATACAGATATCTAAGTACAGATTTGTAATTTCTTATTAAATGGTTTGGACCATCCATAAATTGGGTCCCTCATTGGAGGTCATTTTAATTTAATAATTTATTCAATTCAAACATCAGGCCTAATGTGAATTGTAAATTATGGATGGTTCTCTAGTGAAAGTAGTAAAAGTGTTTATTCAGTAGTTTTTTTAAGGCAAAAGTAAAAAATAAAAATATATTAAATATGTAGATACCATAACATTATTTATTATTGTTGAATGTGTACTACAAAAAAACAGTGAGTTTTTTTACAAAATCTGATACAATTTAAATGGAATGTTTATTTTTTGTAAATGTGCATATCACACTGTTGCTTAGCATTTTTAATCATTAAATTAAACTATAATGTCACACTTTCAATGTTTTATTAATAAAGTTATCTAATTGTCGTCTTCTCTTACTACGGGCTCCCCATCCAACTTTTTTAAATTGGGCAGCCTTTTAGTGGCCTCAATTTTCCAGATTGCCTCCTCCATACCATCATACAAAGGATTGCCGACAAACATTAAGTCTTCCAGCATGGGTAGCTCTTGAAATTTTACAAATTCCCCCCATTCTTTTATTAAATTGTTGCCGATATACAAAACTTTAAGCTTTTTCAACACCTGCACGCCCTTTACTTTCTCAATGAAATTATAAGAGATCCACAACTCCTCCAGCGTGTCTGCGACTCCCTCCAAACCGGAAAAAGATTTTATATAATTCCTACCCAAAGACAATATCTTAAGGTTCTTTAGAGCGCTTATACCGGCTATTTTTTCAATCATATTCGTCGACAGGCTTAATTTTTGGCACTTTACTAGCGCCGACAGGGAATTGTCCATTTTTTCGATTGGCGGCCACTGAAACTGAAAACCCACCTTGATAGCCTCGCCGATGTGCTCATTTGGGTGCTTTTCTTCCCATTTTTTTATTGCATCCTTAATGCTGGTCGGTTTTGACATGTTACATTTCGTTGATGGGCGTTGCTAGGGATGCAATAAGCATTGACAAAACATCCCCTCAATGTATAATTATACACTGAGCACTGTTTTGCACATAAGCCACGTCAAAAGATTTTATTTCGAGATTCATTGTAAATTAAAACATAAAATAAAACATTGTAAGTGTGTGCTTCACAAATTAAAATCGTTAAGTATACTGGCCTATTAGCTACAGGACATGTTTTATCAAGTTTTAAATTACATAATATCAAATTTTACATATAAAATATATCTACAACAATCTACACGTGCGTAAATTCTCATATATAATACAACGGTCAACCTTGTATTACACACATCGAGTGCGTAATACAAGGTACCCTAAAAATCATGGATGAAACTAAAACTTCAGGTAAGGGAATTCACTTCGAACAAAAGAAACCTTGTATCCTGCTAGTTTGCGAGTTATCGCTATTTTTTTTTAGTTTTGTTTAGTATGGCATGGCATCAACTTTTATCACATTTTTAAATATAAAACTTTAAAGTTTTGAGAAATCTAGAAGCCGAATCAATTCAATAAATTCGGTCTAGGATACAAATTATTATAAATTATTTTAATTACCTTAAGTAACCAAGAAAAATAGTGTGAAGTATCCTGTATTGTTTAGTGCCCTTCAGGAAGAATTAAAGATTAAATGTCTACAATGGTATCACACTTTTTCTATGATTCCAGAAAATAAGAATTATAATGCTTTGATATTTTTTAATATTTCAACAATCACAAGATTCTGCGTGTGAAATGTTTTCAAGCGCTTTTGTGTCTAAATTTTTCATATTGCAAGTATGAACCAATTATGTTTCAGTTCAGTCATTAATAATTTTATTTTGAACTGTGCGTACAATAAATTATTATTTTGCTATTCAATCTCATCACAATCTACTTTGGTTAACAGAGGACGTCTAGTTAATGAATTAAAGTTTTGTTGTAGCAATTAAAATGTATCACGAGATAAATTTACAGTGAAACGGACTAGCTCTGATTTCATTTTTTTTTATTATCCGCACCTCTGCTGCATATGTCATTATACTCTTTACCATTGTTTCCTATATTAATGTTTTCGTTTTTTTCTTGAGATTCATGTCCCATATAACAGAATGGAGTTCTAATAATTGGATGGATGGCGTCTGCCTAAGTCTATACTTTCTTTCTTCCTCTGTAGTACCATTTTTTTTTAGACGGTGTAAATCCTAATCTGAAGTTGTTTGCTTTTTTTATTGCAATGGTACCCTCTATTGGGAAATAAACTGCATTCTCTTCCGTCATTTTCATGTAAATTGTATTCTTCAAGTTTATTTCCAATCCTACCTTCTCATATTCTTCCTTTAACTTCCTGACGATGCAACTGAGGTCTTCTCCATTTTGGGCTATTACTACCTGGTCTTCCGCGAAACAAACTGTGTAAAGGTATTCATTCCTTCACATTTACATTGTGTTGGTGAAGTGGGGCATCCTTGTATCAGCCCCTTTGACATTGTGAAACTACCGACTATGCTGTTGCCTACTTTTATGTGTATATTGATTTTATGCCAGTGTTTTGCCATAGCCTACCATAGTTCTATCCTGGGCACCGTATCAGACCTTTTTCAAGTCAATGAGTGCTAAGTATACTGATCTGTTCTGTGCCTTTTGACTCCAAATTATTTATTTATATTATGTCAGTTCTCCTAGAGATTCGTATGTCGCTAAATAGATATCTTGAGAAATATTTAAAAATTTATTACAAAAAAAGTATATGAAATCTTTCTTACTGAAAATGTTTTCCCCTGTTTTAATTTAATCTATGATTTTTCAGATGGAAACTACAATGTCAAAATTTAGGGCGGTATGGGTACTTTGTCCTTATTGGCTGATACATGCAGTGTGTTCCACTTCAATTGGGAGCTTAAAATGTGCATTGCTTAACCAAGTTCAATTTTAAAAATCAAAATTTTATTACTAATAAACTGAAGACTATCTGCCTGAATTTTATAAGTGACTGAAGTATTTTCAGTGTCTCTGACAATTGAAGGTATACTTTGTTGAAATTAGTTCGTTAATGAAATGTCAATATAAAAATAAATAAATATAAACCGTTTTGTTATTAATGCATAAAAAATCAGTATAAACTTGTAATAAAGTTACTATTTTATTAATTTTATACTATTTTGCTTCCATTTCAAATGGTCCACTGCAGTATAGTTTTGTACCTAAATAGTTGATTTATTGCCAATTTCAAAACACCTCATCGATTTAGCTAATGAATCTTATAGCATCTTAAAACAAATATAAGAGTATAAATAATTTAATCTGGTAACTACCAATAATCACTGGACAGCAAGTCTCAATCGTACATAGTGCGTAGTTTCCCGCAATTTGAACATCCTATTAGTCTTACTAACTAAATTGTCGCTAACTGCCACCGTTGAGTTTCTATAGCACTGTTACATCTTTCAACAGTCACACCCCTAATGTCATTGTCCCTCGTGTCCAAACACAAGGGGTATTTCGCGTGTCGTATCAGACCGCCCGGCTGAATAAGTTGCCACCTTTGGAAATCTGACCCTTCGCATATCCTCATAACCGGTTCTGAGCTTTTAACTAAATTGATTAGTGTAAGACAAAGGTCTTGGTGTTTGAGGAGTCCGCTATCAGTTAGAACCCAATCCTGATTTCCGGCACTATGATGGCACTGGTAAATTCCAACTCCCCCGTCCAATATGTGTCCCAAGGTGTCCAGACAAAACGAGCCCTGTCTGATCTCGCCGGGACGCGGAACCGTCGACGGTACGGCAAGTTCGGGATATATATTGTCGAGGTACCACTTGAATGGCTTACACTGAAGTTTTCGACGAAGATTTAAACGTTCGCTAACACTGGAAGAAACGTTATTGTTACTTCACCACAGTAACCGTACAGTAAACAGTAAGCAAAAAGGATCATGAGCAATCAGCGCTGTCCAATAGGGTCAATATGTGCTGCTTAAAAAATGCAGAGCAATAATAATAATCCATATGAAAAATGACAAGAGCTACTTAATTTTGAAAAACAGATGGAAAAGCATCTTGACAACAGAGGAGGTACTGTGTTGTCAGAGAAAAACGTTGCCAAATTTCTGGTGTTTGTCAAATTCAATCCAATTGAAGTGACTATGGTCCTAGTCTGTTAGTTATTGTCCTGTATATTCTTGGGACACTTTTCAACAGTATTTTCTGAATTAAGGCGAATGGGTCACTTTTATCAATTTTCTCCAGTATTCTATACGTTGAGGACCAAAAAATAAAGCAAAAATTAGACAGAATTTGATAACCCTATTTTCGAAACGTCATGACAGAAAGTCAAGATGCTTTTCCATGTTTTTTTTTCTTTTTAATAATATATAACATATAGATTTTTTTAAAACTAAAACTAACGCTGACACCATTTTGGCATACACCAGATGAAAATGCATTAGAAAATCGGCAACCAGCTATATACAGATATAGAAACATAATTTACGCAGACTATTGGATTCACGACCATATTTGTCAAAGATTTTCGCGTTGCGATGTACAGGGTGTCTTTTGAAAGTTATCTCCATTATTCTTATAGATACTACTTTTTCGTGAAACTAAAGATACTTTCATAGCCCTTATAGTTTTTAAGATACAGAGCTAAACTGAAATTATTGCATTTCTGGATAGCCCTCGCAAAGTGAATGAATTATTGTTTAGGTCCAGGTTGAAAATTTATCTTACCCCACTTATTTTTTTTTTACCTTTTTAAAAAATAGTATGCACTTTATCTCAAGAAGAAGCAACTAAATGACAAATCTCGAAAATTAAATGCAGGCAATGGCAACAAATAAAAGCAAATGTGAAATATTTTCAACGATTTTTTAATAACGGCAGCTATATGATATGCCGGTATGTTTATATACAGAGTAATGAAAATTCTGAAGCAGCTTCCGAAGCAACACATTCGAATTCAATTCAAATATATATCCATACCAATTAAATATAACGCAACATTTGCAACAAATCGTTGCTAATTATTTACTTGGCAGACTGGCAGTTATCTGGTCAGATGCTTTTTCCAAAATGCGGGCGCATTTTTAGTTGAATTCGGTGAGTTGAGGTGTTTTATTTTGGGCAGACTATAATTTATATGACTTTTGAAGGAGATCTGATAACAGGTAGATACCTAGAAATCTTTGAGTTTTTTCAGAACTAATATGAGTGATTCTTTTTAACGCTATCCAAAGGATTATAAAAATGTGTCAATTTTGCATTAGAGAAAATGGTCGCCAATGTGAAGATTACCTTTAAATATTTCTTTCTTTGTTTTAATAATGCAGTTCTTTTTGTTTTGTTATACTTTGTTACAAAACTTGCAAACTTACTGGTATTATAAAACTTCAAAAGGTATCTAATTATTCATTAACAATATCTAACTTTCAATTGTTTATTATTGTTGTTCGTGACTTTCTATTAAAGTGAGCATTTATTTTGGAAAATTGTCATTTATTTGCATGCTTCTTAGAAAAAGCGCATACGATTCTATATTTTTGAAAAGATAAAAAAATAAAAATTTTATAGTCTGTAAATATAATGGATATAACTTTTAGACCTGGCCCTGTATATAAATTTCGAAACCGGAATTGATTTGCATGAGATACGAGGGCTGCCCGAAAATGCAATAATTTCAATTTAGCTCTACCTCTTAAAAACTAAAAGGGCTATGAACATTACACCGTCGCAACAGTACACTGTCGCAACAAAGCACGAATACAGGAAGTTAATGCAACATCTGGTTTCCTACTTTCAAAATCTCTGAGTCAATTGTCCGTTATCCATATTTTCACCAGATGGTCACTGTAAAAACTCAAGTTGTCGTTTTCACTCTCCTCATTGCTTTAAAAATTTATCTAATTTTCCACGATTTTTTGCAGCTTTCGTATATAGAAGGATATCATGGCTAAATATTCGACTAGCAGAACAACCACACCCAGAATTTTCGGGTTGTTAAGTATTGGAATGGACGTTCGACTACTTACTCCCCATAAGGTACATTTTTGGCCAGCGGAACAGCAGCGTAATAATAGTTTTTGTAGTCGTCCATCCATACTTCTGCGGTTCGTCGAGTATTTTTTGCAAAAACTGATCCGCTGCCCCCGGGAAACGTGTACGGATGTTTTTTCCTAAATACATGCCCCACCTATAATAAACTCTCTTTCTAAAATTGTTTTATCGGATATCTTGCCGAAACCCACCCTACTACAAGGAACAATTTCTAATGTACCACCGCACTGCCACACTCTGAATGATATTTCAAAATTTTCAGCTCCCCATACGTCCATCTGCATATCATACTTTCCCAGTCTATTGAAATACGCCTTGTTTATCACGAATAAACCGCCAGCAATCATGGGCGTTCTAATCTCCTAAAACAAAAACCTCTCGTAATATGCATACCTATAAGTTTTCATGGTACGACAAAGATATGACATTGCGCACGTAGGTGGCGCCACCGAGAAATGTCACAACGTCACGCGGAGCTTGATTTGGCGGGATTCTTAACCAAATCTCATTGTGTTATTTTCAGTGCTTCTTTGTGGTAAGTTGCAATACAGATAACGAGTTAAAACATTTTTCGAGTGATTTCATGCTGTTTCGGTTCCCCAATGGCGAAAACATTCAAGAGTTGGGTGATAGCTTGCAAACGGGTAGACCAGCTTAGTGTAAAAACGAGTATTTGCCCGATACAGGTATATTTAAAATAGTGGTTTCAAGATAAAAAATTATTTCAAATAGAATTCTAAAATAATTAACTAGTTCTTTTGGTCTCTTGTAAAATTAGATGTGTGTCAGTTACGAGATCCTGCCTTTAAACGGTCGATATATTAAAATCATAAATTATGCTAAAGCTTTACGCGCTGTGAGTACTTCATGTTAGATTTTTTTTTAAATAAAAGTATTTAAGTTTCAGGATCAAGTTTTAGAGAAAAAGGTATTTCAAAAATAGCATAAGTTAAATATATCTAACTCAAAACCTTATGCAGCTAACTTTTCTTTTTGTAATAACTACTAACATTCATTTTAGTCCATAAACTCTCTATTGTAGTAAAAAAAGTGTTTACCTTTAAGACTCTTGTTCATAAATCCCATTTTGTTCCTATTTCAAACTGTACATTTATAATTAATTGATAGAATATTACAGAAAAACATAGTAATTTATTCTAAAATAATTTTAAAAAACAAATTTCCTTAACATTCATAGATCATCTTAAAAGCACCTAGATTTTTTATTAATATTCAATAAAATGATATCCGTTATTATAATATCAAAACTCACGCCTATTTTTACATTGAATTATAAATCTTATAATACATTTTATAAAGCAAAACGTAAAGATTTTTTAATATCTTTCTGCATATCATGCATAAACAATAGGGAAGTTGAACATTTTTTTTATTTCGTAAATATATTTGTTTATGTATAGAAATAACGCATATCAAAAATGAAAACTCAAAACCCAATATTTGTTTTTGTTGAATAATTTACATTTTATTTAGTACCTATACCATTTGAATTTTAAAAAATAGAAAACGTTAAGCTAATTACAATATTATATTGGTTTAAAACTAGTGAATACATTTTCAGCGTATTTTCTATACCTTTTAGCATTAACACTGCGAACCTCAGCAAAAGAAAAACTTTCGGTGTTTTGTATGTAAGGTGTCACCATAAACATATCCACTAAAGGTAAATTATCAGACTGACTTTTTAAAAAACACAAAATGAACCAGATGAGCTTTATCGTTGTCTAATGGCTTCTTTATGCTACCGTCCGGCTGGCCCGTAAACTTACGTGCAAATTGACGTCACAACCGAGCACAGACAATGGTATTCAGCGGACATAGCAAAGAGCTGCCGATATGTAACGATCTGTAATGGCAGAATTTGGTTTTTGAAAGTTGTGAATTTGATGAAGGTGTATTTTACAGTGATGGCGAGTCGGAATTTCCAGCATAATAAATATATTTTATTTGTTATTATTTATATTATTCTTAGTTTTTACAAAAAAAAAATCAGGATCCTAACGGGAAAGTTTTCTCGAAAATCCCTCGAGTTTTCGAAAATCGTATCAAGGTATGTCTTTTGTCGAACAAACTTCTTTAAACACAAATTACACTCATATCAACATAGATATGCAATTTTAAGTTATTGGCAGAATTTATATTCACTAAACGGAAGAAATATTGGATAGGAAATGAAGAAACCTGAAAAACAAACAGGCATTAAAGACAATATACGGAAGAATGGAAGGGGTAGAATTTACTGGGAATATTATCACCAGTTTGATGAATTATATAGGGAGGAGAAAACAGTTAACTATTAACGTTGACAGCAGTTCTTGTTATAAGGAAAAACGACTTAGAGTCCCTTGCAGAAAATAAGAAAGATCCACCCGCTATCCCACTGACTCCGCGGATGGAACCACTCCAATCAGAGAAACAGTTGTATCCACCCCGTATGTTAAGTTTCAACATTTTTTTTATGGCTATAATTAAAAAATTAGAAACAACCATGTTTTCATTTTAGAGTTCCAAAACTAGGTAGTCAAAGGGAGGAATATTTTATTTACGAAAAAGGCTGGCAAATGTCAAATCAAATTAAATATATTTCATTTGTTATAAAAGCATAGGGTACTATTTGGTTTCTCTTATCATTTTCACCCTCAACGACAATATACACTTCCGGTGTGCTAGCTTCTCTTCTAGCACCTCTTCTAAATATATTATCGGATGTCTCGCTGCTCCGAAACGTGCTAGATGTTGTGGCAAATACTAAAATAGACCTCTTATAATAAGTTTACAAATGTAGGCCTCGAAAATATTCTAAGAATAAATTATTTTCATAACTCCTTATAGTCTTTTCGTAATACTTCTGAAATAGAACTTCCGTTTCTACTAATTTGTGATGTAGTATATGTTAGAGTATAAAGACGGTTCCACTTTATTAACACTTCTTAAATCAGCAGCACTACACGCAAACACTGAATAAGAAATAGCTTCGACAAAAATCTAAATCTCAAAAACAACAACACCCAAACAAAAATAACATATATCAAAAACTAAAACGGCAAATGGCATGACAGCGAACATCGTTCCCAATCAGAATCATTACCGCTACGTATCAGGAATGCTTTGCTACGTCCGCTGCATGCGACCAATGACGGTATGTTTTGCAATTTTTAATTGCTTATATTTGTTACATAGAACTACGAAATTATTTTTTTTGTGAGCTGTGGTTTTTTTAATACGAGGGCTACCTTATATATTTCGGGATTTGTAATAAAAAAACTGTAAGCCACCAACAAATATGACTTTATTATTTATCAAAATATTTACCCTGATGATCAATACATTTTTTCATTCGATAAAACCAATCATCAAAGCACTTTTCCCGCATCGAGTAGGGCACGTCCAAAACATGCTTTTTAAACGCATCAATTGCTTCTTCTTGTGTCAAAAATCGTTGCCCACGTAATTTATTCTTAATGTGTGGTCATTAGGTGTTAAATCAGGACTATATGGTGGATAGCTCATCGAATCTACGTTTTTAATGTTAAAAAAGTTCTGTTTGCACTGATCGGTGAGAGCTAGCACTGTTCCATTTGTAACAGTCACAATTTTTTTAATTTATCACAAAAAACACAAACAACACTCTTTCGCCAAATCCTAACTGAGTCAACCTAACCTCGAAATGTCAAACTTCCCTATAAAAACGTTAGTCGCCAGATGGCAGACCCAGTTTAAGAAAATCCAACAAACATAAGGCAGCCCTCATAGTATAAACTTACTTTTATAACCAATATTTTTAAAATTAAAATTTTGTTCAAGTTCCCTATAATAATTAACAAATTTTAGCAATTGCATTGTAAACAGATGCCTATTTTTAAGTTCGGCGTGACATCATGCGTGGGCCAGACAAATTTGAAACGGCGATCTGTCATATCTTTGTTTGTTGTATCGTAATATGTCTTTCCGAAATATTTCTTACTTGAGTTGGATCCTTTTTTCGGCTCTCCCTCTCAGCGTAACTGAGAAACTCCCACTTGAACACCATCGTCCAATCGAAGCCGCCTCTTAAATCGGCAGACGCGCCGATGTATTGAAAGTTATCCATACTTATAACGTCGATAACCGGTGAAACGACTCTTGTCGGGTCCTTTAATAAACGATATACCATTTCATTAGCCCCAAAGAGCATAAGATAGAAGGGAAGGTCCTGTATACTGTTACGAATGCCATCTAATATTTATGTCCAAGTACTAAAGTACTGTCAGGGCGGTTTAAAGTAATGCGTCACACTGAAAAAACTACAGTAGCTTGTAACGGATAACTGCAACTTTACTTATATTTTAATAAAAAAAAATTAAAATTAATTAAAAAAGCATGGTTCAGTGTAATGTGAAAGGATGTCTAAGAAGACCAGAAAAAGATAAAGACCATTCTTAAATTTATAGCGCCTCAAAAATAAATTGTTGATTATCGATCAACTTTTTTTACTACACTAGTAAATATTTATGTCCTATAAATTTGCTTTTGTCAAATGTTGTTTAATTAAATTTGATGACATAATATTAAAAATTTTGTTTAATAAAATTAGTGTTTTCAATTGATTTACAAATTGAATTGTATAGATGCCCCGAATTTGTTCCGATTATTTTGGAAGGCGTTATATCAAGAAAAATACACCACCCAAACGACTATTAGTACCAAATGCTGTTCCCACTTTACTTCCGCCTGATAATATTTTGAAGATGCCCGAAAATATGCCAAAACCTCCGTTGACAAGTGCAACTGCGAAAAATTCATTGGTAAACATCAACAATGACGAAGTTATATTTGAATGCCCGGCTTTGGAAGGTATTGCGTTAAAAATAATTCAAAGATAGATAATTTTTGTATTAGTAAAGTATTGTTAATATCCATAAAGTTATTGTTATTATAGATGAATGCTCACATATTGGCAAAGGCATTACTTTAGAAGTACGCAAGGCTACTGATAATTAACCAGCTTTAATTAATATTGAAACAAATAGCTTTGTAAAAATTACATTAAGAGGTAAGAAGTGCTTCTTCTCGCATTAAAAACTATGACTTCTATGCAGGCAAAGAAAAACATTTAATTGTATTTCAAATTCATAATCTTTTGCGTTTGTGTCGAGTAAAAAAAGCTGGGAGGCGATAGAAAATCAAATAAATCCAAAAGAAGATAAAATGCAGAGATAAATACACAAAGAAATTCAGTGATATTCAACTGGAAGATAGTTATTTGAAAATTATGACTATTGTAATAAGCAGCCTTACAATTTTCCCATATTTTTATTATTTCAATACCAAAGAAAATGTGAGATTTATAACAGAAATATTCTGTTATTAATAATTGTAAATAATTGATAAATATAGTTACTATTGGTTTAAAAATGTTGAAATTCGAATTGTAAATATTATTTTCAATTTTCAAAAACGTCTGATCCGAATTGTAAATATTATTTTTTAGAATTTTTGTTTAAATAGCTTCTTAAAATTTAGACACAAACTTGAAATTATGAGATGATAAAATTGGAAAATTGTAAATAACTTAACATTGTTGGAATTCCATTGTAACCGATCCCCGGAAACGTTATGATATCCAAATTTACCGTATTAATACTGAATAGTATTCAATGATTGCAATTTATTTTAGCTTCGTACGCATGAATACCGGTGGAAAATTTAACAAAATAAAACTCGACAAAATTTTCAATTAAAATTATTTGATTGTAGAACCAATTCCTATCCTATTTCGTTTAACTTTTTTCTACTAATCACAAACACATTAAGTTCATGAATCTTACGAAGCACCATCTATTACATCATCACTATTTTTTTCATTTTTCATTTCAAGACGAACGAGAAATATGGAAAATTAACGAGACCACAAAGTCCAGAAGTAGTAATACAGACGAGTGAAGTTTTAAAGCAGCAGAAATACTTTCCAATACTGTGGAGGCAGTCTTACAGAAGCATACTAATATGCCTACATTGTTTACTAATTCTGAAAAACCTAAATCTAACGCAGAATTAGAAGAGTTGCCATTCAACAAGAACGTGGATACGCAAAAATTGAATATATCGGCTCATTTATACTCAAAACTGACCTCAGAATTACCAGCTTTCAATTATGTTTCTGGGATGCTACAACATTATTTTTGAATATATTTATAAAAACACGATTCATCAGACATGATCCCAAAAAGACTGATACTGTAACATCAAAAAAATAAACAACAGCAAATTGTCTAAATTCGCAAAATCAACTACTGAAAAAATACCAATGAAAAAAGCAAAGCAAAGTGACGACCAAAGAGGAGAAATAGAGGATGGAATACCATTAAAAAATCAAACCAAAGTGAGGACCAATAAAAAAGAAATTAAGGAAAAGATTGAGTAAAATATATATATTTTAGTTATCTGCTGTAGTCGTGTAAGCAAAAATATTTTGATATGTATTATTTAATTCTTAAACTCTTATATACGTTAAAGCACATTTTCGTATCTTCATTTCTTTTATTAAAATATTTTTTTTCATATTACTAAGTGCAATGATTTTTAGCTGTTTCAGCACTGATTAGTAAAGGAATATGTTTTTTGAAAAATTTTATTATTATAACCAATAGGTGCCTTTTAAGAAAACTTTTATTATTATCAGAACTTTATTTACAACAAGTTTTATATTATGTTTTTAAATAGAATAAATTTTATGGTATATCAAATGATTTACTAAAAAAAGCGTGTTTTTGCTGATTTTTACAATATTGTTATTGTTAGTGTTATTGTTATTGTTACAATAATAGTTTTATTATTTTAAGACTATCATTAATCATTTTTATCATTATCATCATTACTATGTATTTTCAGATGTTTATTAATTTAATAAATATCAATAATTTTCAACTATTTCGACAATTTTTTTTCACATTTTACCTTTCAAATTTTAAATTCTATTGAACTCGTGTACGCTTATTGACATTGCCACTAATGAGAGCCTTCCCCTCTATCTTATACTTTTTATTAGCCCTTTGGGTTTATGCGAACAATTTTCTTACCTCGGCAACTCTTTCGAGAAGAGGTTCGAGCCAATTCGCGTTGCACTCGCAATGGCTATCGAGGAAAGTGAGGACAGCAGCTTTCGCGGCGTCGGCACCTTTCACTCTGGACCTCATCAGACCCTCGCGTTTATCGTTTCTCAACACGCGGACTTTTTGAATTTTGGCCAGTTCCTCCCCGTCGGCGGCTGTAATCAGTTAATAAAAAGCTAATTTTGGACTGATTAAATACCGCATACATCGGGCAATGCGTATTCTCATTTAAAATAAGTTAATTGAAATTAAAAATAAAATTATTATGTGGAAGGTTGAGTGTCCTAGGAAAGGAAACTTTTTAATATGGATTACTTATTACAAGTTCCGATACTACTGAAAAGTGTGTATCATCTTTAAGTTTACCTTCACGAACCATACATAAAATTCATATAAACTAAATTAGCTTGATATGTATAATGCATAATATATGATGGGCAAATTATTTATAAAAAATACCTAATTATACACCAATCTAGCATGCGAAAAGCGTCACAACGAGTTTCGTATCTCACTGATCCGAGCCACTTTTGACATTTCCGCGACTTTACCGCACGGCTTGAATTTTGATGTTTGTCAATTTTGTATTGTACTGCAAAAATGTACCCAAAAATTGACGGTGGTAGAAAATGTATAGTATGCAACACGTTTGGTAAACTTTTTAAGTGGCTATGGCAGCTGTGGGAGACGGCATCCATAGAATATGGTATTAAACACAGAGCGTTTTTGACGAAAAAATGGCCTTTAATCCGAAAACGATGTATAGTATGGTAGAGACCACAACAACCTTATATTTGGGCGATGGAGTATAAAAGGGAGCATCTATTAATGCCATAATATGCAGGGTTTGATTTCCTGCATATTTATTACTTGATGGTAGTTTATACTTTAGCTGTTATAGTTGAGCTCTAACTTTAAAATAAAACCGACTCCCAATCTTTTCCATATTTTTTGACAGAAACTGAAAATTTTTCACTGCCTTACATTCACGCCCGATCCAACGAGAAAGTATTTAAAAAAAGAAAATCAGATATCATTAGAACGACCACGTTTTGCAACAATAATGATATTTTTTAAACAATTTGCCATTGAAAAGGTACTAAGGTAAACAAATATCCTGGTTATGGTAATTTGAGGTTTTAACAAAAATGGTAAAAATTGACGGTCGTAGAAAAAGTATAGTATAATAGTATATTATACAACCAGGGTGGTAAACGGCATTTGAATCAAAAGTTCTTAATAAACGGGTGATTTAAAAAAATTACCAAACTTATTGCATATTATACTTTTCGTACCACCGTTATTTTTTTCGTACATTTTTGCAAAATAATACGAATGCATTTACTGACATGACCGTCAAAACAGACAAACGTCAAAATTCAAGCCGTGCGGTAATATCAATGCAATGCCCGAAGTGTCTCAGATCCGTGAAACTCACGTCGTAAAGTGACGCTTCCCGCACGCTAGATCGGTGAATAATTAAGTATTTTACCGGAAAGAGTAGAACAAGTGCGGTAAACGGCACGACATGACCGTCAGAATTGACAAACGTCAAAATTCAAGCTGTACGGTAAAATCTCAGAAAACGTCCGATTGCTCAAAAACCCGTGCGGTAATGTCCCGGAAATGTCCGAAGGGGCAAGACAGACAGGACAGATTCTTGGGACAAGAAACTCACGTGATAAAGTGGCGCTTTCGGTGTATAATTAGGTATTTTACAGAAGGGAGTAGATAATTAGTATATTATGCAAGAAGTGTGGTAAACAACATTTGATTCACGAGTTTATTTGGCACGAGCGGAGCGAGTGTTTAATAAACGAGTGACTTCAAAAGTTTACCAAACATGTTTTTTATTCTTTTTCTTTTTGGGTACATTTTTGCAAAACAAAACGAATATGTTCCCTGATATGACCGTCAGAAATGACAAAAATGCGGTAAAATCTCCGAAAACATCCGATTTCTCAAAAACCCGTGCGGTAAAATCCCGGAAATGTCCGAAGGGGCTATAATTAGGTATTTTACAGAATGGAGTGGAAAAAAGAATAAATGCAACGATATGACTTTTAAGGTCATTGGATATTCAAATAAGAGCTCAACAATCCTGTGAAAACCGCATCTCCGTATTTTTATCCTTACCTAAAATATGAATAAAAAAAATTAAGTTGAAATGAAATGCAAATTTATTATTTAGAATAACAAATGATATTTAAAATGAAAGTAAAATGGTAAATGCATAAGTGCATGAAATTACACCGTGGGTGATATTTTGACGTAATGACATATTTTGCTATTTTCAAATATTTAGTATTATCACTTATTTTTTCATTTACAATAACATTTAGTCACTAACTCGGTCACTGATGAATTGTTGTAGACCAAATAATGTTATTAACTGTTAACGTAACCATTTAAAAAATCAATAGAACTTCTTCGTTGGCAGTAATAATTCATTTATAATGATCAAGAATTTTAAGTTCGTATTTTAGATTAGGATAAAGATATTCAGATGTGGTTTTCACTGGGCTAATGGTTCCTACTTAATGACAATAAAAACCCGTATCGTTGCATTTATTCAGAAAAAATTCTAATCATTGAACAAAAATGATATGAAATTTTCTCAGCTTTAAGACAGTACTGAAACTATAACTGTAACTGTAACCGCAACTATGGTTGATATTATACATTTTGTAGGATCCGAGTTTTAAAAGTTAAGAAAACAATTACGCCCCCTGGTGTCTATTTCAGAAGCTCCAAAATAATTTTCAGTGTTTTCTCTTGGCTAATTTACTTAATAACTTTTTTTTCAAATTTATATTGCCCTTGCTGGTATATTGTTTCATAACCTACTAATATTTTTATCATAATATTAGTTGCTGATTTTTTTTCTTTTTTTTTTTGGGTTGCAACCAGAATCATTTATCCCATTATTTGATTTCATTTATTTACTTCAGGTTTTTTTAATAAATTTAAATTATTATTATCATTATTATTATTATCGTTATTTATATTATTATTATTATTATTATTATTATTATTACTATATCTTCTACGGTTTTGGAAAAAAAGAAGTAATGCAACATTTTTAAAAAAGCAATAGGATTATTATTAGTAAATCGGTAATTTTAAAGATCACTCCTAATTTGCTCCGAATACTCCGAAAATGAACAGCCCTTTGATTCTTTTGATTGAACTCTGTCATTTGTTTAATGTTTATTAATTCATTAAATCGTTGAAATTACGTTGTATTACATGAGATTCTCAGATGTGAATAGCAAATTGCTACGAGAGTTGTGTTACAGCATGAAAAGATGGATACTTAAAACTTTACTAAACTGTTTCATCCTTTGAAACGTTCAAGTTCATTTATTCATTTCCTGGTGGTATACATCGATTTACAAGATGTAATAAGTAATAACACAAATTATAAAAATGTGATAAAAACAGTTTTCAAACTACTCTTGAGAGGGCTAGGTAATTTATTTATTTATTAATGACATCAGTAATTTGTTAAAAAAAAAATTAAAATCAGCCTTCGTGTTTACAGGGTATTCAGATTGAACAGCTTAACAGCCCACCTACTTAAGAAATTCTCGGTCTGAATGCAGCAATATGTGAAATTATTTGCTGGAAATTTTACAGACGCATAATTTATATGCGCCCTATAAAAAGGCGGTCATATCACATTTTATTAGCATATATATTGCATATTCCAACATTTTATTTGTCTCGAGTTCAAGATGAAAGATATAAGGTTCCTTAGCAATGACGTCGTTACTTACGATTGTCACTGAAGTCATCCACTAAAACGATTTCGTGTATCAAACGTTCTGGACTCCGATTCAATACACTGAAACAAAATCAATCAACAACAATCAACAAAAATGGGAGACAAAGTAAGGTAAGAATACATTCAAAGAAACGAAACCAAAAATATTTTAATTTTTCTATTAATGTTATTTTATTTGTGACACAAACAAAAATGTGGTTTTATATAAAAATGTGCTGCGATGATGGTGATTGTCTAAAATATTCACGATTATGTTGCTCAATACTATTTCTTGCGGTATAGTTATGGTAATTTTTAACCAATCAAAAGGTGTTTCTTTGGCTGATCACCATGGCAACGGATGAATTATGTCAAAAAATCATTTTTGATTTTTTAATAACGACTGGTGGAATTATCTTACCGAATACCTCCTACTAACTTTTAGTGAACATTTCCATGGTAAGTAAATAGATAGAAGTTGCAGTAAATATTTTGATTATTTTCTATTCTTTTTTGCGGAAAGAGAACTCTCACGACATCGCTGGTCTGTCAGCAGATCGCAATGTTAAAGGAGATCGTTGAGAACACTTTGCGGTGTGAAGGTTTATTTAAAGGAAATGTCTATTGAGTTTTAGACCAACAGAGTTAATATGTTCACTACCATCATCTATAAATTTGATAAGTTCTTGGGTTTTAACAATACGGCCTCCAAAATCAACATACAAATTTAACGGAACTCATTATAGTTGAAATTTCAATACAAACTGTGTTACTACAGTTTTTGCACCATTTTGTTAATTCAGAAAGTATAATTTGTATGTTATCGAGAAGAGTTAGACGACATTTATTCCATTTAGCAATTGAATCGTCACTATATGGGAAAACTAAGCCTATGAAAGTATATTCACATTACCCTGGGGAGCTCTAGATTTTAAAATTGAAAAATTACGTTTTCAATTTTAGCAGTTATTTTACAGTCTCCTAAAACTGGATGAATTAACAAGTTCTCGAAGGGACAATCTGTTATTTTTTTAAAACACTCAGTCACCATTGACCTAGCCAAAAACTTTCGTAAACTCGTTATTTCCATGTTTATTGTATACCTACATGTTTTTAAAGATCTATGCATCCCAATGCAATTTAAAATCATAGACGGAAGCCGAGGGAAAAAAGTTTATCATATAAAATTTTTCAAAAATGTTTATGTAACAATACTTAAAATGGAGAAACGGCGGTAATTATCATGTTATCGGGTTGCCCTTTTTATAAACAGGGATGACCAGGGCACTTTTTAGTATTGCTAGAGCTTGAAGAACCGTAACAAAATGTCTAAGTATCTCTAAGTATCATCTTTTGCCAGTAAAATATTACAATATTAGCACTTGCTGCCCAATTTTAATAAATTAAAAGGGAATCGATCACTATTTCTAGTTTTAACTTCTTCAAAGTATGAAGTTTCTTAATGCTGGTTTTGACAGCCAATTTTTGAAATATTTTGTTTGTTTTGAAAATAATTATCCCTTTTTTTAATTGAAATCGACCCAGACTTATCTGAACAGCTATGAATTTATGCTTAACCTATGTGCAAAGATGGGGACAAACATACCATACCTTACAACGGTGCGAAGAAGGGTGGATCTTGCTTCGTTGTGAAAGGTAATAATTACGCTAGTAGCAGGGAGATCTGTTCTCCACCGTCTGCTCCGACATCTGCGAAAAAATTCCGTTTATTGCCGCTTATTTGTTTAATTGATGTTATCAAAAAGAGAAACGCAAAAAACCGTCTGCAATTAAAGCAAAAAGAAACGGACCCAAAATCAAGTCCCGGTAATCGCCGAAATGACCACTTTATGTCAAAAGTAAAATCGGATTTACGGAGAAACTCGATAAATCCAACACGTACCTATAAAACAGAAAAAACAATTTTACAGCAGGCTACCGCAAAAGTCGAGATTTTTTTTATAAAAGCGGATTTCTTATTAATGATTGCCCCCATTTCATTTCATCCCAACTTAGTTCCGAGTGGAAGTTTGTCTATTTTAACGTTGTCTTAATAATCCCCTAATATTTATCTCCCGTACCAGTGATCGTATACAGGTTTTCATTTTGATGCGTCAAAAAATAGCACCCCCATCGATGGCATCATTTCCCGACAAGTTATTCGATTTGTTTATAACCTAAACCTAATGAAATCTAGTATGCGGGGATTACTAATTAGGCTGAAGCCAGTTGCGATATATGCGACGTTGCCACATTTATGGATATTTCCTAAACTACCAAACTTGGTTATTTTAAATAGAAAGGGTACCATTTTATTCCATTTTTGGATTACTTTTAAAATTCTAAGTATTTTTCATGTAACCTAGGATGTACCCAAATTCAACAGTTTTGGCAGAAATGACAAAAAGGAAAATAATTAATCATCAATCAATAATCAATAAACTAAAATTTAATTTTTGAATGACATACATAATGATTTTAACGAAATGGTAAACTTAAATAAAACGTGTTATGGATGAATCGATATTAAATCATTTATAAAAAATAAGTACATTTTTCTTTTACTTTTAAATAGTTTTTATTATTTAAGTTTACGTATTATCTCTCATTTAAAATAAGAAAGCCTTATAACTTAGCAATGTCGCCTATATTAAATTTCATAAATTTAAGTCTATTAGTTCCTGAGATATATAGCCGTCGCGCAACTTTTGACTAGCCCTGTATATAGAATTCCTTGAATAAAATGCAATGCAGTAGGCATCGAATAAACCCCAAGCTATTTGGAAACAAGAATCTTTGCATATAATCGACATTGTAATCATCATAATAACCAAGAATTCAAAATCTGCGCCTTTTATTATTTACTTCTTAATTAGTTGATTATCTAATAATGCAATTTTATAATGTTTCCAGCGAATATATAATACTTTATGCGCTTTGTCGGCTATAATAATATAATGAAAATTTTCAATCGAAATCAATATTTTTGGCACAGTGCGTAAAAATATAGGTAAAAATGGGATATATCGATAAATTATCGATATTTTCAAAAAATGTTATCGAATTCGGATTTTTGACCGTCGAGAACAACAAAATTTTATCCCCTTTCGAAAAATTATCCTAAAATCCCATTTTGGGTCGAAAAATGGCCGAAAAATCGATAACCAATTTTTGATATTTTATATCTCGCACGAGGTTGAAATTTAGAATACTCTTCCTCTATTAAACGGTAGTGAAAAATCATTGGTGGTACCGTTCACCCTCAGGGACAATTTTTATGAAGGCATGGAAAAATTAATTACAACAAAACGGTAAAAGGTAGGGGGAATATTTTGTTATTCAAAGATAGATCTTATTGACTTCTATTTTCCATAAAAATAAGAAGTTGCTTAAAAAAAAAAACAATTTTAAAAAAATCACGACCCACAAAAATTTTCGACCTAGGTCAATATTTTTCAATCCTGCCAAAACGTGGCATAACCCTGTACTCTAGAAATATCCGAAAATCAGGTTTATTGATCAATTATCGTTCAGTTATCGATTATACTAAAAAATAACGTTATATGCAAATTCCGCATCCCCCTCAGTCGAAAATGAACGAAATAGCTTAAACTTGAAGTTACTCTTGCGAAAGCTGGAGATGTCAGGAATTTGGACGAAACGTTGTGATGATTTTTCTTTAAAAAAAAAATAGGTCAAAGACGGGTCAACCGAACAAAAAAGAATTTCGATGTCCTGAGGATGGCTAACTGGACCCCAAAACGTCGTATCCCTATTTCAATAATCGTAACATAATCAGACACCACCGGCTCACCCCTGACTCTCTGAAACAAATTCCTTATACCTCTTGTTACCTATACTTGTAATATATTGTTTTTTCTTTTAATAAAATGTTAACGATTATGAATACACACCACACAATGAAATTTGTGATCTGCGATTTTTTTTTATTATAAGTACAAACACACATTCCTAGTTTGCTGGTTATATAATTTTTATTGATTTATTTATATTTTGTTACTGATTGCAATCATAAATTTTTCCTCTCCTTTTTTTTGTAAGAATTTCAAGTCCACCTGCAAGTATGGTAAATAATATATTTTGGAACGCCAGCACATTATAATCTGGGTTTTATTGCCCGCATGATCCTACAACAATCGTTAGGGAATTTTCGTATTTCTAATCCTCGATCTTCAATTCGCGATACCCTATTGTTCCGGGATAAAATACACAAAAACAGACAACCCATAAATCGACTCGATAATCCTTCTCCAGATCCGGATATAAAGCACTTGAGTCTAAACGAAAGTGAAATAGGTATGTTGTTTATCACATATGTTTGCCCATCGCCTATTGAAAAGTTGAAAGTAAAACAAACTTTATTGCATTGGTACACTATAAATTTCTTCTCGCCGAAGGAATTCGCTACGATGTATCGCCGATTTTCACATTCTCAGTTACATCAATCGGACGTGGAGTTATTTTTTATATCAGCCTATATTTAGATACCAAGAAAGTTCTGTACGTTACGAAATGGTTAATGCGTAGCAATTTAGATAGTGCTAAACCGTCAACAACGTCCACGCAGAGCAAGCAATTTAACGAAGTTAAAAACATTTAAAGTTTGTTCAAGTCCACTTCTAAAGAAATCCATCAAAGCTTGAGAGCCGCAGCTCCTAATATTTCCCATAAAGTTCGCGAGTTATTATATTGAAATTAGACCCTCATTTTTCTTTTAAAACTTTGGACCGGAGGTTTTTCGATATCGCTTAACTTTGCGGAGAACACTCGGAAACCACCCGGGAACTGGATTCGGTCATTTGAAATAAACCGTATTTTCGAAATAAATGGCAACGAGCGAATGAAAATAGGAAAAAGCAGTGAAGATTTAATCAATGTTTTTTTTTATAAATACAAATTTCGAACAATTACTTAAATGTTCCAAATTCGGGAGAGTTTTTTAAAAATCGATACAGAGGCTGGAATAATTAAGAGCAGTTTTAAAATAAAATAAGCGAATTTTAAGTCTTTTAACGTGGTGTCAGCGAGGTGATATCTTCACTTAGCTATGGGCTTCGTCTACTGTTCTGGGTAAGGTCTGTTCATAGATATAAGAAAGTGACTAACTGATACGAATTAAGGAAAGACCCGGGCAAACTGTAAGAATTAAATATGGCCGAACAGGAAAGATGCTAAACAATATTTATTTATTTATGTATTTATGTTTAAATCTAAAATAAAATTACGAATTATTTTTATTAGCAACTTAAATTACTTAAAATTATCATATCGCTATCATCGCCTGTTCTAATTATTATTTGTTCTATATTATTTGCAATATGGATATACGATTGTTCGGCTTTTTCTATATGTTTAACAGAATTGGCCTAACTTTGTGGAGGGATGTTAAAAACTTCGGTTTCTATAAGTTTGAGGACATTGGCGTTAACACGGGGAAAACATTGTTACGACGAATGACAGATATACAGTATACAGTGGTAAGGTGGAAGTCTTAAAACTGTATGCCCTAGATTTTTTGCATAATTATCAGAGACGTATTCTTTTTGTAGGTTCAAGCTTTGTGGAACCTCAATTAATTGTTTTTTGGTATAATCTTCGTGAAAATAAATGTCGTTATTATACATGTAGTTTTGGATTGTTGCTTTGGTGTCATCTGCATTGCATTGTTCATTATAATGACGCTATTAGGAGGAATGTTTGGAACTAGTTTGTTTTTAAACCAACTATCAAATAAATCAGCGGTGGTGTCTTCATGGTAATCTAGAGAAGAATCTTTAATATTTTTCGCAGACAGAGAAAGTCCATTTGTTTTACACTTATCAGGTGAGTCAAGCCAACCCTTTTCAGGTATATCGTAAGTGTCGAACCAGGTTTCATCCAAGTAAATAATTGGCCTTTGTTGTTCTCTGTAAATTCTATTTTTTTTTCTAGATATTCCAGTCACCATTTCCGAATTCTAAAAGATTCCATTAAAACTTGCCTTTTGTCAATTTTTTAAATCTAAAACCCATGTATTGAACACACATCCATAAGCTTTGTTCCTCGTATAACTCGCAAATTTTACGCCGTATTATCTCTTGATCACTTTCGTCTACACTCGAGAAAACGTCAGTATCGCTTCTTTTTTTCCTAGTGGAAATGGGATTATTCACAATTTTCCTTACAGTTGATGTTAGAATTTTCGACAATGTGGCCGTTACTTCTAAAGATGCTTGCTGGCACCACGTTCAATGAGAGTCAAATAAACATTGTTTATAACTTCCTTAGTTTCAATAGAATAGTGTTTTCTACATTTGGGCCGGAGAATCTCCTGAGATACACTAGACTCGCACATATTTTGCATAATTCGCACACGATTCAACACACGCTGTATTACACACGAAATAAGAATGATTACTAATAAACTTAAACTAAGTAGTATACCAAACCAAAGAATATTAAACACAGGTAGGTATAAAATTATTTTCTATTACGGACCACAATTTAACCTGAATGTAAATTCCGAAACTTTAGGTAATGATCTTGTTGCATTATATGTTAATGACCACGCTTGGAATAATCCCATTCAAAAGCAATTGGTCACTTTCTTATATCTATCAACAGACCATATATAACTCCTCCCTCCTTGACTTCAAAATTCAAAATTTTCTTCTGGGCGGTTTTCCTCTGATTTAGATGCAATTTTCTTCGATTTTTGTCCGTTTACCAAGAACATAGAATATCTTTCTTTCTTCTTTCGCTGGTTCCATGGAAATTATTCTTTCTGCTAAGACCTTAGGTAGTATATTTCGTCAATAGTAATTTTTGAACTACCGGGAGTATTCAGGACTTTCATAGCGTTAATGGAAAACGATAGGTTTTCCGTATTGGATTTGAAGAATTTGTCTTCATTTCTATCTATCCGACCGTTTGGCATCTTAATCAGTACTGGTACTTCGATTTGCATATATCGGTCGGTGTTACATTTAATTAGCAGTTTTTCAGGTTTCTGTGACACATCAAGAAATGAATCTTGGGTAATTTTTTCTACAATTGCTTCTGACAGGTTCATTTTCCTGTTCTATTCGTTTTCGGTTCCAATGTCGTCAAATAAGTTCTCCACGCATACATCGCGGGGATGAGTTTCTTCTTTACAAGAGTAGATTCCTTCAATGATGGGACATATTTTTGCAGTGAATTGTCTCTTCTTTTCCGCTTGTGCCATTTAAGAGTATTGAAGTATAAAAATCGATTGATTTTGGATTCTTCGTAAAATTTGGTAAAAGGAAATTATTTCGCATCTTAAAATTGGTATCTTAAAATTAGTACATGGACTGCAAAGAGTTTACAAACCTTACCTACGTTCCCAAAATTTGGTAAAAGGATAAAATATTTTTAAATTGGGGAATTTGATTTTCTTTATAAATTGATGCTAGATATATAAGCATTTTATTAAAGTCTGAAGTCGGTAAAATGCGATTGCAACGGGCATTGATTTTTGCAAACAATGGCGTCTTCTAGGTTATCTAATATTTTGGCAAATCTAAGTTTAATTGCGTTATAATTTCATGAAAACTAAGATAGTCTTGTAAAGGATTTATCGTCATCAATACTGTACTTTGGAATATTTTTAAACCACAGTTTGTGGTTTTCACTTAATTTCGCATACTTTTATTATAGTTATTAAGTATACTCTCTGGTAAAGATACTTGTAGTTCTAATTCTTTACCTAAGTTATTTTCGCTTTTCTCTCGAGTTTTTGTATTGCTGCTTTATAATAATTTTCTTAGTCAGCGTTGAGAGTTCCAAATTGCCAATTATTTATTTTACCGACCACGTTAATTAGTCCTCGTTCCTTGCGAACTTGTGGATGAAAATTGTCAAGTTCTTTCACTGAAATTTATATTAGATATTCAGTGCTTAAAAGTAAAATTTTGGCAAGTCCACAATAAGAAATATGATTCGTTTATATAATTATTTTAAATGCATTCTGAATGTTGAATGAATGGTAAATCATTTGACTTAAATCTACACAATGAATAAACGTGTGTTTGTTATAAATTAACATTGGGTTACCCATGTTAAATTTAGTTAAAAAGTTAAAAAGTTGAAAAGTCAGATCATATAAAACTCCAAAAAGTCTAGATGTTTAAGCATGGTAATTAGAAAATTGAAATGTAGATTAAAACTAGACCTTGAACATTCAAAGCAATTTTTGAACCTTCAATTAATGAAAATGTGAGATATTCAGAATCGATCATCAATTGATTTGATTGATTAGTTCTTCTAACCCAATCGCGTGCAATGCGAGCCTTAAACTATCCCTTCAAGTGACCTTATACGGAGGGGCAAAAGGAAATGGCAATTTTTCGTATTTTTCCGTCTCCTTTCTGGCTCAATTTTCAAACTCCTCACATGCGAGTTGTACCTTTGCATTGGCCGTAGTTCTGCTTTTCTTGCTGATGTTTCTGTGTGCTGAAGGATTAAAAACTCACGTAGCGGAGTGTCCAAAAGTTTCAGAAACTTTCCACGATTGGCGATTTTCAACTCACAGAAGGTTCTGGTTTGTTGTCCACCACACAAACACAGAAAATCCGTTCCGACTGCGCCACTTGAATATTCGGCAGAGCATTTTTAAAAAAATATATATTAACACAGAAAGCTAGCTATGGGCTTCGTCTACTGTTCTGGGTATATAAAAACATTCCTGACATTGCGAGCAAACGAAACTAAACAAACATTTTACAAGTAGGGAAAAAATTGTGATTTAAATAAAAAGAAATTACATCTGAAATCAGGTACCACGTATTTAGTGAAATAGCAAATGGTAACATCTTAATTACTTTTGAATTGACAGATGTTAATGATGTTAATGAAATTGTATTAGAATTAAAACGTAATTCATCACCGGGTAATGACGAGGTTCCTGAAATTGATATTATAAATTTGGAAGATTTTATTTTGAAAACTTTAAAAAGTTAAAGTAGTAAAGAGTTAAAGGTATCTTAACGCCAATATTCAAATCAGGTGAAAAAGATAACATGAATAAAGATAGATCAATCTCCTTAATAAGTATATTCTCAAAATTAGTGTTAAAATTTCAGTAAGTCTTTACAAAACACTTTATCGAATACTTATGATTTAACAAATTTTATATAAGAGACCGGATAAGAAATTAGTGCTATTTGTAGATTTGACCGTATTTTAACATACAGGACAGTAAAAGGGACTTTATGATCAACTCGCACGGGGTGTCTCAGGACTCAGTTCTGGAATCACTGCTATCTTTAATTTACATATTGTTAAACCTTGCAAACTCAGAACACAGGTATTTTACTTTAGAGCTGATGGCGCTAAAATAAATTATAAATTAACACAAGCAAAAAATAATGTTATGAAACTCACTTTAGCGAATCACAAGTCTTTCAAAATATGATTAATACTGAATGGTTATATGAAGAAAAAGTTAATAAAATTATTTTAGAAATTACAGCAAAATAAATTGTTTTACAATATATTTTGCAATATTACATCCATGAATACGAGAAAAGTTCACAAGATAATTTATTTTGAACATCTAGCAGCACACTAGGGCTTTAGTGTCTTACAATCAATTAGCACTGAAACGTCCTGTAGCCCCTGATAGCTTCAGTTTGTGATTAGATAAGTTATTAGTTGATAGCATGCAAATGGAGTCTGTAGTTGCATTAAAATGTTTGTATATAATATTCATCTCGATGCCAGACCTTCATAGGCACTCTTTAGAGATCTGGATATTACTTTTACTATTTTTGTGGTTTATTAAAATAAACGATTTCAAAAAAGAAACAAAAGGAACTTCTTTGAACTTCTCTAATGCCTCTGAACTGATAACATTAATATTGAATGTTATCAATATGATGTGCTTAACCCAATTTGATTTTCAAAGGATTTTGAAAGGTGTTTCCTTAGCCGACATTTCGATCTTTTTTTAGATCATCCTACAAAAATGCTACTGCAATAGGATCAATAATAATATTCTGAATCTTATATATAAATTTAAAATTGTCAATGCATGACAATTGCGTCTATTTTAAACGGGCAGAAAGTTTAGGCCCTGTTGAAACAGATAGAAAAAAACTAAAATAATGTGTCAAAAACCAGAATAATTTCCTTGATCGGAGAAACACTTTAATGGTCCTGAGGATAGCCCAGTACATTGCCAAAACGTTAACGTAGAAGATGAAAGTATTTCTTTTTAATAATATCTTAATTTCAAAGAAGTTTTTTAATAGTGTCTTTAACAATTCAGAACAACTACAATTAATTTTTCCATATGACAGACGCCTGTGTTTCGAAATTTGATATCAAGAGTTTAGTAGATATACGAAGTTAGCGCCAAAAATTTCGTTTTCGAATGGGGCAGAAGTCGCTTGATGATGATTCAAGAACTGGTCGACCAGTGGAGGTCATAACGGAAGATATTGTTGCGTATGCGGAAGAGGTGGTACTGAATGATCGACGTTTAAAGGTCAAGGAAATCTCAGAAATTACTAGCTTTCTGATACAAGTGTTCGTCGAATCCTGCATGATCATTTAGGTACGCATAAGGTTAGTGCATGATGGGTTCCTAAAAACCTTTCGGCTATTCAAAAACAACGCCGTGTCGAGTGTGTGCGATCTTATTTGGAACTCTGTGGGTCGGAACCGATGCCTGTGATAGAAACTTTTTTGACGGGACATGAAACTATGGCTCTCTATTATGACTCTATCGAAAAAGAATCAATGGAGTGGCGTCGTAAGGGTGAAGCACCTCCAAGAAAATTCAGACTCTGCCAGTCAACAAAAAAGGTCATGGCCACGATCTTTTGGGAATGTGAACAAACTAATACCACTGTCAATGGTAAATATTACGCAACATTATTACATAAATTGCGAGACTGCATATGTGTAAAACGTCGAGGAAAACTGACCAGAGGCGCACGACGATAATGCACCTGTCCATACTGCTGGTGTTGCACAAGACACCATTTTAGAGTGTGGGTTCCAACAGATAGATCATCCTCCCTATAGTCCAAGTCCAGATATGGCCCCACACCGACTGTTATTTGAAAAAGGACTTACGTGGACGGCGGTTTAACGATGAAGTTGAGTCAAAAAGAGGCTGTTTTAGCTCATTTTGCGAACAAACCAAAAGAATATTTTTTTAAAGGGATTAAGTTGTTAATAAAGAGATGTAATAAGTGTATTGAAGTTAAGGGGGATTATATTGAAAAATAATAAAAAATTGTTGAAATCCACAATTACAAATATATACCGACTTTAAAATAATGCGAAATTACTAAATATTTAAAATAAAACCAAAAGGTTTAAACGAAAAAGTCAGCCCATTTATTATTTTGTAAAATGTTCAGGGTGCGAAAAGAATCTGCAAAAAGGGCAAATTTTGAATTTTACGGTAAAGCAGTAAAATCAAACGATTCCCCGTGGACAAAAAGAGTGTTAAAGCAAAATTATTGGCTATTGTCCCAATTTCCCGGTTTATATGGAACGCCTTTTCTCTGGTTGCACTTACGCTGGGTCCCTCGTGTCCGGTATCTCCCGATTGCTGGGCAAACTGTCGCTGGCTTGCTGATTGAACCTATTCCTAACGTAAGGATCTTCGCCCTGCTTCAATCCTGCTCGGGCAATGTATCCGAGTTCGTCAAAGTAGTTCCAAGTCAATCGACCGTCGGTAGTTTCGAAGTTTTGTAGTGCCAGAGGATAATTGCTATCGTCCGGTAGTTCTGGACCATCGCTATTAAAAGCACTAGCAGAAGCGGCAACCACGTTTAGAGAATCTGCGGAGATGTATTCTTCTTTCAGTCTCAGTGCTCGGTTTTCAGTCTGAAACCAAGATATATATTGAAATCTATGTAATTCCGCTTTGGTAAATAATTACACTTGTAGCTAAAATGATCTCAAAATTGGGAATATATAAATATGACGATCCACAATACACACAAATCTTGAACTGCATATTATATATTTTCACATGACAATTGTAATATTTACAAACTACCTGCTACTATATATACCGAAAAATGACAATAAAACCTTAATTGTTGTGAGAATTTAAGTTCAATAAAGGAGAGGTAAAGTCTATTCATAGATATAAGAAAGTAACTAACTGATACGAATTAAGGAAAGACCCGGGCAGGCAGTAAGAATGAAATAAGGCCGAACAGATCCGTACTTTGCTCAGAATTTAATTATTTGGGGTTTTGTTAGGAACGATACTAAACAATATTTATTTATATATGTATGTATTTATGTTTAAATCTAAAATAAAATTACAAATTCTTTTTATTACTACTACTTAATTTAATTAAAATTAATCACATAATATATCAGTATCACTATCGTTAGCATAGCCTGTTCTAATTATTATTTGTTCTATATTATTTGCAATATGGATATACGATTGTTCTGCTTTTTCTATATGTTTAAGAGAATTTGCCCAACTTTGTGGAGGAATGTTAAAAACTTCGGTTTCTATAAGTTTGAGGACATTGGAGTTAACACGGGGAAAAACATTGTTACGACGAATGGCATCGTTTTCGGATTTAAGGCCATTTTTTAGTCAAAAACGCTCTGTGTTTAATACCATATACTTGAGATACCGTTTCCGGTAGCTGTCATTTTATTATTCCAACAATTTTATAAACTGATAGTCATATATCCTATATTTGTCTAGCACTTAGTTCAAATCGACTATACAGGGTGAGTCAAAATGAAAAATATTCATTTTAGTGAAAAAATCAAATGGAACACATTTTATAGTTAAATAATATTTGGGGCTTTAAGAAAGGCAGAACTTTTAAATTAATGGGAAGAAAGCATAATTTTTTTTCACAAAATTAAAAATTAACCTATTTAGTTTTATTATTCTTGGCTTACTGAGATATTTTCTCTTAATTTGACAAATTTTTGAAATTGAGTTCGTAAAAATTTGTAGACCTCAAGAAATACTGACTTTAGATATGCTTAATAAAATTGAAAGAGCGTTAATAGAAGTAACCAATGAAAGTATAATATACAGGGAGTTTAATTTTATTTTTTTACGAAAATGAATATTACACACCACAACAACCCTAAAATAGGTGATTGAATATAAAAAGGAGTATCTACTAATGTAATAATATACAAAGTGTTTCATTTAGTAGTAAATAAGTTTAGTTTCCCACATATTTATTAATCGTTTTATATATTTAAAAATAAATTTAAAATATTTCTTTTGGTCTTATCTATAACTATTGTATTTAACATTTTCTTCTAAAACAACATACTATTTGGACAGCCTGTATAAATCAAACTTGCTGACAGTTCGCCAATCAGCCTGTTAGCTTCTTTAGAGCTTAACTTAACTTAACCGAATGTTATATACTGAAACTGTCGAGTTCAGTTAAGCTCTGAAGAAGCCAACAAGATGATTGGCGAAACGTCAGCAACTTTGATTTATATAAAACCGACGTGAGAGAAAACTAGAAGATTTGTAAACAGTAGCAACTCAATGTATCAAAAAATGGCAAATACGTTCTGAGGTATTGACATAGAGAAAGAACTTTACAGTAATCTTCATCATTTTAAAATGCTTTGTCAAAAAATGGAAATTTTTATTACATTCAAACTCTCTATAACAAGAAGAGATTTTAAAAAGTCAACCGACACCACTGACGCATAGATCAAGGATGGCGCTTCACACTACTGTTCGAAAATCCACCATCGGCAATGGAATGTCAAATTTCTAGCTATTTCAAACTTTGTGTCTCTCATCACCAGCCCTTCAGTTTATCTCCTCTTTAAGTATTTTAGCCTGTATAAAGATTTTTTTTTGGACCTCCTGTTACAGAAAATGCAATTTCGGAAATCTGTTTATTTAACCAAACTAACGTTTAGCAAAACAAATATATAAACTGGTAATTAGAATGCTTTAAAATAACAACACACCTAAAATGAGTGTTTTCATTTAGAAATTTGGCGATGAATTCTTCGAAAATGTGAAAAACAAAATTCAAATATGCCAGTCATTCATCATCATCATATAGAAGCCATTTTTTATATTATACAGAAACACAAAAATAATGAACGATAGTGTTGTGAGAACCGAGTCTTTCTATCCCAGAAAAATCAAAAGCTGGACAACCTGTATGTTGTGTATCGGACTCGGGAAACGCAATATTACGTTTCTCGGTGAATGTTTTTTTTTCGGTCAAGGTGTGCGAAGGACGCCAGACTATTTTAAATTAATGAAAGTTCCACCGAATCGTTTATCCAAAATAACATCGACGACTAAATTCTTGATGCCTCTACCGATAAATTGATAGCAATCACTCTACTAAGCTCACTGACTCACAAACCGAGAGGAAAAATGCTTAAATTTTATTATTGTTATTTCTTATTTATTTTATTTGATTGATGAATCGCTGGAATTAATCACATGACTTTCAGATTTTCACATGACTTTCTAATACTATGCAGTAATATTTTTAAAATTTTCCGACGAAATTGGAACTACATCTACGTCTAACTTATATAGTTTATTTGCTATTGAATTTGAATATTTGTGTTTTTCAAAGTTAAAAATTTATGCCATATAAATATTGTAGAATGTTTCCAGTAAGTAGTAGTAACTCAACAACCAGTGACATTCTTAGGAAACAGTGGAAACCAGCATACAACAATTAGAGCGTTTGTGAAGAAAATTTTAGCTGCGTTATACTCTTTGGAAGATCAAGAGACGCATTTTTGGTAAATGCATCCCATTAAAAAATGGGACAAATATACGGCACGATAACGACGGGCAGATTTCCTGTTAAATTTCTAGATCAGATCAAGGACCTTACACTGGCAGAAGAACAATAACGAATAGAGAAGCTTGGAAAAAGCTCAAGTCAAATAGAACTCTCTGGAGGTTAGAATTAAATAATCAAATCAATTATTCAGTTAATTCCGAGACCAAATACTAAAATAAGGAAAAAATAAAAATCATTATCGTCATAATGAGAAGAGTTGATAAGATGGGAGGATAAGTTTATTAAAACATACGCAAGATTGCGTATTTGTTTATACATTCAAAAGATGGTTGACATGCCTACGAGCACACAAAAATAAATAACGCTTCTTACGGTCATTAAAATTAATTATACTTTTATCACTTTGCAGTAACTTGCTTATCAACGATCATTATTTGTTCCGAACGATTTGATAATGGGAAAACGAACGGTCCTGTAAAAGAAGATTCATATCTTTTTTGTCAGCAATCAAAAACCAATCTTCAGGCACCAATCGGCAGTACTCTACGCAAGTGCGTCAAGGTACTGCAGCCTGGATTAGCTGCGGCGTACAAGGTTGAACATAATTCTATAAATTTAATTGTTTATTTACCCGAAACATTTTACATAGCTTACCCTAAGAGGAAAAATGTTTAATTTTTATTATTGTTATTTCTTATTTATTTCATTTTATTATTTTCAGCGCAGTTTTTTTAGAAATAAATCGGTGGAATTAATCAGATGAGTTTCAAATTTTCAGATGACTTTCTAATACTATGCAGTAAATTTTTTAAAATTTCCCGTCGACGTCAAACCTATATAGTTTATTTACCATTGAATTTGAATATTTGTGTTTTTCTATGTTAAAGACTTATGCAATATAAATAGAATGTTTCCAGTAAGTAGTAGTAACTTAACAACCAGTGACATTGTTAGAAAACAGAAGAGCAGATCTAAAATGTTTTCATTCTGGGTTCAGCCACCCGGCTTAAGTTTTAAGGCTCTGCAAACAAAAGAGTTGATAACCGATGATTAATTCAATGGTAAATCGTATGTTAGAGTGTACAGAGTTTAAATGGCTGAGAAAATCTTGGAGGGAGTCTTGACCATGAGGCCAAGTAACAAAAGTATCATCGACATAGCATTTCCATAATGTTATTAGATGAAAGGTGTCGATGGCTTTCGTCTCAAATGTTTCCATAAATATATTCGCCATGACTGGTGATAATGAAGAACCCATAGCTGTTCCCGATGTTAGTTAAAAAATTTGACCATTATAAGAAAAATATGTTCCAGCGAAGAGGCTACTGTAATACTTTTTCAGTTTCAGTCAAGCTCTGAAGAAGCCAATAGGATGAAAAAGCAGCAAAAACCGACGCAGGAAGAATCCAGAAGTTTTGTAAAAAGGTGGATATTTTGTTTGAGAATACTTTGGAAAACTATTGGTGCTGACAATAGGTCGAAGGGGTTTGTGAGTCTTAGGGAGTCCGTAGAGACGAGGAATTTTAGAATCATGAGGGGTGACAGATTTTTCCCCCGATTCTGATAGAGAAGAAGCCTTAATATCAGTTTTAAGGTTTCGTTAGATAGATGACATAGGATCTTTTTTAAGTTAACGATAGGATCCGCCCTTAAGAATATCTTGAATCATTTCCTGATATTCACCGTAGCATTCCCTTTACCGATAAACTGATTGATTTTGGAATATTAGATTTAGAAGCTTTGGACTTTTTAAGGATTTTTGCGGTTTCAAATGGAATTTCATTAATCGTTTGAGAAGGCAGTTTGTTTAGGACAGACAACCGACGCAAGATGAATCTAGAAGATTTGTAGATAGTATTACAGTAGCCTGTAAGTTTTTCCTTGAAAAATTAAAAAAATATATATTTATGTTTATGAAGTGTGCTGTAACTTTGAAGTTCGACGATATGTGAAGGACACTTTATACAGGGTGTATTCACAATCAAATTACATCGATTTTGCGAAAGTTCCATAGTTGTCCGCAGAAACACGATAGAAAAACAATGCGTCCCTCTAGGACAAGAATCCGCGAAGCGCCTTCTTTTTAAAATAAAAAGCTGATTCGTGCTATATGCGACGAACTTGCCCCGTTCACCGACGATTTTTCGAAAGCAATCTGATTAAACATTTACTGCATTTTTGGTTAGTTGGCTCAATCGAATAATTAATAAAATAATATATTATAATACGGCTAAGCATGTCACACATGCTAGGTATGGGATAATTTGGCGCAATTCGAAAATATTGTAAAAAAACATATATATAAAAACATTCTATTTAAGCGATTTTAAATATCATTTTTTATTCTAAATAATATTTTTTTTTATTTGCAAATTCTGGATAGTTAGAAATTAATGGCAACCCGTAACCTTTTTTTTTTGGTGTTACGTTAGGGTAAAGATATGAAGATGCGGTTTTCACTGCATTGTTGGGCCCTTGTTTTAGTATCTAATGAAATAAAAGTTATATCGTTAAAAGTTTCATTTTTTTTTTAATATTTTTATGCGATTACATCCACCTAGTGACAAGCAACCACACTTATAGCACTATTGATTGCCTAGGAGAAACCCTCTATAATTAAACAAAAGAGATTTCAGTTCTTCTTAGTTTTAAAACAGTATCACTCAAACTGTGATTAACATTAGGCATTTTTGTAGAAATCTAGTTTTAAAATAGTTCGTTTCTCTAATACGGTACTTCGTTGCCATTACTGGGACCACCCGGTACAAAATAAAATAGATATTACGCAACGGTATTGAAATGCAGTGCGCATTCCCCGACGAAAATTTTACTTTGAAGCATTTTGCATATTCCCTTGCGAAATTCCCTACCGTATTGGCGCCAAACAATCGCACGAATTTCTGTCTAAATTCAGGAAGTGAAAGTAAATTTGAAGAAGCTATTGTTCCATCGTTTCTGCAAAATATTTCAACCGTGTAATTTTCATTTTCGTTTAATGGTCCACATCGTCTTCAATCTTCAAGTATTGACTTTATGCAATGGGTTTTAAAGTTTAATGTACCTTTTTAAGATTGAATTGGTTTAAATTTGACCACAAAAAGAGAAATTTATTTCTAATCTGTAAATAGTTGGCAATGTCGATTACACAATCGATGGGCAGCGATGAAAACGTTACTACAACTTTGACAATTGCTGTCAAAATGTCATATTAAAACTTAAAAATGATAAAATTCAATCAAAACTTTAGGAATTATAGGGAAATGGTTGACAGGGCTTTGGGTACGAAGCTTAGTCCGGGTCAAGGAAAAAACAAAGGAACCAAGAGCTCATAGTAACACTTTCTTTCAACAGCCACCAAGAACAAAACTTTATACTTGGGTGTCTCCAAAATATAACCAATCAAATATAATCAAAAATCAGTTAGATTTCATAATTATAAATGAATAATTTAAGATAATTAAATTAGATCAATAAAAAAGATTTATAAACCCAGATATGTTTCAAAAATTCATTCGAAATAATTATCAAGGTTACAGAAATTTCTCTTAAATCCTCTAGCGTTCCACCAATTGACATAATAAACATAATAGACAATATTCTCACTCACAGACAAGTTAGGCCTATCATAAAGCAAAACTTGCTAGATAGTTTAATAGTTTATTTAGACCAAAATTATTTTGAATTTAATGGTCAATTTTATATTGCTAAAGAAGGATTAATTATGCGAAACCCACTTAGTCCACTACTTGCAAAAATTTTAATGTGCAATTAAGAAAATATCATAGATAAACCTCTTCTGAGTAAAGGATTTCTCCTGTGGTATAGGTACGTAAATGATATTTTTGCTTGTGTCACTGGAACGGAAAGACAACTGCAGTCCTTTTGAATCATATTAACTCCATACATAACCGTATCAAATTTACCATAGAGACGGAACTAGATAACCCTCTAAACTTTCTGGACTTAAATATAACTAAACTACACAACAAATTAGATTTTTCCATTTACCATAAACCCTTACGCACAAAACCATTTAAATGCATCCACTATAATCCAAATGCAATTTTAAAAAGTTGATTTTTATGTAAAGTACGCTCTATTTGAAAGTTGGCACGTATAACGCTATGATTAGTGCCCGTAAAAAGAAATAAGTATAATTTGTAATAATCTAATTGATTCTTTTTTAAGGTCATGTCTTTTTTACCTCCCGTACTTGTTTTGTGGTCACGCGGTCCCTTTTAGCTTTTTTTTATTTATTAAAACTTGCTACTACATCATCATTTTGAAATGTACTTCTTTTTAATTAAACTAGCAATTTAAAAGGAAAATTTAAGAAACTAACTGCAATTTAATCGACAATTTACTAGTCAAAAAAACCTGAGTAGCAAAGTAGGATTTGCTAAGCGAGAGTAATTTATTTGTTTATAACAATAACATGACAGCTGTCAAATTTCTAAATAAAATTGCACTTGGTTTGTTTGCTGGTGGTTTTTTAAAAGTTTATTTAGCAATTGCTGGTTTTTGAAAGCATATTTAAAAATTATTGGTTTGTTTTGGTGAAAATGGTTCAATTCACAAACCGTGAAATGGTCGGATGTATCAAGAAAGATATCCTAACCGTCCGCTACCTAACAGACACCTTTTTGTTAATGTTCACTCCACACTTAGTGAAACGGATAATTTTAAGAGGTCTACTGCTCGTATAGGAAGACCAAGAACAGTAAGAACGGCTCAGATAGAGGAAGCTGTCATAAATGCTATCGAAGAAAACCCAGAAACTAGCACGAGAAAAATTGCAACCGAATTAAACGTTACCCATGTATTAGAATGGCAAATTTTAAAATATCAACAACTTCCTTATCATATGCAACGCGAGTCCAAGCCCTTTTGCCATGGGATTTTTCCGCTAAAAGTGGCTTTGTGTAGATTTACACAAAATAAGTTAGTGTAGAATCCAAGGTTTTTATCACAAGTGTTGTTTACCCACGAGGCATGTGTTTCCCGTAACTCAATAATAAATAAACTTCCATAACAATCATGCGTGGGCCGATAATAATCCTCACGCCGTAAAAGAGCAATTTTCGGTAAATGTTTGGATTGGAGTTATAGGGGATTTCCTTATTGGGCCTCACTTTCTGCCTGGCCGACTTACAGGTGAGCAGTAAAGACAATTTATTAAACATGTATTACCTGAACTTTTGGAGGATGTCCCGCTAGAGCAAAGACGTTCTATGTGGTTTATGCATGACGGAGCTCCACCGCACTTCAGTTTAGTAGCACGTCAGTATTTAGGTGAAAATTATACTCATCGCTGGATTGGGCGTGCTGGACCACATTTTTGGCCACCCAGGTCACCTGATTTATCCATTAAATTCCTTTCTCTGGGGACACTTAATAACATTAGTGTACACAACACCAGTCCAAAGTGAGAAGGATCTAAGAAATCGGATAGAAGACTCTTGTACACTTAAGGAACACCCCTGGTATTTTAGAAAGGGTTCGCTAGTCTCTACTAAGGCGTACAAACGCATGTATCGAAGTCGGGGAAGGTCATTTCCAGCAGTTGCTCTAATTTATTTTTTTCTGAGAGAGTATTGTTTGTTTACAGTTATTTAATATTATTTAATAATGAACGTCTTCCTGTTAGTAGTTAATTTTTTGTATTTATTTATTTTTTAAAGCGTAGTGTGGAAGCAAGTTCATGCACCAAATTTGCTCCAAATGGAATGTGGATTTTAAAAATCGTTGTTTTCAGAAAAAGCAGTGGCGTGTCATTTTTTTCTTTAAAAATATTCAGTCCCAACCCCGTACGGACGCCATTGGTAAAAATAAAGCTTTTGTGTCAAAAATAGCCTCTCAATAATTAAAAGATGTACACCATTTTTGATAAAAATATCGAAAGTGATATAAAAGTTATAAAAGAAAAAATTTTAACACCCCGTATCTTGAAAAATATGCATTTTTGGACCCATGTTTATATGAAAGTTTGGCAGCGTACTTTTTTAACACTCTGTATTTTTGGGCTGCCCTGTATATGGTTTAAATCATGTAAAGTGTGTATAAAACCCATTTCTAGCTTTTCCAGATTAAAAGTTTCTCCCTGTTCCCATAACGTCGTTCCACTGTGCGGTCTGAAAACCCTATTTTACTTAAAAAAAAATGTTTTTTCTGAAATGTAATTTGACATCGATATAGCAATATTGACGTTTAAAGACAGTCATAATTATTGTTTACCGGGTTCCAATATCCAGCAGTTTAAACGTGAATCGCTGCGAATACATTTATACAAACTCAATATAAATCGACCCGGGTGAAACCATCACCCATTTAGATAATAGCTGCGTTATTCAAATCGATTCGATCCCATTTCACTCAAGCGATTGTAACACGAAGGTTTTAGGTAACCGCTTGGTGGTCACGAATTCGGTTTTTTTATAAACAATTTTTTTCACCGTTTGAAGATTGCTATCTTCGCTTTCGCCCACGTACACAACGGCATCCATTCTCTCGTGAAATAAATTACTTACGCTCTATTACAACATTTACGTGCGAATTGAGGATCATTAAGTGGCGGTTCGGTAATTTTAAAGCAATTTCGACGATTTTTAAGCGCAGGATCGCCATTAAACAAATGGCGGTATGATTACTTCTCGACTAAGTTAAGAATTAGTGAACAATATTTCGCTGGTATTTGTGTTATAATCCGATCTTGTTCCTTCATATGCAATATTAACGTATTTAAACTTAAAATTAAAAATAAAACAAAACCGCATCATACAGAAAGTCATTTTTTTCCAGCTGTTACAATAAGTCAGCTTATATTTACCAATAGAAAGTAAAATTTACAACTTTTTGAACTTCAGTGAAGATTTTCACCATAAATCTGCAGCTTTTACAATGTCATTGCTATTGCCATGCATTGAATATCTTTAAAATCAAAAAACTCCCAAAATGAGTTGACAATTATACCTATTTTTTTTGCACTATGAAACAACATTTATCTTCACCTGCGTTCATTTAGTTTAGCGCCTCCATTGTGACATATTACAATTTTTTAATCCCTGCCCCATCCTCAATGTCAGTAGTTATTGCATGTTCAGGTTTTCAAGTACCGAGTTTTGGGTATCTTCATATCCTAAATTTCAGAGTATTCAGATTTCAGATTTACATAGATATAAGAAAGTGACCAATTGCTTTTGAATGGGATTATCCAAGGGTTTTCATTAACATACAATGCAACAAGATTATTACCTAAAGTTTCGGAATTTAAATTCAGATAAAATTGTGGTCCGTAATAGAAAATTATTTTATACCTACCTGTGTTTAATATTCTTTGGTTTAGTATACTACTTAGTTTAAGTTTATTAGTAATCATTCTTATTTCGTGTGTAATACAGCGTGTGTTGAATCGTGTGCGAATTATGCAAAATATGTGCGAGTCTAGTGTATCTCAGGAGATGCTCCCGCCCAAATGTAGAAAACACTATTCCATTGAGACTAAGGAAGTTATGAACAATGTTTATTTCACTCTCATTGAACGTGGTACTAGCAAGCAAGCATCTTTAGAAGAAACAGCCACATTGACCAAAATTCCAACATCAACTGTATTTCAGCGAGGAAAAAAAGAAGCGATGCTGACATTTTCTCGAGTGTAGATGAAAGTGATCAACATATAATACGGAGTAAAATTTACCAGTTATACGAGGAACAAAGCGTCCCTACATTAGATATCTTAATTAGGAGGTTTGAAAAAAATGAAACCGGTGTTAAATGTGGCAGAACTACCTTATGGAAGTGTATTCAACAGATGGGTTCTAGATTTAAAAAATTGACAAAATGCGAGTTTTATTGGAATCTTTTAAAATTCGGAAATGGCGACTGGAATATCTAGAAAAAATTAGGATTTACACAGAAGAACAACAATTATAGCCAATTATTTACTTGGATGAAACCTGGTTCGACACTTATGATACCCCGGAAAAGGAATTCGTTGTAACACTGTTTTCCCCGTGATAACTCCAATGTCCTCAAACTTATAGAAACCGAAGTTTTTAACATCCCTCCACAAAGTTGGGCAAATTCAGTTAAACATATAGAAAAAGCAGAAATAATTAGAACAGGCAATGATAGCGATAGTGATACTGATGATACCTATTATGTGAATAATTTTGAGTAATTTAAGTAGCCAATAAAAATAATTTGTAATTTTATTTTAGATTTAAACATAAATACATATATAAATAAATAAATATTATTTAGTATCTTTCCTAACAAAACCCCAAATAATTAAATTCTAAGCAAAGTACGGACCTATTCGACAATTTTTCATTCTTACAGCTTGCCCGGGTCTTTCCATAATTCGTATCAGTTAGTCACTTTCTTATATCTATGAACAGACTTTACCTTTCCCACTAGCAGTTTTGTTCCCAGTCATTTAGGTTGATTTCTTAGTGGAGAATTATATGATTTTGTACCTATCCAGCAGCTGAAGCGCTCAGTCACACAATCGTTACCGCTTGTAATCATTGTGTACAGCGAGTATCTGATATTTTTCTACAAATCCTTCGCCATGCCCAGAGTCAAATTCAACTGTATGGATTGTACTTTCTAGTTTCATTCCATCTGATTCGCACCATCAACATTATTTTATTACGTTGCCTTCACTATGGGGACAAAATTGCTTTCTTTACAACAATTTCCCACATGTCTAGAACGTAGTCTTAATAGTGCTCTTCCCTTATGGATGTTATGGTTGTAGTTTTCAACATTCTTTTCTACACTTATTCTTGCGACTAGTTATGTCATGCTAGTGATGCTGATTTGCCTGCTTAATACTCTTACCAACGGACATTTGTACTATGCCGCTTTTTATCCTTCTAGCACCTTCGACCAAAAGAAAATCAGACTAATGGATAGGACTATCTCGTAAATTGCCGTACCCAGTTACACACTAGCACTGTTAGCCTAAACGAATCGCTATCTTTAAAATATTTTTTTGATATTTAATCCGCGTCATACTTTCTTCTTGCAACATAAAATGCTTTAACGACGTTACAATCATTTCATTAATAAATTCATTATGTGAGCTATTTGAAATTCAGTGAATTGCTTCATTTGTTTCGCAAACGACATCGGTATGCATCAGATGCTTGACATGTATACCTACATAATATAATATCAAAACAAGCATAGATTAACGAACGCCATTTCAGACAAATGTGATATATGTACACGCGTGCTTGCAAAAAAATAATCTAATTTGAAATAACATTTTATAGATTGTGTTTATGGAGGTATTTCCATATATACGAAGTTGAAATTCCCAAATATTAAATAATAATTAATGCAAGCCACAGTTTTCGATCGTTGAAAAATGAACGTGTAAATGAGATTAAAGCAAACTATTTGTTGGTTAATTGGATTGTACCATAAGAAATATACGAATAAATATAAATATATGAATTAAATTACTTACACGCCAGATGATACTATTAATTTAATGAAAATAAGAAAATTTGTCTAATGCGGTGCCCAATGTTAGTCGTTACTAACGGACCTATGATAAGTGAAACTTAATTTCCGAAATATGTATTTCACTTTTCAAAAGCGAAAAATAGATATAAGTGGGATCCTTGAACCAACCTACTTAATTATAAATTATTTTTTAAAGCGTTTCAGCAGTCAAAGCGAAGATTGTTTTAATTTCTAATAGAAATGAGTTTTTTCTTCTCTCCCCAGTCTTTTCAACTCTTTTCTGTCTGTCAGCCTGATCATTTACCTGGATCCATAATGCTTTTTTTCTTTTATTTTCCAAAAGTTCTCCACTTTAAAATACTTCTGACCCATTTGCATGTATTTACAATATTTAACTTGGTTTAGGGTAGTAATAAAAATATCAATATCGAATTAATTCATATATGCCAATGGACGTATTGAACCCTTAAATGGTTCTGTGAAACCGAATATGAAATGGAGAGAAATTTCTGTTTTCTTTTCCAGGAACCTATGGTCATTTGATAAAGCTTTAGTTTGAATTTGGAGTTTCTGATTCTCAAGGCACTTTTTCGTAACATGGTGAAACATACATGTTAAAAATGTTGATATTAGTAAATAAATCACTAAAAAATCCCAACATTTGAAACTAACATAAATTAAATTTACTCACTGAAAACCGACAATCTTTTAGAATTGACAAAATAGCTGTTCGACTTATTAAAGTGTCTAGCTTCATATTTAGCAGAGATAAGTAATTCGTCTGTTTTAAATGGCCAATTCCCCGCACGGTTGATATTGGAAGACTTCCAGTTAACAGTTGCTCACTAAACATTTTATATACAGTGTGTCCCCGATATGCGAAACATCTTAAAATCAATAAATGTTGTGTTTCCCTATTTTACAAAATTTATTTCAGTGTGATATAAATATATGACGTACTGTGATACCATTTTTTTGCAAAAATAGCTCTTGCGAGAGCGTGCTTAAAGACTCAGGAAATTTTTTAATATCTTCTTCACTGCAATTTTAGCATGAAAAGTATACGACGTGATATGGCTTTGAAATCATCATAGTGAATATTTTGAGACTTCAGAAAGAAAAATAGGTTTTGATAACTCTTAAAACCTTCGATAATAAGAAAAGCGTTACACGATATGGAAAATGTCACCAAATTTATTGTTAAAATACCCAAGTCAATTAACACCCTTTACTAATGGGATTAGACGGCTAGATTTAAAAAAAACTGTATTGCTAACTGTCAAACATGTATAGGTAATTGTCACTCTCCAATCTTATTTTAAATTTTGTACCTATCGATTTCGCACCTGTCATGATTTTTAAAAAATCATGACATCACCCTAATATGGGCTTATAGGCCATAATTTTATTAAAATTATTTATTATTTTATTTAAAAATGTGTAAAATTAGTCAATTCAAATCAAACTTTTGAAAAATCGTCAATGTCAGGCCATTCGTTCCAGCCTGTGGCGTTGAAAAATTCCGGTGTGTAAGAAATGGGATTTAAATCTGATTGAGAATTATAGACGTACAAACAATAGCAAGTTGTTTTTCTAAAGTGCTAGAAAAAGCCATCTACAAACGAATGAATTGAATGAGCAAGAAGACATAATACCAAATGTGCCACATGGTTTTCGTTCAGAACCCTCCACGGAAACAGGGACAAATGATCTTGGAGTGTTTTTCGATTTGCCTCGCGGATTTGACACCTTCTCCTCGGACATAATGGCAAAGGAGCATGCTTAGGCATAATAATAATTATCAATGGATAGTATCATATATAACTAAAAAAAAATAAGGGCTACAGCAAATGAAAGCACTAGTCTAAAAGGTCTAAAAGGTGACCGTCGAGTCTAAAATGCATGGGGATGCATTTTCGTCTGTGGAAGGGATGCAGAAGGATTGATGGATGGTGTCACTCTTGTCATTACTCAGTTTAATGAATTTTGTAAGCAAAATCACTCGGAGAAGACAGTTGTGGTTGAGTTTACTAGTCAATACATTAAACCTTTACCAGTTCAATACTGATGGATTGCGTTGGATATAAATCAGACCACGAGGTTTCTTAGTTCTTATATTGATGGCTACTTGAGATGAAACCAGGCCATAGATAGTGTCTGAAATAAGCTAGACAAAACGTGCTTTGCAATATTAACGATTAGGGACCCATTTCTTGAGACCACTAACTTTTCTGTTTCATATATCGTAAGCTGAGGGCTAATGATTCTGAGAGGGTATTGGTACAGCAAAAGAGGCTGCTAGGTTAATTTTTAAACTCCCTGTCTGACAATCCTGTAAAGAGACATTTCAACAGCATAAAATTGATCACACATAAAAATAAAGATTCACATAAGAAACACACTGGTGTCCACAGTTACAATGTAATAGGACAGTTATTGAAACCAAAACTTCACATGTTTTTTTATTTGCTTCCTCCCAGCCTGAAAAATCTATCAACAAAGCAGTTTAAAAAGGCCGTCAAGAGGCTCCTGTCGGCTAATGTTTTCTACAGCCTGCAAGACTTTGAAATGAATTTAAGAGCATTTAAATAAATGTGTGTGTTGTTTATGCCAAAGTGTTAGTTGTTATACATTTGCTTGTGATATCCGTCTTTAGTTAGTTATTGTGTACGATGTATTATTATATACCTAAGCTATAATTTGTTAATAATAAATAATACAATAATAATACTTTAACCCAGTCCACCCTATTCAAATTTTCTTTACTTTACTTTTCACCTTCAACCCCAAATTAACCAATCAATTACATGATTTGGAGCTGCAAAACTTCCTTTTTCAAATTAACCACTCTGTATATTGTATATTGTATTGTATTTAATTAACTATGCTATTCACTTACCTATTTAATGCGGTGGTTTTGTTGTTTTATATTTTCTATTTTATGTATCTTCTTATTATTAAACTCAAACGACCTTTGGATTTTATGGACAAATTTCCCGTCATCTTGTAGAAAATCAACCTTTTTATACGTTCGATCAAAATTTTATCTGACATTTCGATCATCATGTAGCAAAATCTCATTCGGATCACTGAATCGAGATGCGTGTGCGTATCTCCTCGCGGTTACTGGAGCGCGACTAATTAGCGTAGATGTAAAGCATTCACACATTAACCAAGGCGGAATAAAAATATTTAAATAAATACGGTAACCGGTCAACCGTATTTGGGCAAAATTTGTCGGAAATTCAGATGAATAACTCTCTAAAATTGGTGAAACAGATTCCACGCAACTTCTAAATCATTGATTTCAACAATTTAAAAAAATAATTTTGAATATTTGGAAAATTTTTGTATTGCTCCATTATTAAAAAAACTATTAAATTACAACAAAATACTCCTCAAACCGCTTTTTAAAAAGTAGAAAAGGGTATTGGCATTGCCAATAAATAAAAACCTCAATAAAAGTGACATTTTTGATTAAAAAAAACTGTTTCAAAATTTTTTCTTTCTCTTCAACTTTAATTAAGAACTTTAGTCATAGAAAAGAGCGTATTTACCACACCTAGTTAGAATTTAGAAAACCAGCATACGTCTTACAATCTATCAAACACCAATTGAACCTGTTGTATCTAATCACACATTAGAGACAATCTACAAATATTTTTGTATTTTCTTTAGAAAAATTTGTTGATTATTTCAAGATTATTTTATTAATGGAAAATGAAAAAAATTATGGAAATTAATAGGAGTAGCAGTAAATAAAATCCGCATGTGACGGAATACACCGAGTATTCCAAAATAGACTCTCAACGATGAGTTTTCGATTGCACTGACAGTTTTTTTGTGGCACAAGTTATGCGATTTTTACTTTTTGTAAAAGTACATTTAATAACCGTAAATCGCGTTGCTCACAATTGTAAAGTAAGTTGCAAGCATATTGCTGCAGTTCTCTTAAAGTGTTTGGATTTGGAGTCGGTAAGGTTTTCCATTAATACTAAAGAATTGGATGAATCCGTAACGGCACTGAATCGCCAATACCAAACGAACAGCATTCAGTTTACTTCCGGAGTAGATTGACAGTTTTTTTCCGCCAAAGGTGTCATGGAATTGTAAAATCGGCCATAACTGTGGGCTGTAGGTACACTTCTTATGGATTTCTCTTGCGTTGGGGATTGACTGTGTTCGTACAACTTCAAAGAGCGCTTTTTGTGACGTAGGAGTCAAGTCCTCATATTTGTGTTCTTGAGTTTTACTTTTAAATCGTGTACTTGGTTACGTGCCCGTGATGAATATCGATATACCAGAAACCCGTCTGGCACTGGCCTTGTTTTACGTCGACAGAACCACCCCCATGAAAGATAATATCAAAATAAACCTCTTTCTCCGATTGTCATAGTTTTAAGCACCTTTTTTTATCCCAAGCATAAAAAAATAAAAAAACACTTTTTTGCTATGAAATTAGGATACATTACATGTGTAAAAAAAAAAACTCGAAACATACAAAAAAATACTGGTGCGTAAACGAACCACTGGGAAAAAACATTAAATAATGTTTTGGGGCATCAGATGTAACATATAATGTATACATAAATATACAAAATAAAGTTCAAATTCGACAGAAAACAACTAAAAGTAGATTGTTTTCCAAATAGAACATGATTTGATACAAAAAAACGCATAATATTTTATGGTGCGTGAGCGCACCACGGGTAACACCCGGTTTCATTTTTGGTGATATTTTACAAAGCGTGTGAAGTATATAAATGTACATTACACTTATTAAAAACGTAAATTGTGTAGCTGTGGCAGATTCTACATTTCCTTCCGGCTTTATTAGCATGAACAATCATGAAGTGAACTTGATTATCATAACGCAGATTAAGATTTAAAATCTACCTGGGAAATATTTTATTCGTTGACAATATTATACAATTTCCATGCATTCATTACTAAACTATCCAGTGAGTTACAAAATACTGTCAAATGGAAGAAAGGTCAGATCTCAGGTCAAAATATTTTTTTTACTATTTTGGATTTACTTGAAAATGTGATACAAATTTATGTACCGCTTTTATTAACTTTTGAAGTCATATATAAGATCTTTCCTTTGCACATAAATTAGCGATTTCTACGGTTTTATGTCCTTTAGTAGTGATAATAATAACATTTCTAAATGGATGTGCAAAAATATTTCCTGGATGTGACAAAAAAATCATAGAATAGGTGGTGCATTAACGCACCACTCTCAGGACAGTACCGACACGCAGAGACCGATTTAGGGAATCACCAATTCGTATTCTAGGGCACGGCTTGATTCGCAGGAGCAAATTGGGAAATACTTGCTTGGAAAGATTGCTGCTACAATTACAATTATATAGAAACATGATTCTGTTATGCTTGCATATATAGGCAATCCTACATGGAGAACTATAATTTGGGTACAATGGGGTCGCAACTACGTACACTTTCTCACATTATTACGGTGAAGGTAAAAGTGCCTACGCGGAAGATCTCTGCATGAGAAACAAAACTTTTATAGTTACACTTTAGTAACGTCGCTTTGTATGTAATAATGCGGCCAAATCTTTAAACTAAATTAACTTTTTTTTATTTGAGCCGCGCAATCACAAATCTCTCTATTGTTTCGAGTGTTTGGAGGGAGTACTGATTAGAATTAATTCTGTACTAAAAAAATAAAACACTATTTTTGAAAATGAAATTTAACATTTCAAAATGTACTAAGCGCTCCGTGAATAAAAATCAACATTAAAATGAAAAAACAATAATAGTATTAATATTATTAATGATAATAACAGAAGCACATGCTGAAAAAAACCTTTTTATTTAATATAAAGTCCCCATTTTTGCAATTTTGACGTAAAAAATGGTGATCTTGTGTAAAAAGTTGTAGGTTTCGTCGCCATTTTCATAACAAATTAACGCCTATATAGCAGTATTTTTACAATGGAAAAAAACATTTAGATGATATTTTTAAATCTCCTTTTTTGCGAATATGCAACCATATACAAAGTCAATTGTAAGAATGGGTGCTTCCATTTTTAATTTAACTTTTAATCTTAATTTCTGATCATCCTGTCTTTAATGTTTCAAAGAAACTTGGACAAGTAACTCTTATACTATTTACAAATAAAGACAAGGTGCTATTTACAAATCTTCTGAAGAAACCGATAAGGTGATTAACGAACCGTCAGTAGGTTTGATTTATAAACAAATGACGCAGGAGGAATCCGCTGTCTTTGTTTATTTTTGAAACAGCAATACTTTAAAGGATTCACAAGGAAATGAGGAAAATAAATAACAACGACTTTCAGTCACAGAAATTGATAGATATAATTAGACCTACAATCGTCACTTTTGAAATAAAATTCGAAATACACATATATTAAATGTATATAGAATTTTCCTAGAAATTCAAGCGAAATAGAAGCGAATTTTCTGTTTGTTTTTTTGATATTTGATATACTTGGCATATTGCATTTATTTTTGTTGCAATGAATTGCAAAACCAGAAAATTTAATACCTAGGTGTTTCCGAACACGCAAAATTCAAAATTGCTATCAACAATGTTGCCAGATTTATCACTTCTACGTACTTCATACTGAAAAAGCGGCGTTGCCGTCACTTAGTAATTAATAGAAACACAGTTTCGAAATCACGAGACCTTACTATTATACTCATTTGACCCTAGTACTTGGTATACGGCTCAAAAATTGATCAATGCAGATTAAAAAGAACTAACAGATTTTTCAGCACGTCATGGATTGATAATTAATCCAAGTAAATCATCTGTTATGCTTTTTGGAAAGAATAGGGATCGTTTGGTGTCTGAACTTAACATAAAAGTGAGTGGTAGAGCTTTGCAGTTTACAAATTGTGCAAAAAAATTAACACAGATTTTAGTTTTAGAGAGCAAGTTGGCAATTATTTACAAAAGGGATGCGTCTCCTTAAAGTCGCTTTATCCGCATCGCCATTTATTGTCTGAGGCTCAACAGATGAAATTAACGGATTCTCTAGTGTTGAGTTACTTTAACTGTTGTGACATTTTATATGGCCCATGTCTAGAATTGAGAGAGTACAAAAAAACTGTTTGCGGTTAATTTATGGTATAAGAAAATATGATCCAGTCTAAGTGGTTGAATATGCGGAATAGGCGTAGACTACACTCCTTAGTATTTTTTTACAACAATATTTTTAATAACGGTCCTCCTTACTTGACAAATAAAATAACATATAAGACAGATGTTCACAGATTGAACCTTAGATTTAGGGGTCTTATCTGCCCCCATCCACACAGGACGTTTCTTTTTCAAAGAAGCTTCTCCTATAACGTTTACAAACATTACAATACCGTTCCTCTCTCTCTTTAAAACCCTTATCACCATTAAACTTCAAAAAAAGAACTAAGACAGGAAACAAGCCAACAAGCAAATTGCAAGTGATTTTCGAGTAAGTTCAGTCCTAAAATTTTCTATCCAATTTTTAATTCTTATATACACGTACACATTTTCTTTTTTTGCTTTAGTCTCATGCGAACTAACAATTTCAAAATAGTTGCTATATATTATTTTATAGGGGTAGAACTTGGAACAATTTTAATTGCTTTCATCTCCTTTTTTGCAATTTATGTGGTTTATTGGTGTTTTATTGTATTGTAAATTAAACATTGAAGAATAAATGTATTTGTATTATTATTATTATTACTAAGTAAAACTGGTAAATCTGACAACATTGCTGTTGTAAAAAGGAAATATGGAATTACATTTGCATCGAAAATATTGATTCATTTTTGCAATGGTACATAGGTACAGTAAAAATGTATTTTTTAATATGGTTACGTATAATCTACTATGAATACTTGATAGCAACAAACAAACAAAACAAAACGAAACAAGCAAAAACGCGTTGGTGCATTTAGACAAAATAATTTCTAAGAAATGTCAGGAAATTTGTACAGAAATGCTTAGGAACGAATTACATGAATTTTCCAATAGAACGATATGTCGAAACACTAGTGGAATGAGTGAAAAAAAAAAAGTACTTTATTGAATAAAAGTGATATTTTTTGATAAACCTCGAAACCTCGAAATAATAATAAAATACGGTCTACCCGGTATATGCCCATATACATATCGATAATTAACCAACATGAAAGTGCAAGTAGAACTTTTCTCGTCGTCAAATATTAGACCAGAATAACATTCCGTTTATCCTAGATCTCTAGCAGATTTCACCGCTAATTAATCCGCACATTCTCCCACAGTTCATCTAAAAAAAAGAATGTTTCTAGTACGCGACCTTCACAACAAATACCAAACTGTTTTTATTGGTTGTTATATCACGGACAGTCAACCGAAATCATCTGAAGACGTCCGACTTTTACTTTTAAATTGCCGCATTTAGCGCCACAGTAATAAATTTAATTTTGCAATCGCACGTACATAATTATATCTGCAGCATAATGTGCGAGTAATTGTTAACCGAGTTAATGGATAAAATAAATAAGCAAGAGGAAAAGCATATCTGTTAGCGATAAACATATAAAACGACAAGATGCAATAACACCGGATAGCCGCCGGTTTTATTATATCCCACGGATTTTGAAACGATTCTGCATTGTAGTGATGATTTTTTAGCGTGCGGGAAGTGTCACTTTCCACGTCAGTTAAGTTTCCTATGGATCCGAGCCACTTCGGACATTTCCGAAATTTTACTGTACGGGTTTGGGAGCAATCGGATGTTTTCGGAGACGTTTCCCACGTTTTGAATTTTGACGTTTGTCAATTCTGGCGGTAATGTCAGTGAATGTATTCGTATCGTTTTGCGAAAATGTTTTCATCTGCCATGCTGTTATACAAATTTCTCTACTAAGAGTGGATTATTACATTAAATCTATAATAACAAAGTGTACGCTTAGTTTTATAATAATGTAACCTTAGCTCAATATTAAATTATGTAGGTAGGTTTACAATTATTCATTGAATGTTTTTACATATTTATATAGGTAGAATACCTTTTGTAGATATGTACATTGGTTTCCGATATATATGTAATCATTTTTTGTAATAATGTGTGAAGAAAATTATAATGAAATAAATTACAGAAAAATAATCCGTTTTTCGTTTTAACCTATACTGTTTCTACAGATTTCTCTAATTAACACAAAAACCTATTCAAAATATGCCAAAAAAGATCTCATTCAAGTAGAAAAACTGTTGTTATTCTATGAATAACAACGCCACAGAAACATTGAGAATGTCAAACCAAAATTGTAAACTTAAAATGCGTATTCTTTTGGTTTCGAAGAAAATAAACATCCATTTTATTTTTACTCAATATTTTATGAGTATATTATATAAGAAGTGTCGTAAACGGCATTTGAGTTACGAATTTATTTGGCACGAGCGGAGCCCAACGGAGCGACTGTGTAATAAACGAGTCTGTATACTGTTTCTACAACAGTTAATTTTTGAACAAATGCGAATACATTCACTGACATGACCGTCAGAATTGACAAACGTCAAAATTCAAGCCGTGCGGTAAAATTCCAAAAACATGCGATTACTCCCAAACCTGTGCTGTAATATTACGGAAATGTCCGAAGTGGCTCGGATGTTTGGGAAATGTGGTAAAGTGATGCTTTCCGTAAGCTAGATTGGTCTACAATTAGGTATTTTACAGGAGCGAGTCGGAGCGCAGCGGAGTGAGGGTTTAATAAACGAGTTACTTAAAACGTTTACCAAACGTGTTGCATACTATACTTTTTCTACAACAGTTAGTTTTCACGTACATTTTTGCAAAACAACACGAATACATTCACTGACGTGAGCGTCAGAATTGACAAATGTCAAAGTTCAAGCCGTGTGGTAAAATCTCCGAAATCATCCGATTGCTCCCAAAAACGTGCGGTAATAGTATATTATGCAACAAGTGCGGTAAACGGCATTTGACTCACGAGTTTATTTGACACGAGCGGAGCGAATGTTTAATAAACGAGGGACTTAAAAAGTTTACCGAACGTGTTGCATACTATACTTTTTCTACGGCCGTTAGTTTTTGGGTACATTTTCGCAGTTGTTACATATTATACTATTAAAGCAGTTTTGAAGTTAGGAAGTAAAGTACTCTCGTAGATATATGCGAAATTATAAACCAGGTTGTCGGCAGACGTCCGCTTTTTTCTCAAAAGTTTGAACCACATTTTGCAACAAAGCTTCGCTTATTTCGTCAATGCAGCGCTCATCTTCATCTTTCAGAACGTCAGTTGTTTCAAATCGTCCCAGAGAAAATAGTCAAAAAATAGTGTTAACATTAGCAACTTGTGGCAGCAAAAAAATCGATTATTATGATAGCGCAGAAAATTCACAGTAACGATGTTTCCTTGCTCATTTTGCCACCTGACCACGAACCGCAGCAGTCATTTGTTTTGGACGTGATCGTTGTTAGGGGACAGTTTGTCGATTTTATAAGCCCCATATGCCTTCACTTTCTTTGTTTACATAACCAAATGATTGAAAATGATCACTCATCACTCACTTGGTACATTATTTCCATCGTCAGAACAAATTAAGTGAAATTCCATTTTTCGTCAAAATAAATTATTCAGGATATTATTTCGACCGTTACACAGTGTAATTTAAATTTGAAAAATACTTTATATCAACACTTGCAAAAAAAAATTTACAAACATGTCTTGTGAAATTTGCAATGTATATATAGAGTTATCATTTATATTTCGCCACCCAAGCCGTAACTGCAGGTTGGTTGGTTTAAATTAAAAAAAATGTGGGCGTTTTCGCCTACCATCCAAAATTTTGAGTTATTGACACTTGAAAGGTTTTATTCTTGCGCATCTTATCTATTTCAGACCCCTATAAAAAGTAAACAATTCAATGTAGAGTAAAATATCTATTACAATATATTTCAGTTTATATTTTAGCTTCAATTTTACAATTATTTATTTTTATTGGGTTGGGTCTATTTGGCTCTAAATTGAGTCGTTTAGATTTCATAAGCGCTTAAATTGTTAAAAGAATTAAGAAGAAAGAAGAGTGTTTCGAATTAAATTATTAAACATTCGATAAACCAAGTTGTAAACATTGAATTGACTTTAAAATAACAGGATACAATTATTAGGTTGTGTTGAAACCCTTTCTGAGGATTTATCTCTATTCACCTAAGTATGTGCCGAAGTAAAGACTAAAATAAATTAATATGCATCTGAAACTCCTAATACAGGGCTCTCCTTCGCACCATAGCATTGAATAATTTTTTTTAGGCATCAAATTTCGGTAATTAAATTTAGCTTTAAATGTTGACAGAAAACCGATGATGATAAATATTATTTTATTATTATTTATTACAAAGTATATGACAGTATTTGAATAGAAATATGTACTTACATGCCAAATATCTATCTATCTATCGCCAAGTAGCTAAAATCTTACTGAATGAAAAAATAATCAAAGTAAATAGTCGGAAAATTTTCATTAAGCAGAAGTTTTCCTATCTATCGCCAAGTAGCTAAAATGTTACTGAATGAAAAAATAATCAAAGTAAATAGTCGGAAAATTTTCATTAAGCAGAAGTTTTCCATTAAACTATCGTGTATCAGAAGTGGCGTTTATTTTTTGCGTTGCTGTGTGTAAAACAAGGCTTTAACAACAAAATTGCACGATATTAAAATCTGATACTTATTAATGGCTAGTTATTAAGGTAGGTATTCTGAAAGTTGAAACCAACATGTGGTTAGTTTTAAAAAATTCCAAACTAAAGAAAGACCCCAATAGAAATACTAAAAGGATGTCGAACTTCCATTGTCTTTATTTTTACCTTGCACAACGTTTCGTAAACCCTTGATAACGGGTAGGGATACAACTGTCCGAAACGTTGTGTAAGTTAAAAATAAAGACAATGGAAGTTCGACATCCTTTTAGTATTTCTACTGAATCAGTGTCTACCACCTTCAAGCAAAGACCCCAACACTTCAAGATCTGTATAGCAAAACTGATCTCAAAAATTATATTAGGAACTTTCAAACAATCGAGGTAAAGTTTTTTGCCACACGCTTTCTACGGTTGCTTAAGAAGTAGGTATATCTAGGACAAAGGAGTAATAAAAATAATAAGTACGTAGGTACTGAAAAAAATTAGATTCCATAATATTATTGTAGCCTTTGGCAAATAATAAATTGAGCCTTGTTGCATTATATTTATCATCGGTCTGTAAAACACGAAATGTACGAAATTTATGCTCTGGTAGGCGCACTTGCCCTATCTGAATATTTATTAAGCAGTGTCATAATATTGTTTGAAATACGTACGAGTTTGATTCATTACAGTCAGACTTCAACGTCAATGTTTCAGTATATTCAGTAGCTTAAAAATACTAACTGATATTTTACCTCTTGTATTTCAAATATGTTGTTCTTCACTTTCACACATATTTATTTATAATATTTATTCCAGACAGGCAAAAAGAGGAAAATTATGCAGGGAAGTGAAGAAAAGATCATAGAAAAGAATAAATAAAGAAACAGTACATACCCGTACACGTCCAACATAATTTTTTCTTGGGCATTTTTGGCAGTAAATAGAAAATATACAGGGTGGATCAAAAGTAAATGTCGATACCAAGTTCTTTTTTTTAGACAAAACACAATTTTCTTCAAATCTAGTTTCCAATTCTGGTTAAAATTTCACTCATAATTCATGTAGCTTAATCTACACCTCTCTGCTACCTTTCATGGGCAAAAGAATAAAAAGCAGCTTTTTTTTTTTTAAATGAACTGGTACGTTTCTAGTACCAATAAAGGTTTTCAATTGTTACAATTACGTTTCTGTCAGTAAAGAAATTAATAAATCTAAATGAACCCCAGAGAATTTTTATTTTTATTGGATATGGAGACAAAACGAGAACTCCAGAGGAAGTTTGTAATTTGTTTAACGCAAAATCTCAACCATTAACTTGTCGACAATATGCTAAACGGATTAAAAAACCTTCCAAAACATTACTCAAGATATTTGAGTCGGTAATATTGACAGACAATTTATAGAAACAGTAACAGATCGTCTAGAGTCAGGAGGTTCGAAAACTAATGAGAACAAAAGATTAAACATTCAGTCAGTTATTGTTTACACACAAAAAAAATATTTATTTATTTTATTTATTCGACAAAAATCTCACTTACTTAATGCCCACTCTTACAGCTTCTTTCCTAAATATTGGGTTTACTGACAGACATGTAATTGTAACAATTTAAGAACTTTACTAGCTCCAACTGCTCCCCTATTTATTTCAAAATTGAATTTCTGGTTTTTATTCTTTTGCTCATAGGATATCCTACAAGAATTATGCGTGAAATCTGAAGCAGAATTCGAAAATGGATTTAAAAAAATGTTCCATTTAAGAAAAGGAACATGGTATTCACCTCTACTTCTTGACCCACCCTGTATAACTGTGATGAAGGTGTGGGAGCACTTTTCTTGAAATCCAATGCTTAATTTTTAAATGAACTATTTTCATATTTTAGCTGTTCAGTGTATATTTCGAATTCGATTACCTTTTTCTCTTTGTATAAAAGCGATACTAGTTCGTAAATAAGAAAATATATATTAAAAGCGATTTCACCAGTTCAATATGAGAAATTTACTCGCATTCACATAATTTCTATCCGCAACTGACCAGCATTTCGCTTACACCCATTGACTCGGTTAACGCTAATGGGTGATTCTAGGATAGAAGTATAACGTTTAAACTGCAGTACAAAAGTTGATAATTGAATAATTAAAATCGCCTAAAATAATTTTAAAAATGTGCCGAACAATTTCCTATTATTTTTTTGATAGTCGGCAACGAATGGACCAAAAGGCGATATTAAACTAGTGGAAAGGATGATTTTCTTTACTGTTAATGTTCAGTAATTCGGTGTTATGCACTGTGCCAAATTACGATACGTTGCTTTTTCGGGCAGCAAAATGATGATTTTAAAAAAATATTGAGTGATTATTTAAAAAATAAAATCTAAGAACTCCGAAATAAAAAAACACCACCATCACCAAGATGAGGTAACTGCGATATAAAAATGAAAAGCACATCTTTAAATTAACACTTGCGTATTAATATTCAGCGAACGGTAGAAAATGGCAGCCATGAAAATCGAAAGGTGCATAACAGCATCCGTTAATGTTGGGTCTATGCAATACTATAATATATTGCAATAGTCATTGGCAGCCTAATGGTGAAGGTGTTGTTTATGAAAACGAATTAACATTTTATTTAACATGTCTCGGATTTCTAAGATCGATAGCATTTGCTAACAAATAGCCAACAAAATTTAAAAACCAATGTTCAGTAGCCATGGCATAGCTAAGACCGGCAGACTCTGTGTTCTGATGTTTTGAATTCAAATTTCAGTAAATTTGTACTCAATGTACAAATTGCATATAGCTAGCTCACTTAAAACAAGACTATTAAACGAAAAAAGTGAACCAAGATTTTCACGCCACCGAAGTATCTCTTGAATTGCTTTCGAAAATTTTATTCGATTTTTATTCCAAATTTATGTGCCAGAGTCGCCAGGCAGGCCAAGAATGACACTCGTAAATAGATGATAATTACGCAAAGAACTAACGTTTTAGATTAATTTCTTACTGCTAAGTGACAATAATTTATAAGGTTTAAACTGCTATAGCTGCAAGTTGACACTTCCCCGCCAGAGTGTAGTATTAAGATCTTATCGCCGAGAGCATAAAGAAAAATTACTCTTATTATACGCTCGGGCGCTTGTTTACTGCTCCGTTTTATTAATTAACCAATTAACCAAATAAGTTTATTTATGCAGTCTTGGATTCGTCGCCCAGTCAGTGGCGGAACTTGCTTGTCCATGAAGTCAAGACAAAATTAAAATTTTAAATTTTAAAGAGGATGGCGATTCATTTCCGTATATTACCACCTTTACCAAAATAAAAACCCTCAATTATGATCTATTTTATTTAAACAAGCATGCAATTTTCTAATTTTGTATATAACAAATATTCTTAAACAGCTTCATCAATACTATGGTATTCAGCATTTATCACAATTCGGAACAAGTGTTTCAATCAATGTTGCTTAAAATCGAAAATAGTATATTAGCCAAGGAGTTTGATAAACTCTGCTCTTGTCACAAGTTTGTTAATAAACAAGAAGTTTATCAAAGGGTTGGACAATGTAATTTTTCTATGGCCATTAGTTTTTGGGTTACTTTTTTTTGTGTGTTTTGTGTTTATCAGAACTGTCCATAAGTACAAAGTGTCCAAAATCTAATGCTCCCAAACTCATGACTAAAGTGCCGGAAACGCCCGAAGTAGAGAAGTAACGGGTGTTTTAGAGAATGAAGTAGAAAATATATTTTAAAAATAGTTAAATATGTTTTTTTCAGACGAATACGTTATACAGTTTTGTATATTATGATTCCTCGAAGAAATGTTATTAGAAAAAAACTTATTTTTTAACAATATTCTTTTGATATGATGTATTGTTTATCATTTAAGCTGCAAACTTTATAAGCGTTTAGTAAACCGATAATTATCCAACACAGGGGGTTTCCTGCTGTCTTCCCAACTTGAAGAAACTTTTGACTGAATTAAAAATAAATCGATTGTTTGCTCAAAAATGCGTTTTTTGTTACCATCTTCCAAAAATATATGTTTTTCTTGCCACTCTTATACAGCACACCCTGTATAAATAATAGTATATTATGCGACAAGTGCGGTAAACGGCATTTAACTCACGAGTTTATTTGACACGAGCGGAGCGGAGCGGAGTTTTTGGGCACATTTGCGCAAAACAACACAAATACATTCAGTGACATGACCGTCAGAATTGACAAACGTCAAAATTCAAGGCGTGGAAAATATCTCCGAATACATTCGATTGCTCCCAAACCAGTGAGGTAAAATCCCGGAAATGTCCGAAGTCGCTCGGATTCGTGGGAAACGAAACTGACGTAGTAAAGTGACCCTTCCCGCCCGCTAGATCGATGTGTAATTAGGTATTTTACAAACGGGAGTAGAAAAAAATATGCAGTATGCAACACGTTCGGCAAACTTGTTAACTCAATCGTTTATTAAACACTCGCTCCGCTCATGTCAAATAACCTCGTGAGTCAAATGACGTTTACCGCACTTTAATTTTTTAAGATAGTGGTAAATAACGGAAATACAGCATACGTAGTATTTTTAACCGATGTAGTCTCTCTCATGTCCTCAAAAACTTTTCGATAATAAAGCAAAAAAAAACCGTAAAATTGCAATGCACACGTTAGTTCATTATGGTTTTAAAAACTCAACCACTTCAATTTATTTATTTACTTTTATTTTCCATTATAGGTAGAGCAAAATTTCGCAAATAATCAGTAGTTGTGTTGTAGATAATATTGTAGCTAGTTTGTGACAGAGTACCATACCATTGATTCAGGTATGTGATTTGGAAACTTAAAACAATCACAGAAATCTCTTGGTTGGTTGCAGCATATTTTAAAAAATTACATAACCTCAATTGAGGCTTAAGAACATCATTAATACCGCAATCAAAAAATATAGCCCTAACTACGCCTCTAAATCCTTACTCGAACTCCAAACACAAGACCCCAAGGGATCCGAAATCACAGATAGAGTGTCTATGTCATCATTAAGTGATCGTTTTAATTAACCTAAGATTAACTTTCAAATCGCATGCATAATGCAGGTAAGTGAGTTTACCCTGTCATTTCGGCTAATAAACTCGACTTTCACTGTAATGATACATTTATTGCTTTTTTTCCTTATTCCAATTTACCCAAGAACATTGAGAGAAACTACAGGTACTTAAAACACAAAATCCGGCATGCGTGGGTTTGGAATTTCTCGTTCGTGTGCAACCTTTTTTTTATCTAGAACACTTTTTGGTTCTCGTTGTAAGGCGCGACCTTGACAATGACATCGTTATTGTTGGTTACAATAAGCTTAAAGCTTGGCAACGCACTGTTGGCAAATCTTTCATTTTCGCACCCAAAAATTCCATAATCATGAATGAAATGTGTACCGCCAATCAGACTCTAATAATTTAAACTGTCATATCAGTTTCTAGGCTTCATTTTTGGAAGTCTTCTGTGGCATATCCTTCAACCTCCAGGTATGTACTTATTTTAAAATGCAATTTGTTTCATAATGATTAATTAACAGTAAGAAATAACATTTTTGTATGTAAATCCTTTGAACTGTATAATAATTTTCAACAGTTAATTTGTCTTATAACTTCAAAGTTGTGTAATTCAATCCAGTTTGGGCCACACTGTGTGGATAATAATGATAATATAATAATTTGAGTATAAGTTAAGGCTTTAAAATAGTGTTTAGTTTTAGTCTCAGATAATTTTTTTTTCAACTCTTACATATCTACCTAAACGCAAATTTTAAAATATTTCTATGAATCTGAACTATGGAAGTTTTGAGTTCGTTATCAAGAAATTTACCCACAGTTCAACGTAGTTCACATTTAGTTACTGCCGCAAAAACGGCACACTTAATAAGAGAGAATATATTATGTTATAGTCTCCTCCATTTTATATTTATATTTTTAGACAGCGATTAGCAGTTTTCATATTGCTACACTTTTTGTTATATTTTTACGAAAAATACACAACTGGATCACAAATTATGTGCGCCCCATATTATAGCGATTTTCCAATAAATAAAGGACAAAAATATTTTTTTCAAAAGTTAGTGAAAAATTGATTTCAACTTTACTTTTTTCAAAAAATTTTTTTTAAACTGAGCAACCTACAAGTAAATTCTTGTTGGCGCTCCAAAGTATCGCTCTAAATTTTTAATAATTTTTATCTTCTGAGCGCTTGACTAACACCGATGATTATTGGGTTTCCTATAAATATGCATACAGGGTGGTACGTAATATATACCGGTTAAACCAAAAATGCTTCAATGTTATTGCGGTGTTTTCAATTTCATATTAATTACAATTTGATCAGTTTTGAAAAAAAATAACATAATAATTTGCACCAAGAGGTTTTTGAGGGTAAAAAATGTGAAACTGAACTTAGTTTCTAGGTGGCTCGGATTGGGAAAAAGAGAGCATTGATTTGGTGAGAGGAAGACATTTTCGGAATGAATTTTTAATAAATATTTGGCGTGGCATTATTGGTGATTTTATAATTGGGCCATATGAACTACCAGTGCGACTTAAAGGTGCAAAACATTTTGCCGATTTTTTTAGAACCTGAGTTAGTGAAATTTAGCAAAAGATGGTTTACGCAGGATGGTGCACCTGCACTATTACCTCAATTTGTTCGAGATTTCCTGGATAGCTCGATACCTCAAAGAAAGTACCTTTTTCAAAGTAAAACCCTTCAGGTCAACGGCGGACATTTTGCTCAAATAGTTCTTTATATTTATTTTATATCTCGGTAACGGAAAGTCCTATGGGATCGCCGTTGGTACAGAAATGATCGCCGACGAAAAAAAATGTTTTTTCTGTCTGTCCGTTCTCCGTTCTCGTCTTTTGGTTTTTCCTGAATAAATTTCGAACCGTTGGAGCAACAAAATAGAAATTTTCCTCCTTTTAGGCATATAAGTTTATAAGAAATGGCCCTGATCCGACGCCAATATCCATCTTTTTTTCGCGATTTTGGACTGTTTTTTGAACCTTGCTATGAAACACGATAAGTGTCCGAAATTTGAAGTGATCAAATTCATATTTGGCATATATACGCAGCTTTGCCCCGTGACGGAACCTATTGAAAATTGGGGGTCTGGGGGGTCCGGAAGTATTTTAAAAAAATTAAAAATCGTGTGTGCAAGGGTCTACAAAAAAGACCATTTTTCAAAAATCGTTTACAAGACCGAAAAAATTCTTGAACCAGAAGACGCAGAGGAAACGACTCCATAAACTTTTATTCTTGACAATTTTTCAAAAATGTACAGGGTGCGCCGCAAATTCAAAAAAATGAAAAATGGGTCCACCTATTATTGAAAATTGGCAATAATTTCAAATCTGTGTTTTAGAGGTCAGGTTCTTTTACATGACGATATAGCCCATATAGACAGCTTAAACTTTTGTATTTACGGTTTTTAAGTATTGTACAGGGTGTTCGCGATATTCCGTGCAATATTAAAATTTGCAGCTACCGACTTCAGACTTGGGAGAGAAGTAGAAGTTTGGACCCGCATTTAGACTCTTTAAATTGAGAGCGATAAAATAGCGCGAAGTATTTTTTTTATTTTTCAATTTTTTGTGGTTATTTTGGCATCCAGAAAAACATCTTTTCCTCCAAAGTCATTCATCCGATCGGAAAAATTTTACATCCATAATACATGGAAGACCCGGCGCTATAACTTTTGTTTCACGCATTTTTTCGATTATATACAAGGTGTTTTAGTTATGGACAAAAATCTAAAAATCTAAAAAATCAAAATTCGTACAGACAATAACTAATCTGTTCAAACACGGCTAAAATTTTTGTATTTACGGTTTTCGTAAATACGTATACGTATAAACGTAACGTAAATACGTAAAAACGATGTTCCAAATGAAAATCACCATTTCTCGCTTTTAATCTAGACGCGATGACTTCATGTACTATTATCACGTACTGCATGGTTTCAAGAAACAAGCAGTTTTTTGGAAACTGTTTACTCCATTGGAAAAATTCGGATACCAGGAAACTAAGGAGATCCAAAGCTATATCCTCTATTTCGAACATTGTTGGAATTATATACAGGGTACGTCGTTTGTGGGCAAAAAATTCTAATAGATCTTAGAAATTTCCGCTTTTGTTTGTTTTTTTTTAAAGATGTGATAATTTGGTATGAACACTATCGTAAACGGTGTCGAGAAAGAGTTTAAGGTTTCGTCTATAATACAGGGGACGCAAGATATTTGAAAAAATATAATTTTAAATTGCAATTACCAGTACAAATTTTAATATTTACCGAAGTGTGCCGTAACTTTGAAGTTCGACGATATGTGAAGGACACTTTATACAGGGTGTATTCACAATCAAATTACATCGATTTTGCGAAAGTTCCATAGTTGTCCGCAGAAAAACAATGCGTCCCTCTAGGACAAGAATCCGCGAAGCGCCTTCTTTTTAAAATAAAAAGCTGATTCGTGCTATTTGCGACTTGCTACAGAAAAAATTGATTTATTATTGAATACTTGCAAAAAATATATATTTTTTAAATTGTCAAAGTCTACTTGATCAATAATCAAAGTATCCACTGACAATAATCGTGACTGACAAAATTCAGCCGATTTTCTATAACAAGAATACATGTTTTACTTAGGAGCAATCAATGCAATACATATTGCATCCAAAACTGCGAAAAGTTATGATGGAAACGTTCCATTCAAATTTGTGTAATTAGCGCCCTCTTCCAACAACGTAAAAACTAATTTCAAAAACTACTTATTCTAAATTTTGACATCACTCTCTTTAAATTGAATTTCAAATTTTAACATCTTGTCTTTTTCGCTGGAGTAGTATAATTTGATGTCTAAAATCTACGGTGCAGTTTTTTAAACAGGCATATGGCGTGTCTTTGTTTAATTAACCAATTTTGATTGATCTCATAAGTTTTTTAAGAGATATTTTTGCTATAAAATGTTAATACATGAAACACTCGCTTCTTTATTTAGTATTATTGGTAGTATAATTTTCACTAATTTCCTCTAAATGAACCATTACTGTTTTCGAACTCTAAAATCGATCATTTCTATTTGCAATGGCGCTAAAAAAACTTAGATCCCGTTCGTTCAAAATTAGCGGCGCCGCTCCAAGTGATAATTGAACATTTACCAAGCAAATAAAGTGATAAATACGGAGACGTATAGAAGGGCAACGTACTAATTTAGGAAGTGTGTCTCGACGACGTTTATTATAGTGAATCTATATATAATTAGGAAATTAAACCATCAAAGATAACTGGCGTTAATTCAAGTACCGTATAAAGATTTTATCGGCAAATCAACTCTGCAAATTATATTATTTTTGATAAAACAACGGCTTTCTAAACGTGTACCTATTTGTTTCGTTAAATCGATATTCCTATAACACGTTATTAGAAATGAGATCGCTGCAAACTTGGGCGCGTACCTAGAATTTAAAACAAAGAATAAAAACATTACCATACAAATGTTCCAAACAGAAGTTCGGGCGAGATGCCTGCAGACATTTAAAACATATAAAATTTTCCGTACGTTCTCGAAAGTATTTACTTCATTGTCCCCAAGCAATTCGCCTCATATTAATCATATCTAGATTACTAATTTGCCACAGTCGAACTTTCAAATTTTACACGATTAAATCAGTTCATATTAGAAAATAATATTCTTTGATAGAAGTAATTTTTATCATTTTGTCATTACGTAGGTTGTCTATTTGAAAAAGTTGTAGATTAACAATGAAACGTGGCAAAAAAACAATCGGGCAGTACAGGAACGTCACTATTTTAACTTACTGTGAATTTGAAAAACAATGTTTATAGTATATTATGCAACAAGTGCGGTAAACGGTATTTGACTCACGAGTTTGTTTGACACGAGCAGAGCGCAGCGAAGCGAATGTTTAATAAACGAGTCGCTTATAGTATACTACGCAACAAGTGCGGTAAACGGCATTTGACTCACGAGTTTATTTGATACGAGCGGAGCACAGCGAAGCCAATGTTTAATAAACGAGTCACTTATAGTTTATTATGCAACAAGTGAGGTAAACGGCATTTGACTCACGACTTTATTTGACACGAGCGGAGCGCAGCGAAGCGAATGTTTAATAAACGAGTCACTTATAGTATATTATGCAGCAAGTGCGGTAAACGGCATTGGACTCACGGGTTTATTTGACACGAGCGGAGTGCAGCGAAGCAAATGTTTAATAAACGAGTCACTTATAGTATATTATGCAACAAGTGCGATAAACGGCATTTGACTCACGAGTTTATTTGACACGAGCGGAGCGAGTGTTTAATAAACGAGTGACCTAAAAAGTTTACCGAACGTGTTGCATACTATACTTTTTCTACGATCATTTTTTTAGGTACATTTTCGTAAAAAAAACACGAATAGATTCACTGACATGACCGTCAGAATTGACAAACGTCAAAATTCAACCCGTAGGAAATATCTCCGAAAACATCCGATTGCTCCCAAACCCGTGCGGTAAAATCCCGGAAATGTCCGAAGTGGCTCGGATTTATGGGAAACGAAACTGACGTGACGCTTGCCGCACGCTAGATCGGTGCGTAATTAGGTATTTTACAGACGGAAGTAGAAAAAAACATTTCAATTGTTGCACTTAAAAAGTGATTACTTTGAATAAGGTTGCCTATTTGCCAAAGTTCGAAATATTGACAATAACGTGTTTTTCTATTGTAAATATTCTATACGGATATTAATTGATCAAGATGGCGGCGGAAGATCGAAGAAAAAAAAAACATTTAAAAATGTTTAATTTCTAAGGAAGTAGCTCGGATCCGTGGGAGAAGAAACTGACGTGGTAAAGTGACGTTTCCCGCACGCTAGATCGGTGCGTAATTAGGTATTTTACAGACGGGAGTAGAAAAACAGTTTTATGCCCCCTAACTTAGTTCATTTCTATAGTTATTGTTATTTTAATGCAAAAAATAATCTCTAAAAATAATGTCTAAAAAAGAACTAAGCAATGGGCAAAAAACATAATACTAAGTAAATAAAATAAATACCAATATTAAATACAAATATATAAAAAATCTTTAGAAAAATATATAAAAATGAGAATTTTAGAAAACGATTCTATTTACTACCTAACTAATAGTGACATATTTTTTAATTTTTTTATTAAGCGTTCAACATTGTTCAGAAAATGTCAAAAAAATGTTAATTTTTTTTTGAATTAGTATTTACCGATATTTGGGATTCCATTGGTTGTTGATAAATCGACCTTAGCTGTTAACCTCTGATGAACCAAACCGAATGATTGCCGAAACGTCAGCAAGTTGAATCGACGCGACGCAGGAATCCAGAAGATTTGTAAATAGCGTGACTGTAGCCTGTGGAAGTTTCCTTGAAAAATGAATCTCATTCTTAGAAATTAAACATTTTTAAATGTTTTTTTTTTCTTCGATCTTCCGCCGCCATCTTGATCAATTAATATCCGTATAGAATATTTACAATAGAAAAACACGTTATTGTCAATATTTCGAACTTTGGCAAATAGGCAACCTTATTCAAAGTAATCACTTTTTAAGTGCAACAATTGAAATGTTTTTTTCTACTTCCGTCTGTAAAATACCTAATTACGCACCGATCTAGCGTGCGGCAAGCGTCACGTCAGTTTCGTTTCCCATAAATCCGAGCCACTTCGGACATTTCCGGGATTTTACCGCACGGGTTTGGGAGCAATCGGATGTTTTTGGAGATATTTTTCGACGCTTTGAATTTTGACGTTTGTCAATTCTGACGGTCATGTCAGTGAATGTTTTCGTGTAGTTTTGCGAAAATGTATCCAAATACTAACGGTCGTAGAAAAAGTATAGTATGCAACACGTTCGGTAAACTTTTTAAATCACTCGTTAATTAAAAACTCGCTCCGCTCGTGTCAAATAAACTCGTGAGTCAAATGCCGTTGCACTTGTTGCATAATATACTATTTTCTACTCCCGCCTGTAAAATATCTAATTATATATCGATCTAGCGTGCGGGAAGCGTCACTTTACTACGTCAGTTTCGTTTCCCACGGATCCGAGCCACTTCGGAGATTTCCGGGATATCAGTGAATGTATTCGTGTTGTTTTGCAAAGATGTACCCAAAAACTAATACACAGAAAAATGTTATGCAATATATCAAACTATTTAAATACCACCTGCTATAAGCTTCAATTAAAATCTAGTGGACTAGTCGGTAAGTAAAGAGACATTTACAAATTAAGTTTCCCACAGAAATTTTACATACCGTTCGCATGAACTTTAGTGGTTTTTACACTCTTTATATTAATATCTTGCCAAGACCAATTGCACCATTTTCAAATATCCATGTCTCATCAGCTCAAACAAAACAAAATTGAAGGTTAGGACCTGCTTTTTCTTGCTTACAGGACCTTAAAAAGTCTTTCTTTGAATAAACTACTTAATGATCAATCGTAGAGGTTAGATAAACAACATAACGTTTTAAAATTGTGTTTATTCCGTTCTTTATATGACATATCCAATAAATACATATCTGCCTGTCTAAGGTACACAGGTAAAAAGACACAACAATACCAGAACCGATCGGAACGACAAACTACTTGTAAATATTTTGTTTGAATGGTACGAAATTTAGTAATCCGATAATCTGTTATTACTTTGAATTTGTTAAATTGTGATTTTTTCGTGACGGTCGTAGAAAAAATATGCAACACGTTTGGTAAACTCTTTAACTCACTCCGCATAACCGCACTTGTTGCATAATATACTATTTTAGTTTTAAAATATCAATTCAATAGAACTAAGTAAAATCAATCCCAATTTTATAAACAAGGCATTCATAGACACAGACACTTTTAAATCTGACATAAAATTCAAAATCTTTCAGAAACGGTAAGACTTAGGCACAACATATTATACCACGTTCTGCATCCAAAAAACGCCCAGATTTTATCGTTCCAGCTTTGGCAGTTTCGGAGATATTTACGTATTCAAGTACTTTTGACTAATCTGGTGTACGAAATATGGAGTTCTTGAAGTTTCAGAGGAATTAAAAATGAGTTAAAATACAGGGTGTTCTGTTTAAATAAAATTGTTACTTACTACAAAAACCAAACATTCTGCTTATATGACAATGTAATTTATAAAAATAAAAATGTTTTTAATTGATTAGCTTTGGTGCTTGAAATGACCTTTCTTTTAAACGCTTTTAAAAAGTGTTTGTTCCCACTAGGGTGCTATTTTGAAAAAACTAGGTTAACCTAAAAATTTGTTAGTTAAACGCTATTTCCCATTAAACCAAGGGTGGAAAATTTTTAGTATTTATTGTAAAATTTTAAAAAGAAAAAAATATTGTTTTCAAAAATGTTTTATACTGCTATGAATAAAAAAACAGTGAAATTTACTGGGTCACCCAAATTTATTGGGCCAAGTCGTTGAAAAGTTACAGAATGTTCCACTTTCTTGAGACACCCGGTATATCAAAAATTAAACAATTGAAACGGTAAGTTGCCTCGGATCTTTTATACGAGAATATGGATAGTGTGAATGATACAAGGAACAAGAATAATAACCCGGAACTGGGCGAGAAATTACGTGTGAATTCGACTATCGCTCTTTATTGTAGTTATGAAGATATTTTCTCATCTTGTGGATGTCGTTATACTAATATAACGACTGAATACTGCTTTTTATCATTAATTAATAAACACACACAACACAAAATTTCGAAAAATCTGTCACGACCTTCATTTATTACATTTTATAATTATTCACTTATATCTTTATCCATGTATTTAACTAGGCCTATTGCACATATGATGAATTTTGGCAACGCTGCATCATTTTCACGATTAAAGGGAATAACAAGAAATCACTAATCACCACTAAGGTAGAATCAATCAAAATAAATTTGCAATAGACCCACGATTCCTCCCTCTCACAGATGAATGATTTAGCAATACGTGATGGGAAATATTGCTTGATGGATGGGACAGCAGGCGTCTTTAGAAAATTTTGGTTTTCATTGATTATCAATTTGTTTCCCTTTCTTGTATTATTTCCTGGCAGTTTTTGTACATCCCCATATAGTGGCATTACCCAGTAGAGATTCTTTTACAGCATATTGATGCTCGCTAATAGTTTTGATGAGATAGATTAGTTTTATTAATTATAAACATTTTTGAGGTTTAACAAATCAGATTGGACATAAAAATTCAACTATGTGGCTACTTAAAACGCTTTTACAAAAAAAAAAACAACAAAGCCCAACAAAATAAACCATTAAATTTTTTATTTTTGTTATAAGAAGAAAAAAAATCTTTTTGACACGAGTCCAAATTGAATTAAATAAGATATAGGATAAAAAGTAAGTAACTTTAAAAATAAATTATATCTAGCTTCGGCTTGCATTCATATTAACAGAAGATGTTTTTCTTTAATTTCTCTTTATTGAAATTATACCGTACCCAGGAATTTTTTAATATTGTGAAAAACGTCGTAATTTAAAAAAAAAGCATTAAGTAAAAAGAATATATAAAAAATACACCAAAAACTTTTTTTCAAAAAGTGTCATTTTAATTTTCATAAAATTTCAAAATAGAAGTAAACATAATATTTTTAAAATATTTTTTACGAGATTTTTTGAAAATTGTGTTACTTATTTTTTTCTTCAGGTTTAATTGAAAAGGATATGTTTAACACATTTAGTTGTAGTTGCGAACTTCGATAATAATTCTTAATTATCTGTCAATAAAATAATTACAGTTAAAAAAGTATTTTTTACAACCTCACCTTATGCCTCATACCTTATAACCTAAAAAATTCCAAGTGAGCTTGTTGAATTCAAAAATCGAAAAATTTTCCATGCGTGAGTCATTAGTTGAGTAACACTCCAATACAATCAAATGAAATATATAAAAATATAATATATAGTCTCGGAAATAATGGATTTTTTTTGGAAAATTTGTTTATTTTTTAAAAATGACTTTACTAAACGAAAGGGCTCAAACCTGAAAGTTTTAGAAATATACATTCACAGCATTTCACAGATGAAAAATATTTGGCACATTTCTAAATGACCAACAAGATTTCACCGATTTTGAAAAATACTTTTAAGGTTATGTGTGAAATCTTTATACTCAGTCGTAATTAAAAAACTATTAAAAATTTATATTTCATAAAATTTCCAAATGGATGTAAACTTAATATTTTTGAAATGTTTTCCGAGGTTTTTCAAAATTGTGTTTCTGTTTTTTTCTTCATGCTTAAACTTTTTATCATTGAAAAGAGCATGTTCCACTTATTTAGTTGCCAATTTCGATAAAAAAAATATTATTTGTCAATAAAAAAAAATAAGCACAGTTAAAACGACAGAGAAACTAGTTTTTATAACCTTATCTTATGCCTTAAACCTTAAAAATGCCAAGGGAGTTTGTTGAATTCAACGAAGGTAGGATGATATCCTAGAAAAATTTTCCATGAGTGAATCACTAGTTGAGTAACACTCCAAAAAATGCAAATGAAACATATCAAATAGTCTCGTAAATTGTTATTAAATCACTTTTTTTTTCAGAATATTTTTTTATTGTTTAAACAGTGAAAATTTTAAAAATAATTTAGACGAAATTAAAGGACGTATTGGAGAGTTTAGCGTTGTCATATATTTAAAAAAAAAAGAAATATTTGCGAAAATTGCGCCTAAAAGAAAAAATAATATATTTGGATCACAATTGGAAAACAATTAAGCTACAAGTTGAATTTTCATGAGAACAAGGATAAGAACTACTCATTGTCAACTACTCTCTATTTTCTCTCTATCCTTCTTGAACGTTTTTAGATAGATATATAGCATCTCAAAGTTATTTCAATAGAGGTTAAACCTATAAAAAATATGAAAACTAACGCTTTTGCCGGTTTACAAGCAAAAAAAAAGGGAAAAAATAGCTTACATGAATAAACGCATGTAGAAGTTGCACCCCTTCGGGTTTTGTTATTTTCAGGTCAAATTTAAGCAAAAGGTGTACGAAACGATCGTTGTAAATATTTACCAATAGCCAAAAATAAACTGGCCCTGAAATATTTTAATCTGATAGAATGTACCTATTGACGCTTGTTAAAGTAATTTAAAAATATTTAAAATTTGATACGACGGTGCTCGGCATTTGTTTATTATCGCGAAGGGCCACCAATTATTATGTTTATACTGCCGGCAAGCACAGATCCTTTGGAATATAAACGCATTTTTACAACAAATATGCAATCCAGTTTCAATAGGCTAGGTTCTAAGTAATTAACCTACCTTGTTTCCATTGTTTGCGGCAATCGGGAGATAATAAATAATAACAAACATCCATATTACGGTGAAAACGAGCATGATTTTTATGTTTCGCCTCATTTCGTTACTCCGTTCGGTAACGACCGCCCCCGCGTGTAAAACAAAATCCCGTCACCACTGGCGCGACATCAATGGACCGCGGTTTTTGCAAAAAATAATCGCAAAAACGATTGCAGCATCCACGGCCGCCGCGGTACTGTCATAGCCGACATTTGTCTATCATTCGGCGGACGATCTTTTCGCTACCGCGTTTGTTTGGGGTGTCGGGTTTGGGTGTTGGTAAAGCGATTTGACGATCCCCTCTCTGCCGTTCGGTTTTGCGCCGGTGCGAGCGGAACAACGACGGGATTTGGAGCAGCACACCGGCAACCCTGCGATATCGAGCGTCACACAACAGTGGCGGACAATTTTTTGGTTATACGACCGTCTATCCCATATAGCTATTAGACATATAGAGTCCTTGCCTATGCTCAAGAATCGTAAACCTAATAGGATTGCCCAATCCCATAAGACATACGTTCGCCAAAATTATCGATCGCACGTGGTGGCTTGTGACGTAAGCGAAGTCCTCTAACGGTTTTTGTGTATTCTGTCAATGCATTCCAAGGCGTATTAAACCGTTGTATTTTGTGTTCTTTAAACAATTAAAATAATTTAAACTAGTGAGTAGTGCGCTTATGTTTGTGTTAATTGTATTTCTGTAAAAAAAACTTGGACAAAACACTGTTTTAAAGCTTTAACAAATACTTAAAAATTGTATGTGCTTGAGTGGCGAGAACTGAGAAAAGCAGTATTTTTAACCTTAAACAAAGACTTAAAAGTTTTGTGTTCGTGTTGCTTATTAGCGGTGTTATTAGTTAGGAGGTAAGCTCAAAATATTACACATAATAATATAGGTAAAGGTAAGAAATACATTTCTTTTACCTTTTTCAGTGGGATAAGTTACATCAAAAAATAGTTAGCTAGCTGGAACGAGATGTGTCATGTATGGGTGCAATATTTTGATGAAAAAGCAAGTTCTCGAAAAATGTAGTTTTTATCGATTTCCCAAAGGGAAAGATCCAGTATGCCGAACTATTCGGAACGAGTGGATAGTTCGATGTACAAGAGAGGACAAACTTAATCCAGATAAAAGCTATGTCTGCTCAGTTCATTTTACTGAAAATGATTACGAAAGAGACTTACAAAATGAGTTATTAGGTTTTTTTTATCTTGAGTAACACATTAAATTCACCACAAAATTTAAATATTGGATTTGCTGTTTCCACCCTATTTAACCAGAAGCCACCAACAAACAGGATTATCTAGATCAAAAAGACTTCATTCCAAAAATGCCAAAAATGAAGCTCAGCAGGTATTGTCTGAGCTTTTAGCAACAATCGATGGCCACAAGTGAAATTCTAGACAAAAATCCATCTCCAGAACGCATGCCAGAACCCCGGCCAGAAAATCTTTGCAGATGATACCCGCAGAAAAAAAATTGGAAATTATGGTAAAATTGTAAAGTAAAGATTTAAGTAAACGTAGTAATATGTATTTTTATATTATGTACATACGAGGGTACATATTATTACCTACCACCTATAATTCGTTGTTATGTATGCCTAATATATATATATATATATATATATATATATATATATATATATATATATATATATATATATATATATATATATATATATATATATATATATATATATATATATATATATATATATATATATATATATATATATATATATATATATATATATATATATATATATAATGTTCTTTAATATATCCAAAAATAGGGATTTCTAGTTTTTGAAGATTTATAATGGTAGAATGCGATAAAACACAAAGTTTTACAAGTAAATCGTTTTGTTCGCTAGTTTTATGTAACCAATACAGGACTTCAACTACGTCACAGCCAACGAGAGTTTTCGCATTGCACTTGCGGACAGATTTGGCGGATTAGGCAATCCTATTAGGTTTACGATTCTTGGCCTATGCTAATAGTACATGAACTCGTGAAGCAAATATGTAACATTTTGAAAAAGTCTGTTCAATATGCACATGCGCGAAATTTAAAATTTCGTGTTTAACCAATGGCAGCTCCAATTGCATTTGAGCCGTTCGACCCATAACGCCTTACGGCTTCCAACAACCAGCATGGCCGCTAGCAGGTCGTCAATTTGGATGCTGCATTTTTACGGCAGTATTTTCTGAAATCCTATTAAATTTTCAGGCAAAAAAGGAATTAAGGTGTAGAAAGCGTTGTTAAAAAAATTAACGACAAGTGCAGAGTTATTATACTGAATTGCAGCATACAGATCGGCGTCCTTAATATAATTTTGTAAGTATTTTAGCGTTTTGGTTCTTTAAGCGCTATAGACACGATAATAGCTAATTTCTAAAGAATTTAGGCCCATAAATCGGCGGCAGTTTATTTTTATAAAATTATTGGTTTAACGTCTATTGAAAATGTAAATAAAGTTGAATTCACGAAATGTGACTCTAAAATATTAATATAATTTTGAAGTACTAGATATCGCACTGCAAACATCCAAGTGGAAAAAATGTTCAACAAGCACCTCGTATAGACAGGACGCTCATTCTTTCATCGCAAGTCTAGCAATTGCAGTTTCGCTTCCCAAATGTATAATTATGAAAACTACCAATGGACAATTTCGTTAAAAAAGTGTAGGTATTAGAAGATGTAACCAAGAAAATTAAAAGCTAGCATAAAACAAGTAAATAAACAATTAGCCCTAAATGTTATAGAATTAACATCACCAAACGCTCTTATGTTCGAGATGGAAAATTTTGAGTAACCAATTATGCAGGAGAAATATCAATATTTTAGACTGAAAAAAAGCTGGTAACATATTACCAACAAAATAATGTGTTAGAGGAATGTGGAATTATTTGATAAATTTTATCAGTCGGGTTAGATATACATCAGAAATGAAACAGTTAAATAAGTAAAAAAATAAATGAAAAAAGGTACCATTTGGCACTCTAAATATGGGTTGTTAACTACCATCAGCAAATAGAATGACCAGAAAACAAGTAACCCACCCGATTTACAACTGATCACCTAAAAGATACTGCACTGCCTACTTTATCAAGAGTTTACCACCTCTTCTATAGATAAAAGGAGTGATGTGACCCCCACATATGGCTGCTCTTCTAAAGCTATCAGCCTCCCTGGCAGCACCATTTTTGACAAAGAATGTTATCCATTGTTTCCTTACAATTTCATCTTTTGGTAAACAAAAAAATTAAATGTAAATTGAATGACACTACCTGGCTAAGTGATTATTATATCAAAACTAGGAAACAGACATATATGCAAGTTTACAAAAAAAATAGTACAGAGAACATGGTTCAGTCTCATAACTTGTCCAAAAACTTGTACTAAATAGTTATTCACACAAGGGAGGTAGGTGATACTTATGAGTCAAGGACATAGCTTATTCTCGAGCCAAGCAAATAGTCGGAGACTAATCAACATCTGTTTTTCCCAAGTTGTGCATATAATATTTTTCCTACTCAAGGTGTCGCAAATCCAACAAGCTGATTTACAAAATCAGTATTTATTGATAGAACTGTTTCCTATTAAATCAGTGTCAAATTGTTTGTGTACGTACTGCAGATTCACTTACCCATAAGACCTTGCGGCTTTCAACATGCAACATGGGCGCTGACACATGATCAATGTTTGGATGCGGAATTTTTATGGCAGTATTTTCTGAAAATATGTCGAAATCCTATTCAATTTTCAGGCAAAAAAGAAGTTAAGGTGTGGAAAAGCAATGCAGAATTACATGTCCCGCATATAATTCTGTAATTAATTTGGCGTTTTTGTTCTTTAAAGCCCTGTAGATACGATGCAATTTCTACATGTATTTATTCACGTAAGCTATTTTTTCCGATTTTTTTGCTTTTAAATCGTCGCAAAGCGTTAGTTTTCATAGGTTTAACCTCCATTGAAACAACTTTGAGATGCTATATATCACACAAGAAACGTCTAAGTGGAAAAAACGTTCAAGAAGTTGACAATGAGTAGTTCTTACACTTGTTCTAGTAAAAATTCAAATAGCTTCTTATATTTCCTGTAATTCTTGTACATATTTCAAAAACAATCTTCGTAGCTATTTAAGTGAACCAAAAAATGTAGGGAATTCTATTTAGTAATTTCTGTAAGTCTATTTTCCAGTTTGTTAAATGTAAAATATATAGAAATCACTGTTTCTCTAAAACCATATTAAGTACTCGTATTTGCCACATTGGGTGTAATTTTCACTAAATGACGAAAATGAAGTTATATATGACGTCTGCAAGACGTGAATTTAAACTACTAATGTCTCAGACGAATGATGTCTTTAAAGTGACGTCTTTTTTACGTAAATTAATGTCGTCAATCTTTGTAATTTAAGTGGCGCCTTTTTTACGTCAACTTAAAATCAGATTTTGGTCATTACTACCGAAAAAAAATATGACGATTTTTAAGTTGGTTTTTCTTTTCACACAGAAGCTGCAACTTAAATTACATAGAATATTTTTTACTGCGGAAAATGGAGGATTATAGGTAAAGAATAAAGATGAGCCTTTTTTTTATTTATTAATTGACACTATAATATCAATAAAGAAATGAACATATTCTAATTTAAAAAAAAAAACGCACCGCTAAAACAAAACCAGAAGCATATCTAAAATTTTCTTAAATTCTTTGGATAAAAAAGGCTTGTTCTCTGAATCAGAAATTGATTTGTACTTATTTATCATTTTCCTCACTTGTGAAATAAGGTTCACTAAAAGAATTTGAATTATACACAAATTGTCTTTATCTGAGTTTGTGTTACTAAAATTAGAATTAATGTTATTCTGTGTATTATTTATGTTATTTTCTATTAACACATCACCACTAAATTGCAGTTTTGTAGCATTTAAAGCCCTTCGAGATCTTTGCCTTGGGTCCACAATTTCTTTTCATTTACGTTTTGACAAAAAAAAAAGAACTAAAATTTCAGATTTTCACGAAATTATATATTTTCAAATGCCAATTTTTTCGACACTTTTTTCAGAACTAACAACACAATAGGAAAAGTTCTAAAACAAAAAAACGAAATGTCCAAAATCTCAAAAATAGACACCTGATGAAATGCGGATCTTCAAGAAACGCATTAACGAACATAAAAGAGCGTTGAAAAACAATAGTCTAGATTCTACTTATGCTACACACTTAAACACAGAAAAACACATTTTTGACGACGATTTTGATATTTTATATACAGTCACAAAAAGTAGAAAATTTAATTTATTGGAAGCCATGGAAATGAACAAAATGAGACATTCAAATGTATTGCTTAACGATCAATTAGATTTAAATATCTCTCCATTATTAATCTTAAATTCTCACAACAACAAAAATTAAGATTTTAATGCCATTTTTCGGTATTTGTAGTAGCAGGTAGTTTGTAAATTTTAAATTTGATAAAGACACGGTGTTGTCGAAACAATTGTCATATGAAAATATATAATTTCATGAAAATCTTTTTAGTTCTTATTTATTTTGTTACATGGATTTTCATCAAGTAAAAGCCACCTCAGTTCAATTTACTTTTTGACATATTAAAAGTTCTTTGAAAATACTTAGGTACACTGCACTTAAAAAAAATTATTAGGGGCATATTTAAATAAATCTGCTTATTTCATCTGATAACAGTCCTGGTGAGTTTTGTCTGACGATATCTCTTGATAGTCAATCCTTGGCATGCTTTAGCCATGTTTAAATCACATTTTTACTCTCAGTTTCTGTTGTGGCAGCACCCTTTTAACTATTACATTTACTTAGTTTTTCAACTATTTAATATTTGAATGCTCCAATAAAACTGATCGGCAATATAACTGTATAAGTGTGTCTTCAACTTACGCTTGATTGCTGCTTTTAAATTGGGTTCTCGAAAAGCTTGGTTATTACTTCTTTGTCAGGCTAAGTTGAATGGGGTAGCGAGGTTGTCAGTGCAACAAATTTTAAAATTTTGTTTGCTCGACTAGTTAATCTAGTCGAGCACCTAGTATAAAACAATAACGCATGGTGATATTCGGTAAATGGGCAAATGATCCCAGCGATTGTGATCCACATTCGTATTTGATGAAGAATTAGACATGTTAATTAGTCAATCGAAGGGTCTGTGAGTGGTAGGGTTTTATTAACCTTTTTAAAATTGGTTCCGTGAGCCTCTTCGAGAAGTGAACAGTATGTGGAATGTGTAGTATCTCATAAAACATGTGTCGATCCATGACATGACATATCAATATTATACCATAGATTTCTCAAATGGGCGAATGATCCTAGCAAACTACCCAACAGCCTTGATAAACTTATTTGTATTGATTTAAACTATCCGTCAAGCCGTTAATAGGTTATATGTTCTTTTGTTTGGGGGTAATTCGAGAAGCTTAAAACGTTTTTCTATTTGCGTGCTTTTTGATAACAATGACCGCGCGCAACGACGATGAAAGCGACCAAAAAACTGGTCCTGTGGAAAACGCGTGGTCAATGAAAATACCCGAATTTAAGCCTTCAGACAATCCACATGGATTACTGGAAGAGAGTTCTTTCGCTACATTATTTCCCCGATACAGAGAGCAGTACTTGCGTCAAATTTGGCCTCTGGTGCAAAAGACGTTAAAGGACCACTTTGTTAAAGCAGAACTAGATGTCATCGAAGGTAGTATGACTGTTAAAACCACAAAAAAAACATGGGATCCATACATTATCCTAAAAGCTCGGGATATGATTCGGTTAATGTCAAGAAGCGTGCCTTATGAACAAGCTAAGCGGGTTTTGGAAGACAATGTGGGTTGTGATATTATTAAAATAGGAAAAATTACTAGAAATAAGGAAAAGTTTGTTAAAAGGCGTCAAAGAATAATTGGACCTAATGGATGCACACTTAAGGCACTGGAATTGCTTACCGAGTGTTACATCTTGGTCCAAGGTCAAACAGTATCTGCTTTAGGACCTTACAAAGGCTTGCAGCAAGTGAGAAAGGTTGTGGAGGATACAATGAAGAATGTGCATCCTGTATATAACATAAAAGCTTTAATGATTAAGAAGGAGCTTGCGAAAGATCCAAAATTAAAAAATGAAAATTGGGAAAGGTTTTTGCCAAAGTTTGTGAATAAATCATCAAGCAAACGGAAGCAGTCCAAGAAAAAGGAAAAGAAACCGTACACACCATTTCCTCCACCTCAGACTGAGAGCAAGGTAACTATGTAATTTTGACAATATAATAAAGTTATTTAATCCCTTTTTGTTTTTAGATTGATAAACAATTGGAGTCTGGAGAATATTTTCTCACCAAGGAACAGAAGAGAGCCAGAAAACAGAAAGAAAAAGATGAAAAACATGCAGAAGCTGCAAAGAGACGGGAAGAAAAGAGAAAAGAAGCGTTTGTTCCCCCAGAAGAACCCCAGGTGTCTAAAAAGAATCCCAGTTTTAGTAATAAAGTGGATATAGCAGCTCTCAAAGAAAAAATTTTAAAAGCCAGGAAGAAAAAATAAAAAATGTGTTTTGCAACTAATATTTGTTTTTATTATTAAATTTAAATAGAATATTTTTGAGTATGCTTCCTTTTCATAGAGTTATAGATTGTTCTCGTAATCTTTTATGTGTTATAACAAGTAAAGTTCATAAAGAAGAGGACGTGTGATTCTGTGATTTTCAAATGATTTGTTTTTAACAAGCTCCCATAATGGTAGGCAGATAGATTTTTTCAATAAAGGTTTTCTTTAAAATATTTAAAATTTCTTTTGGTACGAATGGAGAATAATGTAGTAGTTGATAATTGATGTTTAATTAAAGTAATTAATAATTTTTTTCTTTTAAAATTTTGGCATATCTCTAATTTTGAGATAAAAATACAATTTTGTTATATATATCTCCTTGTAATCTAAATTTAACTCTTGAATATTTCTGTATTTTCGGAATTGCTTTAAAATGTTTTGAACACTCTGTACAATGTGCGTTATTGTCCAACATAAAATTATTTTGCTCTGGTTATGATTGACACTGACAAGAATGAACACATTGACAATGAAGAAAATTAAACAAGCAAAAAATGGACGAAAAAAATCGGCAAACGTTAATAAAGTTAATAAAAAAAAGTGGACTCAGGAAACCGGCAATGTTACAGTAAAATTTGGAAAGCCAGTATTTCGAATTACTTTTCAAACAGTTAAGTGGACGGTCACCGCGTTTATCGTAGGAGTGATCGTTTTAATCCTACTTTCCCTTAAGTTTTTTGTAACAGCTATTAAAATTCGCAGCCACTTGGGAACTTTTATCAATATGATTGCCAGGGGTGATGGCGACATCCTGCCCAGCATTTTAGCTTTACCCGTATTATTTTTTCTGGCACTCAACATCGTCTTGTGCTTATTTGTCTATAAACTTTTCTCGAAAAAGAAAAACTATCGGGTGAACTGGATTGTTTTCTTTTTGATTATGATTGGTTTAATTTTAATTGCGGTAACGTTGGTTTTGACAATTTACGTGCTGGTTCATATTTACGGCTCCCACGAACATCTGCATGATGGCATTATATGCTCTATGGAGAATTATGGAACAAACTCTTATTACAAGAAGCAAGTAGATCGTTTGCAAATTGAATTTCAGTGTTGCGGAAGTAAAAGATACGACGAATGGTACAATATTTCCTGGTACGATGATGCTTTGGCCAAAAAGGATCGAAACAGGTACCTAATAACTATAATTTATATAATTTTGTAAAAAAACGTTTTTTTTATACAGTACTAAGAAAGTTCCTGGCAATACACCATTTAGCTGTTGTTCCATGAGTTCCAAATTTCCTTGCATTCATCACAACATCGAAGACACTGGCACTTCTTACCTTTACACACCCGAATATAATCTCAGTATCTCAATCAAGGGATGCTTTGAGATCCTGAGGGACAAGAAACGGTCTGTCGGGTTAGGTATTGTTGGAAGTTTGATGTTAATCATATTGCTTCAGGTAAATATTAGTAAACATTTCCTCCGTACCATTATCAGATCCCTATTCTGATTTAAACGAAAATAATTTAAATTTTAGATAATTTTACTGATACCTGTCAGATTACTGCAGACGGGTCATGCTGAAAACAGCAAATTTGAAGGTAAAAGCAACGAGTACACGGTTTGGTTAATAGGATGTTACACAGGCCGAAATGAATCCAACGGACCTCCAGAGCCACCTCCCGTTCCTCCTGAACTAATGGATCTTTAATTTTACTTCAACAATAATAAACAATGCTTATTGTGATAAAAAGGTATAAAAAGTTATTATATCCCTATAAGACTTGAAATATCAATCATGTCAACTTCCGTTCGGACATAACCTACACGTCTAAAATAATGTCATATTTTGCCTCAGAAAAGTTGATGTGCTGGCATAAATTCTGCAATGTCAACCATATCGCGGAATTACTTCTAAACATAACCTATAAGTTTAAAATGTGTTTTGTCTCAGATTTGCCTATTACAAGAGCAAACCAACAATGCAAAAGGTTTATTGCGATAAAAATTTATTATAGCCACATACTCTCCGCAATACCAATCAGGTTCCCGGATTTAACTCTAGGCATAACCTATATCTAAAATAATGCGATGTTTTGTCTCAGCCCTCTAGAGCGGCCTGGGGGCACAACGGGCCCATCTGGTGGCCTAAGTGCTTCGACGCCCGCGAGGGCACCTCCCTTTAATACCAATACCAATACCAATTGTCTCAGATTTGTCTATTATAATTGTAAACTAACAATATGAGTGTATTGTGATAAAAAAGTTTAAAAATTTATTATATATGAATAAAATCTGAATCTGTCGCTGAATTTGCCTATTATTATGGTAAACTGTGAATGCAAAATGTTTTCTGTGTTAAAAAGTATAAAAAGTTATTATATATGTAATGTCAATCATGCCGCAGTAGTACCTCTAGACAAAACCTATAACTCTAAAATAATATCATGTTTTGGTTCAGGTGTGCCTATTATTATAGTAAACTAACCATGCAAAAGGTTTATTGCGATAAAAAGAAATAAAACGTTATTATATTGGCATAAAATCTGCAATGTCAATCATGTGGCGGAATTACCTCTAAACATAACCTATAACTCTAAAATATTGTCATGTTTACATCTCAGATTTCTATATTATTATAGTAAACTAACAATGCAAAAGGTTTCTTATAATAAAAAGGTATGAACATTTATTATATTGGCATAAAATCTGCAATGTCAATCAGGTCTCAGAATTACAGCTAAACATCCGGTTTATAGCAAAACAAAGGTAAGAAAATTTATTATTAGATTGACATAAACTCTGCAATGTCAATCGTGTGGGGCAATTCCCTCTAAACATAAATTGTAAGCCTAAAATAATATGGTGCATAAAAACTTATTATATATGCCTAAAATCTGCAATGTCAATCACGTGGAATTAGTCTAGGTATAACCTATCACTCACAAATAAAGTAAAATATGCCTATTATGTTCATCCTTTATAAATACCTATTAATTGTATTATATTATCTGAAAAACATTTGTGATAATCTGATGTAATTCACCAACATGTCTGTTTATCAGATATTAATAAAGACAAAGTTTTCTTAGTTATAAGTCTCATTGCATGTGTGGGAGTTGAAGAGTTATAGAGTACACACAAAATATTGTCATTAACCCTTATGGCGTGACATTTGTGGTATTCCGAACACCAATAACTTTCAATACCTTCGTTTTGGTCATCCAGTGATGATTTATCAGAAGGAATGAGATTGGTTTCAATTTCTAACTTTGGAATTAAAAACTTCATCACAGACTGGTAGAAAAATGTTCTAAGGATATCAAGACGATGAGAACTGCTGGTGGTTTTGCGTGATGAGTTAGGTTGTGGATTTTTCGACATCATATATTTTTTCAATGTGATATTTATCAACAATAATCTGAAAAATCCATTATTACAATTAAAACATCTAACTGTGATTACCTACCCTAGAATCCCACCATCAATCACAAAAGAATTGGGAAAATGCCTAGGGGATACTTGTTCCGCAGATTTTAGAATGTCCATGGAATTTTTAAAACACTGAGCAGCTGAATATTCAATATCTTTCAAAGAAGGTGTCGATCCACATAGACAGCAAACCTGAATGTCAGGCATAATACTACAAGCCACAAAGCGGAAAGCCACCTAAAAATTGCAAGTATATATATGCAGATAATATGTGATATAAACATTATACAGTTGAACTCTTGTATGGTAAAAACACAGGAACATCCTTGGATTTTTCATTTGTTTCTGCTACTGCCAATAAGGACAAAAGTCTCAGTTCATGCGGATTTAGTGACCAGTAACTTTCTGTTGCGACTGCTATTTTTCCTCCAATTAGTAGGCAGCTATACATGGAATCAACAGATTCTGCAAAGGAATCTAAAACAACCTAAATGATAAAAATATTTGCTTAATTTTTACATTTCCAATTTCTCGGCACACCTGTAAGAGATGATTTTCTGTACTCATTATAGTCTCCACAAAACCCACAATATCAGAGGAGTGCTTGTTACTAGAGTCTCCGCAGTCTAGAATATCCAGCAACCGATCAATAAGTGGATAACAAATCTAGAAGTTATTTCGCGGAGATATTTCTAGACCAAGTCGTGGTTAGACAAAAGATATACCTACCCGTAATTCTCTTTTTATGCGGTCAATGTTTCGTTGATTTTTAATTTCATCAATACCAATTATTAACACAATCGCGTCAAATACAAGTTGCAACAACTGGTATAAAACTTCAATTGAGCATCCGCTGGCGATGCCTATGATAACTAAACTGTAATAGAGTAATCAGCGGATAACCTATGATTCAGTTTCAGCAGTCCGTACCTTTCTCGAAATTCTTTCCATGCTACTGAATAATCATTTGTTAAAGTGTTCAAAAGTTCTATATTTAAAGGTTTCCCGAACATATGAACTCCATTAAGAGATCCTATTGTGGAAAAAGGGAGCTACAAATATATATATCAGCTTTTATAATACACCTAGATATTTCATTTTCACGTTTTCGCAAGAGCCTTTTTTTCTTGAAAATACAGGTAATCCTCCCCCAGACGTAATACAAATAACATGAGCTGACATATCTGACAAAATAAATGCTACTCCAGGGAAATAAACAGAAAAAGAAAACAAAACATTTTTTTTTTTACTGTCAACTGGCTAGATATGCGACGACCATTGGTTCTTCAGATTCGGGCTGACGTAATGTCTCAATCTGTGGAATTCATATTGGTAACAATCTATAGAATTCATATTGGTAAAATTCTGTATTGGAATTGGAAGAAAAATGCTATATTATTGTATCGTAGTATCCAAATAACGCATGAAGGTTTAAAAATTTAAATAATAGTATAAAAAGTGTTCTATGTGCCATCTACCACTCAGTAGCCTAATCATATTGCTTTTGTGTAACAGTTTAGTTCTTCTCAAAATTAAACATTTCTTTAATTTAGAACTGCCACCATTTAAAGCGGCTTAATCTATGCGCCCACAGAGGGGGCAGCAATGGCCATCGCTTAATTAAATGCAGTTTGATGGAATTGATAAAAACACAGATAAGTTGATTTATTCAGAGCATTTTGCAAACGCCTTCGTTTTTATATACATTTCAAAGGCCTGAAATATTTAAACTTCATATGCATTTTTCGATGTCGTTCTGCTACGGCATCGGGTAGCTAACTTTATCTCATGGAATATTTATTACGACTATAAATTATTACACGTAACTTTCTCTTTAAACACCCCGCGACGCAACCGCAGTTTTAGTGAAAATACAATAAATAATAACAAAACTTTGTCAACGTGAAGATAATCATCTCTTTGGCAACGTGTAACTTTTTCGTAACAAATTAGTTAATTTGACAATGCACAGTAACGAATCGCAAATTCTTGCCTTTAAAAAAATTGCCGATTGTTCGGTAGACGTTAACTGATACCTTTTTATTGTCGAACCAGTTGTGGGTGGCAAATTTAATAAATCGTGTGAACGTAAAATGGATGCACGGACGCACCATTACATGCACTTTAGTGCGCCAAGATAAGGTTCATTATTAATGTAAACATTATGTTTAGTAAAGGGAGTCGCGAAAATGAATGGAAGTAGAAAAGGAAAAAGAATACGAAATAAAGGAGCAAAACAAATATAACGCGAAGTGGTAGGAAACCGTTTCGATTGATAAGGAAAATTTATTGAAAATTATCACTTTAAAAAACGTAACGCTGATAATAATGCAACTGCGACTGTTATATGTTTGCTGGCAAACGCACCCTGAAATCTAAATAGAAGCGCAATCTGGTCTGGTCTGGTACCTGATCTCAACAATCTTCTGAAATTGATTTTGAAATTTTATACCTGGCGGCTTATCTAGCTTAACATTGAACGTTTATAAACCAAACTTTCTTGGTTGCTATAACTAACAAATAAATATTTTGCAATTATTTTAGATTCAAACTTAAAAATGCTCTCTATCATTGCATGGGATGCAGCCAGTGAAACCGTAAGTGGACCTTTGATTGTCACTCGAAAATATCTCAAGACAAGTTTTATTCTAGTGTAGATTTATTTAATGATGCACAAGTAGGTATTACAAAAAAATCAGAAATACTTGCACAAAGTAAAATAATAACTGTATTATTAAAAACACGTGACTATTTAAATGCCAAAAATGTATTTTTTATAGCATATCAAAAATATGTAACTCGTTGAATTTAAGAATAAAGCATTTCATAAAATAAAAATTAAACTCAAACAGTGGCCAATAAATAACAAAATATCTTGGTTCTCTGCTTAGAACGAATTGTATAATTAAGCTCTTTAAAACTAATTCCAATTGTATTTGCATTTGCATATTATAATCAATAATCCTTAAATGTTATAATATTTAAAACAAAAATTAATTTTGAGCAATATATAGTCCATAATATAGGACCGTCCGTTTTCGCCAGGAATTGTGTTGTATTGTTTTGTAACCTGTTAGATTAAGGAATATGCAAAAAGCACCATGTTAAGTGCACACACAGATTGTACAGCCCATTAGGGCACAATATTATTGTTGTTGAAAATAAATTATTGTTATTACTATTGATATTTTTATTTATCCATTATGTATGTACTATTATGTATGTACTATTTATTATGTATTTACATATACTAAATTTTATTATTTTCACGATCATTTTTAAAACTCCGAATTACTAACCAAATTCAGTTTATTTTAATTCGCTTGGAACTGCCATGGGGCTGGAGGTCATTAAAAAAAATAAGTGCACAATGGTTTTTCATTTTCTTTCTCCTTTTTGATAATATTTTTGGTAGTAGAGTAATGGTAAAGTTTTATTTTTTAAAAATATATATACATAAAATAGTTGCAAATGGAGAAAAGTAGAAAAAATGAGGTAAAAAAACAGACATTACATAATAGAATATAAAAAAAATAAATATTTCTAAATAGGTATTACCTATTGCATATTAGAAATTTCATAGTGATGTGCAATCACAAATTAAAACTGAAGTAAATGGTTATATTGCATATTAATTTTCTGAGTTTAGATTGCTATTAATTGTTTAAATAAATTTGTAGATACGGCCATAGGGAGATTTTGGACCACTAGTTTGATTGATTTCAAATCTTAATACCGACAATCATGCATCAGTAGTTTAAAAGTAATGATTTGCTTTATCTAGGACAAATGTTAAAGTTAAAGATAAAGTTAAAATAAATCAAAGTGTTAATAATCTAAAATGCAATAAGTTTCATAGGGGCTATGTCACGTGTCCCGTGATCGTTAGAACTGGCAAACGCCAGAATACCATGGCGAAAATCTACCGAAACCTGTTAGAAAAGAAACGACATGAATAAGGGAAAAGTAAAGTAAAAAAATCCATTTTAATGCCATCTTTCTCTTATATTCCAGATGAACAAGAAGAATTTAATGTAACTAAAAGCAATACTGATGCAATACTTAGACTTATATTATATAATAATAAATCAAACGTCTTTTCATACTGTAACTAAATGAATCAAGGGACCATGAAAATTATATATTAATTACGGGACAGCGCAGTACGATAAAGGTTAAAAGCTTCTATCGATATTTAGGGATATTACCTAGTGGAGAAGTAACAAAAATAAATTTGAAAACATTCTACGTAAAATGTAACGGTTTTTAATATTTTGCTTATATCGTTCCCCGAGCTATTGCGTGAATCGATCGCCAGTTCTACAGTTGCTTTTATTTGCGGTAATTTTAATGTGCACTTCGAAAACGCAAATTCAAATACATTTGCAAGTTACAGGTTCAGTAAAACTGTAACCGAATACACTCGAGTCCATAATAGATCCATGTCTATAATCGACAATATTTTTACCAATATTGACTGGACTTTCTTTCAGTCGGAAATTATTCACTGTGATTTTTCTGATCATTTTATGCAAATGATATCTATAGCTTCTTGCAACTTTCCTCCATCTTTTTTCTACAAACGTTGTTTTAAAAGTGAAAGTAACATAAATGAATTTCAGGTTGAAGTATCTAGGGTGGACTGGCTGTTTTTGTTTGACGGTGTTGGTACAGCTGAAGAGAAATTTGATTTGTTCTATAAAAAATTTGAGGAATTGTTTGACTCGTCTTTTCCATATCAAAGATGCATGCACAGGGCCAACAGAGCCAAAAAAGGGTGGCTTACCGTTGAAATTAGGGAACGGGGTGAGTTACTTAGAGATTTGCACAAATATTTTAAATATACCAACAGTAATGAAATTTTAACCAAATATAAATTATAAAAAAGTACCAAGAAAAACAACTTAAGAACGCTAAAAAAAAGTTTTTACAATAAACTTCTTACAACCCCTGCTAACAAATCTCAAACGGCGTGGACGATTATAAAAAATGAAAGTAACCTATCTAAACATAAAAAGTTTCCAGATTACTTCAATGATGATGCAGGTAGCGAGTATGTCGATTTACATGCGACCTCTGAAAAATTTAACGACTTTTTTGTGGATTCCGTTAGAGAAATAATAAATAATATAAAAACAACACAAACAACTAATAAAAAATCTTCAAGTCGAAGTCTATTCTTAACACCTTTCACGGGTGTTGAACTTTGACCCATTATTTCGTCAGTTACAAAAAAAGATTCAGCTGGGTAATATAAAATACCCTGTTCATTAATAAAACGTGTTACAGATTTTATAGTTGAACCTCTTACTTTTTTGATTAGAACAGCCTTAAAACACTCCATTGTTGTGCCTATACACAAGAAGAATAATACCCATTTAATTTCTAATTATCGTGGAATGTCACTTCTATCGGTTTTTTTCCAAAATATTCGAAAAGTGTTTTTACGTGCGGCTCGATGAATTTCTAAAGAAGGAGCAATTTTTCTCGAATTCTCAGTTTGATTTTCGCAATTGATTATCCACTCAAGATTGTTTAGTTTCCTTATATAATCAAATAGTCTCGAACCTGGACCAGAATAATAAAACATTATGTATGTTCTCTGACTTCAAGCGAGCTTTTGACGTGCTTGATATTAATTTGTTGTTGAATAAGTTAAATAATTGCGGTATACGGGGGAATAGTTATGCCTGGATTGAGTCGTTTTTGAATGGTCGTGACCAAAGAGTTGTGTTTAGAAGTGCTACTTCTGTGATTAGATCCCCATCTAAAATACTCAACGGCGGTGTCCCACAGGGAAGCATACTGGGACCTTTATTATTTATAATATTTGTTAGTGATATATCTGATTCTTTCCCAGACCATTATGTTTTCTTATATGGAGATGATGCTGCTGTGGCAGTGTCATCTAGGAGTCTCGAAGATCCCACGTTCTTGGCCACTAGGGCAGTAAGTGGTATCATCCGATATTGTGAGCGTAACGGTATTTGTTTGAACGGGACAAAGACTGAGATGATGTTGTTTTCGCTTAGGGATTTGAACAAGAGCTTATTGGTTAGAATGCATGATAAATCGATTAATCAGACTAATGTTGTCAAGTATTTGGGTTTGTTCAAAGACAGTAATTTGTCCTGAACAGGCCAAATTGACTATGTATACTTTTGTTTTTTAGCGACTGCGGTCGAGTGTGGATCTTCAGCTTTTACTATTATATTATTTCGGATATGTTCAATCTTGCTTATCTTACGCTATAATATATTTTATATATTTTTTTATTTTTATTATATTATTATTTATTTATTATTTTTATATTTTATTCTATCGATGAATTCTTCGATTGTAGTAATGCTGATCTCTCAGTGTGATATACTTTGTGTGTTTGTACGTATCTGTTTTTGAAGTTTGTATTTTAGTGTTATAATGTTTTTTTTTACTTGTTGACATTATCCGATACTTTCGCTAAAAGTCAATGGAAATAAACATTATTATTATTAGTATAACGGTCGTCGTGGCATGAAACGGTTACAAACATTTTATCGGACACGCGCTTAAGTGCGATTGACCACAGACATCAAGATTTAAGGGTGGCCATCGAAAAGGGGACCACGTCCACCTTTGATATTACGATTATATACGGCGAAGGGTACAGGTGCATGTGTGGAGGTATGTACAGGTGCATCTCAAGGTTACGCACCCCGTCCGTATAATGAACTCTAAATTTCTTCAGGAGATTAGAACGAAAAATCCGTAGATTTGGTTAGTCGCAGACCCGGCTACCGTTTTATATAGGGGATGATTTTTATTTAAAACAAGGCACTGTGTCCAATACTCGTATAATTAGTTTTTCGTTTTCGATTTTGTTTGACGTAACGGTTGTTTTACCACCATCACTGTTCACAGTTCTTCAGATACCTTGAATATTAGGAATATTCAATTTTCAACGAAGTTAAATAGTTGACCTCTATTTACGAATAATTTGTCAAGCAACAAATTTGAGAAAGGCCACTTTAGTCATCAGACTGATATGGAACGATATATATATATATATATATATATATATATATATATATATATATATATATATATATATATATATATATATATATATATATATATATATATATATATATATATATATATATATATATATATATATATATATATATATATATATATATATATATATATTGATGACACTATATTCCGGGATATCATCCGTTCGCTCGTTGAACACTTGGCATCTTCAATGCTCGCGCTCGCGCGCGAAACACTTCGAACACTGAGTGTTTTTAAAAAATTTTAAAACCTCACAAAATTTTACCACTATAGAATACGTTTGTGGCAATTTTCACTTTAGTCATGAGCGGAGCGCAGTGAATTGCCTTTTTGGGTACATTTTTGCAAAATAACACAAAATAATTAGTCTCCTATGGTTAAGCCCTGGTTTCGTGGGTTGAATCTTACCAGAAAAAAAAACTACTGTGTGTAGATCAAGGAGCAATCACTGCTGTTACCCGAGCTTGAGCTCGTAGTGTGACCTAGTGATATCTAACTATTTTACTTTATATGATTAATGGTAAGGAACTAATTGATTTTGCTGTGCATGGATGTAAAATTTTACTGGCCCATTATTCTTGTTCTGTGGAGTTTAGGAAGAAGAAGAACGTTCACTGAGTGACGTGTCACGTAACCAGCATTTTGGCAAAATAAAATAACATATGTGGCTAAAATCTATCAATGGCTGCGAAGCCCGTGGACAAAATACCAGGAACGTTTGTTGTGTAAAGAAGCTTCACTGATAAAAGGTTATTATTTTTCAATCACAAAATTTAACAGTGAGTCTATATTTATAAAATACATAGCAAATATAATTTCTAAATATATTTTTACTTTAGTTCATACTGAAATAACTAGTAGAAGTGGTAAAGTGTAGAAATTTTTCTGTCGTAAAGCTAGTGAGAAGGTAATACATAATTTTGTAATGCAGTTGACTATAAAATAAGTTTTTCTACTCCCGTCTGTAAAATACATAAGTACCCATCGATCTAGCATGCGGGAAGCGTCACTTAACCACGTCAGTTTCGGTTCGCATGATTCCGAGCCACTTCGGACATTTCCGGGATTCTACCGCACGGATTTGGGAGCAATCGGATGTTTTCGGAGATATTTTCCACGCTTTGAATTTTGACGTTTGTCAATTCTGACTGTCATGTCAGTGAATATGTTCTTGTTGTTTTGTTCAAAAACTAACATTTATAGAAAAAGTATAATATGCAACACGTTTTGGAAATCTGTTTAAGACTCCTTTATTACGCAGTCCCTCCGCTGCGCTCCGCTCGTGCCAAATAAATTCGTATCTCAAATGCCGTTTACGACACTTCTTATATAATATACTCATAAAATATTCAGTAAAATTAAAACGGATTATCATTTTCTTGGCGTTGTTATTCATAGAATAACAACAGTTTTTCTTCTTGAATGAGACCTTTTTTGGCATATTTTGAATAGGTTCTTGTCTTAATTAGATAACTCTATAGAAACAGTATAAGTTAAAACGAAAAACGGATTATTTTTCTGTAATTTATTTAATTTTAAATTATTTATGCCGTTCCTGTTGCGTTTTATTTTCAACACATTGTTACAAAAAAAGATTACATATATATATCGGAAACAAATGTACATATCTACAAAAGGTATTCTACCTATATAAATATGTAGCCCTTTTGAAAGATCCGATTCGGGAATATTTTATCTCGAGTCTCGTCTAATTTAACGAACTTTTGCTGTTTGCTTCGTCGGTGGCCGACGGGGAAGACAGTCGATAATATTTTATTGCCAACGACAGTTGAATGACCAAATTATCTGGCGAAATCGAAACATCGATATTTCGAGGCCCTTTATCTGTCGAGAAACGAGACAATTCAATTAAGGACATTGCTGACAACCCTGGCGCTATTCCGCATTCACAATTTGTTGCAAATCATTTATAATACGCCACGAGGGTTGCAAAATCGCTTTACATGTTCCATCGAAACAACATTAACCTCGACCTGCCCCTAAACTTCAAATAACCAGGGAAAAACTAAATTCTAGGAATAGATTAAGGAAATGGTCTTTTTTATATAACAAATTTTATTCTATGACCGATAATCATACCACTGATCTAAACAGAATAATGCCGGTGCATTAAAATCCTTCAACAGAATCAACCTCTTACAATTAAAACAACTGCCTTCCACGTGATTGGAAGTCAGCCGGAAAATCATAAGCTATGCTTCATTCTTTAATGCTTTACCATTCCTAAACGCTTTCATTATGGTTTTGTCAAGTCGTTCATTCCTTTTTTTTATAAACATAACAAGTAATGACTGTAACACAACTAATGGCAATGCGCAGATGATTTTAAAATTGCTAAGGTATCGACACCACTAAAATATGAATTATTTTCTTGTATTGATAAGTGCTGCTCTCGGCAAGTCACGTCCGTTTATGGTGTGCTGGACTATATAATGCGATCAAAAATATAGTGCATTTAGTGCTTTGACGTTTTAATCTAAGTTGAAATATGTTCGTATATATTACGGTCAAATTTGACTGTGATCATTCCTGTTTTCACAGGATAGTTCAAAGGGTAAGGGTAAGTACCTGTACTCTATTTATCTTACAGGTAAGGTTGAAAATAATCATTTTTGTCTTGTTTACCTGTCGATTAACAACATTCTTCTTCTTGTTTTTTTGTGCCTTCTACATAGTTCTTTGATTTGTAAACAACAACAGTCTTTATAAGACTATAGATTATATTTGCGGTAGATAAAGGTACGTCATAAGAATACATTTGTTAGTATCTTGCAATTAAACATTTTTTGAAGGTTCCTGTTTTTTAATACTTTAAAATGTCGGAATGAAGCAGATGTTCCCCTGTTAGAAGAAGACATGGAAAACAACACAGAATTTGAAGACGAAGTGAAGAAAGAGATGAGAGACGAACTAAAAAAAAAACGGATCCATTTGTCTTCGGATGCTAAACAAATTGTTTTGAATGTTTACAATTTTATAAGACGTTCACAAGGGGAAGTATGAGCAATAAAAACAAGTGACATGACCAAAGTTCTGAAGTAAGCAAAATTGTTGAAAATGGGATATTCAAGAGGAGAGCAACAAGCAGATTTAATTAAGCGTATAATCTACGACGCTTATGAAGTGAATAGTGTTTTAACCCTAGAAGAACTGCATAAAAAAGTACTGACAGACTTAAACATTAGTTGGGCCACAGAGTCGTTACGCACTTTTTTGAAGAAAATGGATTTTCAGTTCCAAACAATTAATAAACGTCAAGTGCTAATGGAATATCAAAGAATTTCCCAATGGAGGGTGAATAATTTAAATACAATTGGAATATTTCGAGAGCAAAATAGACCAATGGTGTGATTAGGCGAAACGTGGTTCGACACTCACGACACAGTAAAAAAAGGATGGTGTGATAACAATACAAGTGTGTACTAGACGTGCCACTTTCACATGGAAAACGCATAATAATTCTTCATGTTGGGTCCAAAAATGGTTGGTGGAAGATGTCATATTTTCGTCTGCCAAAAACGTCAAAGATTCAGGTGTGGATTTCCATGAAAACATGAAAACTGGTTTGAAAATAAAGTGTTACCAAAACTATCGCCAAATACTGTTGGATAATGCCTAGTATCATTCTGCCCAAATTAGAAAAATTCCAAATGCTTCTTCAAATAAAAAAGAAATTAAAGAATTTCTGTACGAAAATAATTTATATTTGGAAGACAGCTACACGAAAAAACAACTTCTGGAATTATTAAAAATAAAACAGTTTAATAACAAAATCGATTCGACAGTACCATAAATGTAATTCGACAAGAGGTAGCTAAAATATCAGTATGGTGCTGGTCGCACCACGAAAAACGAGGAATAAAAGAAAAAAATATTTATCGTGACCGATTAATTAATAACGGTACTATGTAGAAATGTAATGAAATAGAACGTAATAAATTGTTACTTTGTACAAATTTTTTTATGTACATCTTTCAAGAATTGCTCGGCGAACAAGATTGAAAACATAATTATATCCCGCTTGTTAGTGTAGATAGATGAATTCCTAGGACTGTCCTGAAATGGTTACGGTAGGGTGTTCTATAAGGGGCTGCGGTTTTGAAGTAATAAACAGTAGGCAAAGTTAATCACGGGGTCGGTTGTAAAAGCACTATATTTTTGGTCGAAGTATACTTACGATGGGAATCGTAGGTAGATAGACAGGTCCTACCGAAGCATAAATGTTTAAAATTAGAATAAAAGTTACTTTGCTGCAGTGGTTATTGTAAATTTACATTTTGTTACTCTCCCGTAAGTTAGTAAAAATGCATAGAAAAAATAAAAAAAACCTCTGTCGCGGATCTTACCGCAATAACAAAAAAAAAAAAATATCTAAAGCATTTTTGAAACAATTTTGAGGTCCGATTTCGTTAAGTCAGGGCAAGGTAGCCTAAATTACTTAAATTTGGGTACCAATTTTGGAGAAAACTGGTTTAAAGAATGTGATAGATAGTAGTACCATTTATAGTAGAACAACTCAAAAATATAAACAAACTTAAGACTTATATATGAGTTTACTTCTTAATCTGTAGTTTGGTTTAAGTATTGGTATTTAAGTGTTTCATGTCTTTGGATAATTATTATAATTAAATTTAAAATTAGGAAAGTTGAAATGAAAGGAAAGAAAGAACAATAACTCACTAAGAAGAAGAAGAACGATGTTGAAAGGGAAAAAGTAACTACAATAAAGGTAAGAACAAAGCTTATTATTATTGTTTAATATATTTATTTACATATTTTGTCTAGATTCATTTTGATGGACAGAGAAAACCCAAGAAAAACTCTCCAATTTTAAGTCGAAATACCCATTTTACTCATTATTGTTTTGTTCTAGACTGTGCGTTTCTGCTATAAACAGCGAAAGTGAACCAAAACTCTAAAGTAGAGGTAAATGGAAAGTGAATTTATTAAAATGATTAAAAGGTTTTATATACTTTTTTAATTTATTTTCCTATAATTAGGATTTCGTATCCAAACATTCAAATCCAATCAATTTTCAGCTTGTTTATATGTGTGGAGCACACATATATGGAAATTTTGTTGTTTACAGTCCAGCTTAACCGCACAATTATTAATATTTACTACTATACTTACAAAAACCAACGGGAACGAACCATTGATAGAGGTTTCATAGGGTACGTGGTTCCTATTTTTTATTTTTGAAATAAAACTAGATTAATTAGGGACTATTCCGTTTTTTTACTTTTCTCTTTAGTCCTGTATGTAATAATGTACCTACAATTTTCGTTCGCATTGGTGTTCTCTATGTTATGAATAATAGAAACTCAGGAAAGGCTAAACGTTCGTTTAAATCGTAGACTTTCACTTATTGACTGTCCTACGGCGAAGAGACGTATCTCGATTAATAAAAAAATCCGGGCCCGAATTTTTCGACAACAAAAATTTTTACCGCGGGCAAGTACCCTACCGTATCGGTCCAAAGTGCCAACGTGGGAAGTTCAAAATCGTTATTTATTGAAGTATCCCGAGTGTTGATAAGTAGAGAGTTGTGCGATATCTCAGGGAATATCATAATAAGCAATCGGGCTACCATTTAGATAGTGTTGGATAAGACACCTTCCATCCATAAATCAACGCCTCTATGACGGAGGTGTGAATCGGGTTGGTGTTGTGCCCATCTCGATTTCGATTTTCTTCGTTGAAAAATATTGCCGTACGCATTGCGGTCATAATCCGCCAGGGAAAACTCGATCGAATTGACTGGGTTAATTTTGGCCGAAAATTTGTTCCCGATGCTTAAGTTTTTCGACTTTTTTTTGAATTACGGGTCTTTAAAAATGACTACCTGGCAGCATATCCGAAGCTGGCTCTGAGATATTGAAAATATGTCAATTTGTTGGTAATCTGAAGCATAGCAATTAATTTCAATTTTCGTTGGTGAAAAATCTAAATTGATTGCCATGACTTTGGTATTCAAAACAAACTGGAACCAGTCTATCGACTTCGTTTCTGATACGAACGAAATATTGAGTTTTAACAACATAAGCGTCTTTGAGTACAAGGTATTTAAAAAAACATTACTTAACCTTTCTTAAAAGGTACTACTTTTACTCGGTCGGTGTATACATGGGTACATGCAATGACTTTCCATAATTTTGTTGATGTTCCTTCCTTTTATTTATTTATATAAACGTCTTATTCTTTGTTATATACACTGTCCTGTTTTTATGTATTATACACTGTTTTATATAATTTATACCCTCTTATATAATTTATTCATTGTCTTGTTTTTTATATTCACATTTTTCTGCATATTGTATTTATGACTTGCCATAATTGGAGCAACAAAACGTGCTCAATAAATTCTATTCTGTTCTATCGGCACAGTTAAAAGCCATTAAAATTCTAAGAAAATATTTTTGTGTAAATTGACACACTTCTTTCTAGCACCAAAAGGCATTTTCTCATATTAAAGGGCTTCTGGGTACCTGTGGCGTTTATACACTGAATATTTTTGAAGAAAACACGGTACGCTACTGTTTCTTCAAAAACTAAAAATCGATTTAGATTTTAGATTTTTATTATTATAAAATATGAAAATAATGAAATGAAAGTAATTTATTTTGATAACTAATTTTCATTTTAATTCAGTTCAGTTCAGTTTCTTCAATATTCTTAAAAAATGTCCGACAAAAATTTCAAACTGGTTTTTTTGCATTGCTTTTGAAAATAATTTAAATGCAAAGCTTCACATTTATAGGGTTATGCGTAAAAACAACTGCCAACTAACTGCAACAAGGTTATAACTGTTTTTTCTACTCCCGTCTGTAAAATACCTAATTACCCACCGATCTAGCGTTCGAGAAGCGTCACTTTACCACTTCAGTTTCGTTTTCCATGATTCCATGCCACTTCGGACATTTCCGGGATTTTACCGCACGGATTTGGGAGCAATCGGATGTTTTCGGAGATATCTCCCATGCTTTGAATTTTGACGATTGTCAATTCTGACGGCCATGTCAGTGAATGTATTCGTGTTGTTTAGTGAAAATGTACCCATAAACTAACGGTCGTAGAAAAATTATCGTATGCAACACGTTCGGTAAATTTTTTAATTCGCTCATTTATAAAAAACACGCTCCGCCGCTGTTTACTTGTTGCATAATATACTATTTCTACTCCAAACTCTAAAATGGCATTAGGCATTGACAAAATGTCACTTCGAAGTGTCAGCTTCATTATTTATTTTTTTTTGTTTATTTCAACGGCTGAGCCAATTTACAAGAACAAAGATACAGTATATATGCAATGTAAATAAAAATTGTAACATGGCAAAACACAAACTGAGGTAAAAAGATTTTTTCAATAGCCATATAACAAATATGAAAACAGGAAAAAAACAGTACAATCAACCACTTCTTTTAATCTCTTGTTTTAAATGGTCGAAAGCAAATGGATCAAGACAGCAGTTGTTAAATAATCTCAAAGTCCGAGTTAAAGGAGAAAGATAGACATGATTGGCGTGATGACTGGAGGAGATCCAGATAGTTACATATACGGTATATACGTTCAAAATATTATAAAACGTCGACCATTGATTATAAAAGGCTCACATGCCAGATCATAATTAACGGGATAGTTGTTTCAGATGTTTATACTCTTTGAGGCTTTAAGGCTTTGAAACTAGTAGAGTCAGCTGACTCAACCTTGAAGACAAACTTTGTCGTTGTATTGTTAATAATATATATATTTCGAAAAGTGTTAGTTAAGCAAGAAAAAGTACTACTAAACCATTTTCCAATATTTAGATCCAGGTCATTTTCTCTGCGCCACAAACTGATATTGCTAAAGTCGCTCTGAAGAAGCTGAGCAAAGACAAATGATTAAATTATTTTATAAAATTTAATCTTCGACTTAAATCTCAAAACTCAAATTAAAGAAAACTGGACCTATTTGTCAACCCCGAGGGACACTTGAATGCGCCACAAAAGTAAAGTAAGCCAACTCGAGCGTTTCTGGTATTTTGGTCACGGCTTTGGGATAAATCGGAGGTTTTCGATAGGCTTTAGCCACTGAAGGCATTTTAAAGTCTGACAGTTCTTAGACTCTCTCCACTCGTGGCTTAACAAACTCGTGACTAAAATATTGCTTATAATTTGGTATTATTTAATTGTTATTAATTAAGTACCACCCTCATCACAACCCCAAAATTGTCATTCAAAAATTAGAGTAAACTCAAATTGGCCCAACTTTACTACGTTTGCCGATAAAACAGCAAATTTACTTTGTTCCATTATTTATGGGGCATCCTGTACATGTATCATGCGTATTTAGAAAATTGTGACTAAAACACTAAAAATTACGAATTTCCTATAAATAATGCAAATTGTTAATTGTAAAATATCGATATATTGTGTTTGATGAAAGAACGCTAAATTTTCTGTAATCGTATCTATATAATATAAATCTGTAAATACATCCTTATTGGAACTTTTTATGGTTCATCTTCAAAAATCCTTTACCATGTTTCGTTTTTCTCAGACCATCATCAACTTTATTGTTTCTCGCTGACACGGCGACATTTCTATCCAATAATTTAAAGGAAGTTCGATGAGGTTGTCTCGTCTTTAAAGATACATGTGCGATAGATTCCAGTGGCTTTAAGGCCGGACTTCGCCCATGTAATTTAAATAAAAACCATTATTACTATTAAATCCTTAAATGCGAGATTATCAATTCTCAAAAATTAGTTTATAGAGTATGAATTTCTTTCGTTATATTAGGAGGTATGCTACCATCACCCCAGAGAAACATACGTCGTAGAGATATGTGCCCTCTAATTATGTAATTAAGCAACAGTACAATTTTCATTAGTCCATACATAGTTACATAACAAGTCGATCTTTTTTTAACATTAGAGAAATGGAGTTTTAAAGTAGATTTCACGTATGTCTTGGACCGCGTCTGCTTTTGCTTATTTGCGAACAAAGTGAGTTTTTGAAAGTGAAAAGGTATTTTTGGATACTGCTGTTACAAAGACCGAATACTGTAAAATTTGAAATGAACTTAGCGGTTTAGCGGTCGGTCGAAGCCCTGTTTACTGTGTACTGTTTTTATTGTTTTGTGTATTTTTGCTTGGTATTATCTTGTGTAGTGACGATTTCCAAAGAACGTTCGTATACATAGGATGTGAAATTCAACTATTTATAATGTGATTATGAAATTTTTAATATGACATTTTAATCTAGTAGGCTAGGCAGACTTGTCGGGGAACCATTTTCTCCCACCTTACGCGGTTACCATAGCAACCATTCATATTTATCATAGCAACAGTAACCTTATGCGGTCTCTTTTAGTTTCGACGTCTCTGGTTTAGATCAAGCATGTTCGTTATCTTATGAAATACATTTAAGGCCAAATTAACGGTCGAATTTAAATAGTTTTTAACCACTTTGACATGTCTAATCTTCACCTGCCATTAACTTCACACCGCAGTAAATAGTCGGCTAGATAAATTTGAAATCGGAACCGTCACAACATAAAACAATAACCTAGTTTAATCGCCTCGAAGTGACGGTTTGATATCTTCATTCCGGTCGATATCTTGACACCTCCGGTGACCAACTATTAATTAAGAGGTTTGGCAACCTGCGAAGAAATTTTCGGAAAATATCTAATCTAAGAAACTTAACCCATTACCACCTTAAAAGCGGATAAAGTGATATTTTGGCGCCTTCGCTTCCAAATCTAGACGATTGCTTTGACACTTACATTAGCTTAATGGTGTTTTGAAACGGGGTAGTTGTGCTTTGCAGATCTCCGATAAACTCGTTATCTGTTTGTAAAATCTGCAGCCTTTGAAATGTTTCATTGTTTAAATTTTTGAATCTTCGTACACATTCGACAAATGATTAGGTACTTAAATATTCCTCGGGTCGCTGCCAGAAGCGGCGATAAATAAATTGAAGTGTATAATTATTATTATAATAAATATTAAAAAACTTCATAAATAAAAAAACCGTTTTCCCAAAATTATTTTAATTTTTTGTATTAAGAGCAATTAAAAGTAATATTACTGAATATTCTTAATAATAATTTAATAATTATTAAAAATCAACATAATTATTCGAAATGTTTATATAATGTCGATCGTATTTAAAACGTATGTGTATGTTTCTTTGTTTCGTTGCATATTGTAAAGTGAATCTGGAAAATGCAGTTGCATTTCTCACTATTAAAGGTCACGTCGTACAATCGGGAGTAATTTACTTTTAAATCGAGTAAAAGCTTTAAGCGGGTCAGAATTATGACGCGTTTTACTTGTGAAATATTCTCATCTGCCCAACATTTACAAAACCATGAATTCTTGGCGAAACACTTTATTATTGGTTTTATATAAATTTTGTAACTTTAAAATGGTCGTAAATTAAGGATTCGTGAGGATGCATTTTACAAATGAACCAATAGGTTGGGCAAAAAAGCAAGGTTGTCTTCAATGTGGAATACTGGGACTCCATAAAGGCGAACTATACTCAGCGAACTATTTCTTTAAAGCAATATCAACGGAAACCATACAATTGAACCATGAAACTCACATGAAAAAATTCCCAATTTTAGATTTGGGTCCAATAAGAGGCGAAAAAGCAGATTCTGACTGGGATCTTATCGAAATCGGCAACTATTTGATTCAGAAAGGGGGTTTTACGTCGAAATCTAATAATTTATTAAGGTTTTCGTTACTGTAATGCCCGAAGACGCCGATTTTGACTAGTATTAGATAGTGATATGAATATGTAACTGTTTGGATCAAAAAATGATAGTTTAAGCTGATATCTGCAGTGTTGATGTGATTTTAGGTACGATATAAGTCGGAGGAACCGATTTTGACTGGAATCTGTTTGAATAATAAAAGAAAAACCTACTATCAATCCAAGAAAGTGGGTTTTTAACTAGCTATGTGCAGTTTTAAAGTGGATTTCGGTCCGGTAAGTTATGAAAATGCTGGATTTGACTATAATCTGTTCGAAATCAAGAGCGAAAACCAATTATTTGTCCCAAAAAGAGGGGTTTTCAGTACATATCTGCTTTTCTACGGTAGATTTGGGTACAATAGGAGGCAAAAAGCAGATTCTGTCTGGGAACTTATCGAAATCGGTAACTATTTGACTCAGAAAGGGGGTTTTACGTCAAAATCTAATGGTTTACTAAGGTTTTCGTTACTATAATGCCCGAAGACGCCGATTTTGACATGAATATGTAACTGTTTGGATCAAAAAATGATAGTTTAAGCTGCATATCTGTAGTTTTGATGCGGTTTTAGGTACGATATGAGTCGGAGGAGACGATGTTGACTGGAATCTGTTTGAAAAATGGAAGAAACACCTACTATGAATCCAAGAAATTTTATTTTTAAATTATTTTAAATTTTATCAAAAATTTCAAATTTCAAAAAAAAATTGTCAAAATTGTGAACAGCGGACAACCGACAAATTCGAAATGTCAAAAATTCCAAAACATTTTATGTCTTTTCTGATAGGTCCAAAGTTTTACGTATAGCAGCAAGATTATAGTATAATAATTATAATGTTTATAATATGAAATACCAAGATTTTAAAATCTTCTTTTATTGTTTAATTTTGCCAGGTTGTGTAAAAAACAGTGCTTTACGGACTATAAGTAAATAGCTATTGCTTAAGGACGCTGCTAAGCAACAAAGTCGTCGACTTTGCGTGTTGGTCGATTTCTGAATTTGTTAAGCGGCAGACAAGTTCGAGATAGAATTGAAAGATATAATTTTTATGCGTTCCTCGCGCGCCGCCAATGAGAGGACCCGAATTTGGGCAGATGTTTGGCGCATGTTATATACCACTTCCGGATACGTTTTCGTAATATATAAACGCGAGTATATTACAGCTTTTTTAATCTTTTGTAGCTGCGTAAAGGTGTACCGACAGCATTTAATTACTGGATTTAAAACTTTTTTCTTTAAGTTTAACGCTAGTAAGTGCACCGTTTTTGTGTATTTTTTCTTTGCAAGTAATGTCACACACATTCTCTGCGTGTCAGTAATATGTACATATCCTATGTCATTTCATCCACAGCAAATGGATCAATTTTTTTGATGTTTCAAAAATTCTCTGGAAAATACGATAAAAAAGTAACTAACATTGTTTATTCGAAAAAACGTCCTCAAAGATGTCAATTCGAATAAGTCGGAAGAGGATCTACAGTAGGGTGTCCGTTATTTCCCAAATTGGTTTTTTTTTCAAGGGCCTCCCAAACTTTTAGATTGTGACCTAAAAAAAATATCAGACCCATTCCAGCCCTTAATATTGATATTAACCCGTGCCTAAATCATAATCCGTTTCCCATTTGAATAACATAGGATTTTCGCACATTTTGCAGTTTATTTTTCGAAACAAAAATACCGTTCGAACATATTTTGTAAATTCACGCTCTACAAAAAAGGCCTAAATACTTTTTTCGATAAATTGAATCCTGTAAAAGTTATTCAAAGATTAGATAAATAAATTCATCGTTTTATTTTTTTTTCTATCTACTATCTTTTTTTTGCAATAAAATTATGAAATAACTGTATATTAACGGTACTTCACCATAAATTTTGGTTTTTAAATAATTCCCCCTTATCAAATTTGTGAATTTAGTGCAAATTAACTAAAGAAGCTAACCAACGTCACGTTTAAAATTTAATCGTTTTGTATTTCAACGCCATCTATTAGCAGCCTGAGAGTACTTCAGGTCACATGATTCTATCCTCTCGCTGAATTATATATTATGATTAATTAATAATTAATTAACAAATTTGAAACGTGCTGTTGTTTAGCTTCTTTAGTTAATTTGCATTAAATTCACAAATTTGATAAAAGGGAATTATTTAAAAACCAAAATTTATGTTAAAGTACGTTAATATACAGTTATTTATACGTCTGTTACAGTTCTTTCGTAATCTCATTGCAAAAAAAAGATAGTAAAAAAAGTAAAACGATGAATTTATTTATGAATGCTTTTTAATCTAAGAATTATCCTCTCCAGTATGACAGAATATTCTGGAACATCCAGTATACTTTTGTTTTGAGATCTCACAAATAATTTGGATTAGACCTTGTACAGCTTTCGTTTTTGTCAGTTTTTAAACAGTCAGGAACCTTAAAAAAAAAATCTAGATCACTCCATCCTTTAACTAAAACCAAAATATCTCAAACGTTAAACTTAATAATTATCCTCCTCTATAGTTTAATTTTGAGATCAGAGAGAAAATTCAATTTTTTCAGCAAATAGGATCCTTGAATTAAAAGAGACCGAAATTTTCCAGGATATTCGATGAACGTTGGAATTTGTGGAATGTTCGTTGCTTTGAATTGAAGATGTAAACTTTGTATCCATATGTACTTGTACAGAGTGTTACGAAATTTTTAACTATCCAATTTATTACACGTTTTTTAAAAAGGTGCAATTATTGTATACTTTATATACTTAGAGGTAAAGAATTGTATACTCTGTGCAAAATATTCTACAAACCGTTAATATTAAAGTTAATATTTTTTTTTATTTCAGCTTAATGTTTCCTATATAAATATTTCTTAATATTTCCAATCAATGATGCTGGTGAATATCCATTATTTCTGTTTCGTGAAGAAGTAGACTTGTGTTGTAGTTTTTTGTTTTTGTTGATTTGTCCATACAGTGCAAAGAGTATTTTCGTTGATTCACAATTATGGATTAATTTATTTAATTGAAACCATGATTTTTTGATTTTGAAATCTTTCTCAGCTGTAGTTTTCAATTCCTTCCAAGTGTCGGTCGTGTAGATGATTGTAGTGTCATCAGCTATACTTATTATTTCACCAATAGTTTTTTGTTCTACCGAGCCATTTATATAGACACTAAAAAATAAGGGATCTAACACAGTGCCCTGGGAAACTCCTCCTGTTTCACTAATGGCACCATCAATTCCAACTATTTAGAATGAAACCATACTTTTCCAGTTTTGATAGGAGAATTTGGTGTGAAACGGAATTAAACGCTTTAGGGAGGCAAAGATGGCTGTTAACTGCATCTGTTATGTTTGAACTTAAATTTAATATAGCATCTCGTGTTGGTGTTTCCTCTCCAACGCCGCATTGAGCATCCGATGATAGATAAATTTTTTAAAGAAACTCATTATTCTAAACTAAGAAAGAAAAGAAGAAAGAAGAAAGAAAATCCAGAAAGTTACACTAGATTATAGTTCTGTGCATGGTTGTTCTCATCTGACTTAAAAGCTGTTTTGCTTTTCCCGTTTTGAAATATTTTCGAAAACAGCTTTCTTGAAAGCTATTAAAAATGTAAAGAGCAAAAGTATTTCAACGCATTTAGATCGTTTTGCAGTACATGGTCTAACGTTACAAAAGTGCTTTTGTAATTTTGTCAGACATGTTCGATTTACACTATATTCCTTATTTTATTTATTAACTGAGGTAAATTCCTGGCTATGCAACGATTTACACAGATACCTAATAGACGAAAATTCTCCCAAAATGTGACAAACGTTGTGTATAAGACTACCACTATGTAAATGCCTGAAACTTCATGTCTCCTCTTCTAGATTGTTAAACGGTAAAAAGGTATTCATCGTTTATCATTCTGGTAGAAAAAATTACTTTAGTCTAGTAGGTTGCCAAATAGCAATTTTATTTTAAAGTTGAGTATTTTTGGCAGCATTAAGCAGGTATTAAAATTGTCTTTTAGTTTACATTTTATGTATTAGGTTATTTTTTTTAATTTGTTTTTGTACATTTTTAAATTACAGAAATATATCATTTAAAAAAAATACAAAACACAAAAATAAATCATAATTTAACATCCTAACATAAAATTCAAATAAGCATAAACAATAAAAACAAAATTAGTTTTAATTAAAAAAACATTTAAAATATTTATTTACTGAAACATGGACCAATGAAGTGAACCAAAGGCATTTTCTGTTCCTTATCCTTCAAATTGGGGAATCTTAGAAACAGCTTCCTTTAAAGCAATATTAATATGGCCCAATAGCTACCGTCATTTTATAAAATTCCTAGTAGTTTTATAAAATGCCTAGTCCTTTTATAAAACAACAGATCTTATTATCTGGCTACAAAATGTATAAAGGTTTTTTTGAAATCATATCTACCTTTTATTAGCTTACCTTAACATTCATTAATTTACTTAGTTAATTAAATTAATTGATTATCTTGATTTTTACGTGAGCATTGAAACCCTTGCTGATAAAAAATAAAAAGATGAAAAAAAAAACGTAAACGTTTGAGGTGAACGGGAAGTGGCCCAAAGACAAGAGAAGAATTCATTACGTTTCCATAAGCGCTGCGATAAAACAAACCTGACAAAGAGCGATAACAAAGAGGGATCAAGCACGAAAAGCATTTTTATAAATTGCGTTGCGAAAAAAAAGCGTATCATTTCTCAAAGCTCGCGTATACGTATATATAAAACCGAAACTCTTATCGCTGCGAATTCGACCCGAAGCAATTTGTTATTAAAAGTAATAATGCGTATATTTAGCGCGCTATCGTAACAGAATTAAATCAACGATAAGGATTTAAACGTGTTTAAAAAATATCGCTCGGACATCGGGCCGCGCATTTACTGCTCGATGCCCAAGCTCGGCCGTGTTGACGCTTATTCTGCTATTAAAAATAATGTATGAAAGTTGGAAGGAAATTTTATGTTGTCACGTGTTGCAATGCGGATTCGATTTCAGGATAAAACGAAAGGTTCCAGAATAGGAAATTGAAAGAAAAAATGGGAAAAATTATAACGCAAAAAAGTGTTGATGACAGTTAGTTTCTTCCTCTTAGGTCAGTTTTCTTCTTCTGATATCCCAAAAGAGATTGGATATCATCATCGCTAATACCACTGGATTCAATTCAACGATGCGTTTCACTAATACAGTTCCTACATACTGTTGTAATCTCCTTTCTGGACAACTGCAATTTATGAAACCATGGGACCATTGGAGTGGTCTTGTAAGCTGCACTATAAATTCTACCCTTTGAACGGCCCAATCTTTCCATTTGTTGGTCCAGGTATGCCACATCTTCGCTCTAATTCTCTGGATAAATTCACTGAAAGGGGGCCTTAAATTCAGCGGATCTAAAAGTCTGGCTCCTGAGGCTAATCTATCCACAGTCGCATTATGCCTTATACCCGAATGACTTGGAATCCACCATAACGATATTTTCCACCATTGTCTTCGCTTCAAAATATCAATCTTTGCTTTAATATCTAGTATAATGTAACTATTGGAGGCTTCAACCGCACTACAACCGTAGCTCTGCAGGGCACTTTTGGAATCGGAGGCAATTACTGCCTGTTTAATATTATAATCTAAGATCAGATCTAGAGCACAACTAATAGCTACCATTTCTGCAGAGCAACCTAACCAACCCTAACATTCAGTGAAGGTATGAATACTCGAAAGTCAACTCTCTCGTCCTCCCCTTAGGAGCATCAGGCAATATAAATGTCACTTTCCCAGTGCCACAAAATTCCCGAAATTCAATTTCATTTAGACCCCCTCCCCCCTTCACAAGTTTAGAATTAACAAAATAAATAGGTGAAATCTAAGGGATCTGACTAGAAAATTAGAGGCCAACATAATCCTCCTCACCTCCGAGCTTGTTTCGCAAGCCTCTCCCAATAAAATATTAATTGGAGTTGATTTCATCATACCCAATGCCACTCTTAACGTCTGATATTGAGTTCTATCGAGACCAAAAAGGGTTTTTTCCCGCAGCACCCCAGTACAACAGCACCATAGTCGAGATGGTAACGCACAAAAGCTTTATAAAATATCAAAAGAGTGGGTGGGCTCCCCACCACGTCCTAGATAAAAATCTCATAATATTAATTCCACTAGCTGCCTTATGGATTATCTTATCCACCTGGGAATTCCATGTGAGCTTAGCATCAAATGTAAGTCCCAGGTACATAATTTCATTTTTCCAGGGAATATTTAGACTATTAATTACCGAATCAGAAAGTCCAGCCAAAATAGAACTAGAAAATAGAATAGCAGACGACTTTTGCGGACTAAGCTGCAAGTTAAATCTATACATCCAATCAGCCACTGCCCCCAAGGCTCTATTCATCAGGGCTCTATCCAAAAGAATATTGACATCATTACAAAAAAGGACAATATCATCCGCATACTGGATAATAGACACCCTAGCTTAATTGAAAACCACACTTCTAAATAATTCACTTAATCTGCAGTCACACCGCCGCATGAAATTCCACAGCTATCTTCCGTTGACCTACACTTTTTGTACCCCTTAACTTCTCAGTAGTGAATACTTTTCCCCCTCATGATGTGCCCCAAATACTGAAGTTTTCATTTTTTAATTGTGGTAATTACTTTAAATATTTATCCCAAGGAGAACCTCAGTGCTTGTTACCTCCTTCATCCATGATATTCTGAGCCGTCTGTGCCAGCATATGCCAGCATACGAACTCTTATCCTGAAAACTTAAACGAGCAACTTAGATTCTATTTCTTATTTTCTTATTTTGATCAGTGGAACTAATTAAGTGTACTTCATTGTCATATTTTTTTCTATTATATTCACTTTCATTTTCTTCAAGATAATTTTAAGACCGTAATTGTTGTATGTGTTCCAGAGTTTCAGGTGGCAGTACAGTGTTATTATTGAGCACTTGTTCATTGATCACTATACTATTTCGTATAGTCATATTGCTTGGCTGACACCTCGGCGGATTTTCATCTCCTCTGTAAGCTCATGCTCAACTTTAAACTCTTGCCGCTGATACTAGTACAAGTTGAAGATTATTCTTATGTCTCTACTGTGCATATCCTTAAACTTTAAAATATTTATCATATGATAGTATTGTACTTTATCTAATGCCTTTTCGAAGTCAACGAAAAGTGTAAACTTTTTGATTCATATCTGGGCATCGTTGTGCAAGAACACTTAAGCAGAATAGAATTCCAAAGAGTACCAAATCCCATTTGTGTGTCACTTATTTCTGGGTTAAATTTCTTGTGGATTCTATTATGAATTATCTGTAAAATTTAATCCTTTGGTTAGTTATGTAGATAGGTGTCAAAGAGATATAGAAGTGTCGCAATATACTTTTTTGACTTCAATCGTTTTGTCCTCCACTAAATTGTCTGCTTAAATGTAAGATGACTGAAACTAAAGGGGATGTGGAAGTTTCGCCAGAGACTGATGATTTATATTTATATAAATCAAATGTTCTTTCACAATGACAAATTGGAAAATCCAAAAGTTTCACGAACGAGAGCAGGTTAAGCAATTTAATGTGCTTATAATAGTTTCCAGCACGAAATTGGAACTTATAAAATAATATGATACATTTCAGAGGGTCCGTTATTTTTTCATAACATTTTTGAAAAAATCTTTTGACAATGTTGTTTCTTTCTGCAAATAAAAATTCGCTGCTAATAAAAACATGGGACTACAGAATAGAGAACAAGGTGCCACTGACGTCATCAATTGCTTATCATCTGTCTCACTTTAAAATATACCCGTTCTCGTCGCGCTGAACCCTAAATAGAGTTGATTGGAGAGAAGTAAAGAAAGACAAGAAGAAAAATAACTAATTACGTGGAAGATGCAGATTACGTGTGTGAGCTTTGATTTATAAAAGTTGCTAGATGTATATATTAATATTATCGTGCAAAGAAACTTATTATTTCTGGTTTCTTTATATATGGCATAGCAGGAATCGATGGCTTGCCTATCAGTGCCGGAAAAATCGCAACAAGTGGCAACAAGGCCAGGTGGGTAGAACGCAGCTCGCATTGCTCGCGATTGATGATCAAAGCGACTACCGAGCAACGTTACAATGCACTTTAACTGTCATTAACAAGTGAAAATATTGATTGAATGTTGTTAAGTTGGCACATTACTTATCTTCGAGACAAATTAAACTGTTTCTTAAAAGTCGAGTTTAATTAATGTTCGCATAATCGAAAATTAAATTTGAAAGGGTTACACCTGTTTATGGTGAACGATAACGGGCGAGTAAATTCGCGCCAAAATGACAATAAATCGTGAGATTGGTTTTGGAAAATTATTTTATTCTATAAATACCCAGGCGTGCGGAAAGTGTCGCTTTAGAAATCGTCTTTGCTGGACTTTAGTCACGGGATGGGAGCAATCGGATGTTTTCGGTTGTTTCCGTTCAACTTGTGAGCCTCCCAATAATACAATTGGCATTTTGAATACATATTAACCAAATTGAACTACCTTGAATTGGTATTTCGGCTTCCATACCAAACACTCGCAAATATTTAACACGATGTAAAGCGAGTTTTATCAGTTTTAGAGTTCATGTAAGGTAATGGCGTAAATTTAGATCTAATTTCATTTGAAATCATTTTAAATCGAATTGGTTTGTGAGTGTGTTCGACTTTATCGAGTCTGGTAGTTTACTGGCAAGTTATCTTTAGTTAATCTTTCATGATCTTTGAAAATAAACTCTCAAGTGTTATATTTTTAAAGAACTATAATAAACTAAAGACCGAGACTGAAGAAATTTTTTTAATTCAATCAACTAAGATAATAATGCTAGACAACGACTGGTACATTCAAATGTTCTATTAATATTTCCTTTAGACTATAGTTGTTAGGTTATAAAATTTAGTTAACAGGATTATTAATATATTACAAAATTAATTTCAAAGATACTTAAATTCTCTTTAAAATCAAATCCAACTGGTTTTGGAAGAGATTCATTTGCAACTGTTTAATAAATGAAGGAACGAACTATCTGAACGCAGAATTTCACATTGGATTGGGAGAAAATGACTTGTGCGATGGCCTGTCAATAAACTCGACTTCAATCCATTAGACATATTTCTATGGCGCTTTTTGAAAAAACAAAGTGTATATTAAGAGGAAGTAGCAGATAACAGTATAAACACTATATTTTTTAGAGAATATTCAAAGTTGCATAAATAATAATGCTGGATATGTTGTCTAAGTAAATGAAATTTATGGGATTTTTCAATTAAATAAATAAATAAAGTTATTTATTAATTTGTAAATAAATTGATATTAACCGAATTCATGGCTATACATGGTTTATTTAAGCGTTATTAATGATGATAAAAGAAAACTTTATACTATATTAAATAAATTAAAATATGCTGAGTGTTATATTTAGAACATTGCAAGTTATGTTATTTTGATTAATTTACAACTTATGTTCCTTTGGAATTAAATAATTTTTTATATAGGGTATAGGCATGGTGCAAAATATAAACAAACAGAGTACTGTGCGTTCAATTCATCTCGATAACATTTTAAATGGGCTGTAACTTTTTTGTTTTTAAAGATATCAAGGTAAACAAAAAAACAAAATGTTGGATTAGTAGCAATTTTTTTTCCAAGTGACATATAAAAGAAAACACTATCAATTTTCTGACATATAAGCATACATCTTTTTTTTAATGGAACGTCCTGTATATTATATATGACATTACAATGATGTAATGAAATTCCATAAAATTTCCTATTTTTGCCGATTTGTCAAAAACGAGTGTACTAAAATATAAAGTGTGCTACATCATTGTAATCGGAATAGGATATTCTATTAAACACACATATATAATATACAGGGCGTTCCATTTAAGAAAATATGATTAAGGTCATAAGTCAGGAAATTGATAGTGTTTTGTTTTATACGTCACGTATACGTCATTTTTTTGTGTTTATCTTGATACCTCTAAAAATAAAAATGTTACAGTCAATCAAAATGTTATCATTATAAATTGAACGCACAGTACATCTGTAATAGTTTCATCACAGGTGACACCATCAAACGAGCCGTCTATGAACTGTTTCTACCGTGTAGCTCATTGGGATTTCATTTCATTTCAAGGTTTTGCGTTTAATGGCATTTATACGAGCATTTACATGAATATTACGCTATTAAGTTACATCCAACAAGCATATGAATAGTCGAGATAGTATTAATATTATTTCAACCTCAACAAACGCAGAACAACAGCGATGTCAAACTAAATTGTATGTAGCGCATAACGTGGAAGCAATAACTTTCGATGTTATTAACTCGCAGTCGCTCATTCGGTACGAAATGATCGATTTTTAGCTCAGTTAACACATATCAATCTTAAAGGTAATTGTGATTAATACCGGTTTACCTTAGCGTTCCCTGAAATCGATCGTATGAATACTATTAGCTTAACAAGCGTAATTTTTTAACCCTTGTTTTATTGTCCCGTAGAGCTAAAGAGACAATATTATAGCGGTTTTGTGTGGTCTTCATAAATATCGAAATTATTCGTGGTATATATTTATGTAAATGAGGCACTTTGCAATGGTTGCGTAATTCCACTGGTACGTTTTTAACAAGTTTTCCCAAGTGACTGGAACAAAAAATATATATGTAAAGGAATTTCCATGTAGCTAAGAAAATTGATTAGTTAAATTTGTGACAGTTGTAGTGAAGTGAAAGTTATAAAGAATTATTACACTTCAAAATTACAATAAACAAAATTCGAAAGTATGTGCAGAAAAACTGCGTTTTAGAACAGATGTAAAACATACCCCTCCAAAAACCATTTCCATCTGCTACTATAATGAAAAAATGTTTTACATTTAAAAATAAATTATTTAATTTTTTAATAAAAGGGCAGTAATAAATTCAAAGTGAACTTTGCATTTAATCTTTCATCATTTCATATCATCAATATTGGGCTGTAACAAATAGTCTGTAGTTAACTATAAGAGATGAAATGAATAATGTTATATTGGAAAAACAAAACTAATGGTAACGTCGTTGTTACTTGACTTGCCGAACTGACAGAAGTATTCTAGAAATTTTCTGAAGCAGTCGACACCATTTTTACAACAGAAGTACAAGGTTAGGAGTTCACTGTTCACCAAATAAATATAGACCTATATCTGTGATCAACAATTTCTCAAAAGTTATATAAAAAAAATTAAAGAAGAGGATGCTCTATTTTACAACAGATAATATACCATTTGACTTATTCCAATGTTGTTTTAACTACTAGTTGTCTATTTGTTATCTATTAAAACTATTTGATTTTGTAAACTAGATATATTTCGAAAGCTCTGCATGATAACGGAATTCTGATTGCCCTATTTGTATATTGAATAAAGCTGTTTGAATTAGGAACGATATAATGTTAATTTATTTGTAAAATATTTTCAGTATGTTAAATTAGGTGAGATCATTAGATTGGGGCTTAGCCCGTTACTGTATTTAATATCCGTTTAATATTTTAAAATGATGATGATATATGATATATGTTTATAAGGGTAAGGGTGATGGTAATTCAGACTTTGGAAATTCATAACAAGTGGTCATATTACAACAAATTAAAGATAAATATTGACAAAAGTAAACTCAAATGTGCAAATAAAAAAACAGGCGATGTAGAAATAAAAATTGATGATATAGAATTTAAGAAAGTAACATTTCTAAGTCATATTGCTGGGAAAAGTAATTGAAATTGCAGGAACCATTAATATTCGGCATTTATTTACGAATGTAGAGCCTTACTTTAAAGAAAAAACTAAGCATTTAATTTACATTACATTCTTAATTTTGGCGTATCATTCTTAGTTAATACGTATTTGTGAAAATGCAAGCCTTCAAAATATATTACCAAAATACTTTTTAAATATAACATGCTTATCTCTTACTTAAATCTAAATTTTCTACATGAAACGTAAATTGCAGTTAATAGCTAAGTAAATCAATACATAGTAGTATATAGTGCGGTAAACGGCATTTGACTCACGAGTTTAAACTATAAATCTGCAGGATATTTTTGGTAAGTCTGAAGGAATTACAGGAAATTTTTGAGAATTACCAGGAATTGTAGGGAACTATTCAAAATTTTGAGGTACTTCATTTGTAGGTCACCTTAGGGAGGTAGGTAATGAAGGTAATGAAGTACGGAACAACTTGAGTAGGAAATAGTATATTATGCAACAAGTGCGGTAATCGGCATTTGATTCACGAGTGACTTAAAAAGTTTACCGAACGTGTTGCATATACTTTTTCTACGACCGTTAGTGTTTGAGTACATTTTCGCAAAACTACAGGAAAACATTCACTGAGATGACCGTCAGAATTGACAAACGTCAAAATTCAAAGCGTGGGAAATATCTCCGAAAACATCCAATTGCTTCCAAACCCGTGCGGTAAAATCCCGGAAATGTCCGAAGTGGCTCGGATTCGTGGAAAACGAAACTGACGTGGTAAAGTGACGCTTCCCGCACGCTAGATCGGTGTGTAATTAGGTATTTTACAAGCAGGAGTCGAAAAATTTAATTCTTACCCTACAAGGAAGAGAATTCATTTGTTTCATTTGTGATTGTTTGGACTATAATAGAATTGATGTGAATTTATGCAGTCATATGCAAAAAATCTTAATAGTTTTCCAAATAATATAAAGTGGATTCAAAAGTATATATATTTTCTTACAACTATTTTGAAAATGAACCTAAAAGTTAACTTGCTATAGTTAATGGTTGTAGTAGTTGTAAAATTTATTAATTAATTTTATTGCATATTGTGTTTATTTTATTATTTTTTTATGTTTTAAGCACTATCGAACATGCAAATGTAAAAAAATAATTTCAAAGTAAACGTCCCTAGTTTAAGCAAAATTGACGATGTTAATGTGTTAATTATAAAAAATATCAGTACGCCAAACGCAAGACCAGAAATTTCATTTCTGTTGAATTTAATTACGATATAATTTTGCAAAATATTCAAAGAATAAAAAGTGTCGTCAGATGTTCGGATGTCTTATAGTCTGAAAAAATTCTGCTTTAACAACAATATTTAATCTTCGTAATTACAGTACGTTTACCCTTTTGATATTATTATTCTTAGTGTGACTTAAAACGCCGTGATTGATTACCGGGCAAGACCACACACACGGCAGGAGTCGTATACGAAAACATGAACAAAAAAATCAAACTGAGGGCAGCACTTCTACATATTTCGGCTGCACTGGCTCTCCCCAGAAATAATTATTTCGTCGAAAGAAACCGAAAAATCAATTAAAAAACGATTTCTAAATATCCTGGGTAATTGAAGAAATAATTCCGTATATTAATTAATTATCATGTTTTCGTTTACATTGCATTTGACTTGTCTGTCACTGTATTAATAGTCACTGCATAATAACTTATTACATTCGTTTAATTTCAATTGACATTAACGTAGTAATGTCACCAGCTTTACTAATAAAATACTAAAAAAATATAAACAGTTCTAGAAAAGTTGAATACCATACACGTGGCGGATCTTTGAAGCAAGCTTTGATACTTCTGATAATAACAAAATTTGATATAAAATATAAATAAGAAATGCTAATTATAGTAGCAAGGTTTGGACTTACTTTTGGTAACCCACTTATTGCAAATTCAAGAATAGAACAAATGTCAAAATATTGCTGGAAATGTCAGTCATAAATCATGACTCTAAAATTTCTCGTCTCTACAGACTCCCTAAGATTCATAAACCAAGATTACCCCTTTAACCTATTGTCAGCATCATATTCTCTAGCAAAATTAAAACCCTTTACAGTTAAAAATGATAGTTTTGTACTTAAGTCCTTGCGTTTCACTGAACAAGTAAAAACCATTTAATTAGATCCACAGGGTACTTTGGTTAGTTCAGAATCTTTCTTTACTAAAGTCCATATTCCTGAAACTTTCAACATTATTTCAGATATATTCAATTATATGGAACCAAACTATTTCATCTTAATTGAGAAATGCTTATCTGGGACACATATTTTTTGAAATGGTAAAATTTTTGAACAAACGTCGGAAACAGCAGTCATGGTGAATATATGATGATGATGATACTTTTGTTATTTGGTCGCATGGTCAAGAATCCCTTTGAGATTTTCTTAGCCATTTAAACTCTATACACCCTACCTTTCACCACTGAATTATAAACAAGCAATAATGTCAAATTCTTAGATATTCTTGTCAATGTCAATTGCTTTCGGCTTCATTGCTATTGGAAGGTTGTGGTGAAGTGTATTTTTTGATGCAACGCTTAATATCTTTAATGTGGAAATTATTAGAGGGAAGAGCAGAAGTAAGGTGTTTTAATTCTGGGTTCAGTGACTCGGCCTGAGATAGTTTTACGGCTCTGTAAACAAGAAAGTTGATAACCGATGATTTTTGGGCCAATGCAATAAAGGTATCGGTCTGTGTGCGTAGGTTTTCTGTAAACACACTGAACCAATGTTAGCTCTGATTTTCTATACATAAGAATATATAAGAATGGGAGGTTGATATTAGTTTCTAATTCAATGGTAAAACGTATTTCAGAGTGTATAGAGTTTAAATGTCCAAGAAAATCTGCTACGTAGCGTTTTCATAATTTTGGTTTTAGATGGAAGGTGTCAAGAGCTTTCTTCTCAAAGGCTTCCATAAATATATTCGCTATGACTAGTGGCAAATGAAGAACCCGTAGTTGTTGCAGACGTTAGTTCATAAATTTGACCGTTATAAGAAAAAATTGTTTTTTGGACATCTCCATGAAACACGATAAGTGTCCGAAATTTGAATATATCGAATTGAAATTTCGCGTATGTATGTTGAAATTGGGGGGCTCGGGGGTCGAGAATTATTTTTTAAAATTAATATTGCAGGGGTCCATAAAAAATCCATTCTCGAAAACCATTTATGCGATTGGATTTTTTTTTAAATGTACCGGGTGTTGCCGGTATTCGCAAAAATCTGAAAATTGGTGTCCCCTAATAATGGTAATTGATAACAGCTAGAAGGCTGTGTTTCAGTTTCAGTTTCTTTCGCATGACCATGTAGCCCGCATAGGCAGCTACAACTTTTGTATTTATGGTTTTAACATATTGTTGCTCTGGATATTCGGTGCTATATTAAAACATGTAGTAGGTGTCTCAAATTTGCAGCTACCGACTTCAAATTTGGCGAAGAAGTAGAAGTCCCGACCAACACTTAAACTCTTAAAATCGGGCTCAATTTCCGCAAATTATTATTATTTTTATTTTTGAAATTTTTTTTTGGTTTATTTTGCAAGCATTTTTCAATTAAGGTGAGAAGGTTTGATTTCAGATTCTCGGATTTTAATATATCTGGAATGATGGTGAGAGTTTCAGGAATAGGAACTTTAGTAAAGAGGGATTCTACGGCGAAACTAACTAGAATACCGACTGTATCTAATGCTTACATGCAATGCTTTTTAATTGTTCAATGAAGTGAAAGGAATTAACTACAAAACTATCAGTTTTCCCTGTAAAGGGTTTTAATAAGGAAGCTAGATATTTTGCTAGAGAATATGTGGGGAACCAATAGTGCTGACAATAGATCGAAGACGTAATCCTGGTTTGTGAATTTTTGGAGTCCGTAGAGACGACGAATCCGGAAGTTTTATAAGAAGTTTTATAGTAGCATGTGTAAGTTTCTTTGAAAAATTCTATTTACATTGGTTTTGTTTCCTTCTAGATTCTTTTTCAGTTTATCCAAGATAGGAATAACTACGCTTTTATTTTATTATTAAGTCTTGATTACTATTCGATTTATCGACGATATTGGCGTTTTTGTAAGTAGACAGGTTTCTTTTAAAGCTTCTTATTTTATATAGTTTAATATTCTTTTAAAATAACTTTTTCGTAAGACGCAGTAAAAACAGCCACAGTAAAAAAAGAAAGAAATATACCTGACCCGCCCCTGTCGTGTCACTCAAGTAATAATAAATTTTTTGTTAATGGCTTTATCCAAGAACAATAGGTAATCACATCGTTATAGTTTTATTGGGGAGGGTCCGTCCAAAGCCAACACGATGAAGATTGAGACATACTATAACCGATAGCCACCAGTCCGACTCTGTCGCCTTTCATCGCAAATCTTGACCGCAATAATTATTTTAATTACGTTTTATAAAATGCAGCGGGAAATAAAACGGTCGCTATAAATTTACGTTAAACAAATATCACCTCTGCAAAAAAACAATACGTCAATCAGGGGCCGACCAAACTCCGAAAGTTTTTTTCATTCGAGGTGTGCACGCGAACACATCCCGTACATAAATATTTTGTTTAATTAACTCTGCTCCAAATATTTAACAAATATACAGACGTTAAGGAACTTGCGTTTCACGAAAGTGATGGATGCTAAAACGCTTAATTAACCCGATCTCGGAATATATCAATACCACTTTTTACTTCCGCGTGATATACGTCCGATGAGCAATTAACAAAATTCGATAATTAAAGGGCACCGGGAATATTTTTGGGGATTAACGTGCCCAAACACGGTATCGGTTTATTTTCTCCAGATTATTAGTTGGGAGGCAAATGTCAATTGCCTTTGTTAATGTGATAAAGTTCCTAATCAGAAGTTTCCAATCCCGGCCTGACATAGATGCAGCTCCAGTATCACGTTAAAACGTTGTCTTCTTTTAACTATATATCTTAGTAGGCTGCAATAGAAAATTGAAGTCTTGCGTCAAATAGTTTTTTATTGACAGCATTTTAAACATGACGTGTCCGAAAAAATGTCGCAAATAACGCAAATTAGTCATAAAGTTTTTGACAAAAGAAGGGTTAGCACCTACAATTATTAAAGAAAGGCTGGATGGTGTGTACGGTCAAAGTTCTCCTTCGTATTCTGTAGTGAAAGAATGGGCAAAACGTTTTCGAATGGGGCAGGGGTCCCTTGAAGATGATTCACCAGCGGAGGTCATAACGGAAGATATTGTTGTGATTGTGGAAGAGGTGGTATTGAGTGATTGACGTTTAAAGGTCAAGGAAATCTCAGAAATTACTAAGCTTTCTGATACAAGTGTTCGTGGAACCCTGCATGATCATTTAGGTATGCATAAGGTTAGTGCAAGATGGGTTCCTAAAAACCTTTCGGCTATTCAAAAACAATGCCGTGTCGAGTGTGCGCGGTCTTTTTTGGAATTCTGTGGGTCGGAACCGAAGCCTGTGATAGAAACTATTGTGACGGGAGATGAAAGTATGGTTCTCTATTAAGATCCTCTATCGAAAAAAGAATCAATGGAGTGGCGTCGTAAAGGCGAAGGACCTCCAAGAAAATTCAGAGTCTGCCAGTCAACAAAAAAGGTGATGGCGACGATCTTTTGGGATTATGAAGGAATTCTTTTGATATGTTTTAAAGAAACTAATACCACCGTCAATGGTAAATATTACGCAACATTATTTCATAAATTGCGAGACTGCATACGTGTAAAACGTCGAGGAAAATTGACTAGAGGCGTGCGTCTTTTGCACGATAATGTACCTGTCCATGCTGTTGGTGTTGCACAAGCTGCCATTTTCGAATGTGGGTTCCAACAGATATATCATCCTCCCTATAGTCCAGATATGGTCCCCAGCGACTATTACAAGCCAAAAGAATATTTTTTTAAAGGGATTGAGTTGTTAATAAGGAGATGTAATAAGTGTATTGAAGTTAAAGGGGATTATATTGAAAAATAATAAAAAATTGTTATTCTACTTTGTTTCTTTCTTATTCAGGCCGGGAAATTTTGGCGCTGCCCTCGTTAAATGATATGCGTTTGATAAGTACTCTTCCAGCAATTTCGAAAATTTTCCACTTCCGCAATATGATTTAAAGAGGTCTGGGAAACAAGTAGCTTTGGTCGCATTCAGCGGACGCAGGACAGCGCTTCCTATACGTAGCGTAGCGATTGCGATTGAGAGCGTGTTGGACATTTGAATTTCAAAGCCGTAGCGCAAACGTCCGGCGGCACATGCGCTACAAATCCAACATGTTGTGGGGTGGACGGCATTTTTAATAGCGAGCTTATTTTGTGCTAGGTAGCGGTAGCAAAGCAATCGGTATTGACAGAATTTGTTCTTCAAAGAGGAATTTGGTTAGGGTGTCTTGGACAGTGATGGTGAGTACGAAATTCCAGCATAATAAATATATTTCATATGTTAATATTTATATTATTGTTAAAATTTACAAAACTTACAAAAAAAAATGTTTCAGAGTTCCAACCGGAAAGTTTTCCCGAAAACCCCTCGCAAATTACACTCACATGAAATGGAGATGCAATTTTAAGTTATTTGCAGGATGCATTTTCACTAAACCGAAGAAATATTGGATAGCAAATCGAGAAACCTGAAAAAAACCTACGCAGGCATCAAAGACAATATAGGGAAAACTGGAAGGGGTAGAATTTTCTAGGAATATTATCACCAGGTTTATGAAATACATACGTAGGAAAAAAACAGTTAACCTTCCTAACCTAATAACTTCGACAGCAGTTCCTGTTATAAGGAAAAAATCCCCCTGCCGAAAATAAGAAAGGCCCACCCGCTATCCCAGTGACTTCGCACATGGAAACCACTCCAATCAGAGCAACATCTGTAGGTTAAGTTTCCACAATTTTTTTTATTGGTATAATTAAAAAAATTAAAGGCTTGTAAGATGAGTGGAATGTTTTATCTACGAAGAAGGGTGACAAATATTGAGGAAGCTCGAGTACAAGAAATTAGCCTTTTACTAAATCCTATTGAAAGAAGCAAGAAAATCCAGGAGGGAAGAAACAAAATTTTGGACTTATATGAAAAAAAAAAGAGCAATAATTGAAAAATATATTTTAATTTGTTAAAAGAGCATATTTGGTATTTGGATCATTTCCACCCTCATCTGCAATATCTACTCCATATATGGTAGCTCCTCTTCTAGCACCTCTTCTAAACATACCAAATGTCTCGCTGCTCCGAAACATGCTAGATATGGTAAATTCTAAAATAGGCCTTTTTTAATGAATTTACAAATCTAGGCCTCGAAAATATTCTCAGAATAAGTTCCCTTCATAACTCCTTACAGTCTTCGTTATACTTCTGGCTTTTTGGTATTGGACACCTATCATCACCTTCATTATCCTCAAATATTCGAATTGGTTCTGCTAATTCCACAGCCATTTGAACAAATTATCCTCCGTCATTTCGTTTTGAATTAAAATGTCCATAACCTTCGTTTCTACTAATTTCTGATGTAGTACGTACTAGAGTACAAAGACGTTTCCACTTCATTAACACATATTAAATCGGCATAGGCTACTGTAATACTTTTTATAAAAATTGTGGATTACTCCTGCTTCGGTTTTTGTTGACTCGAACTAGCTCGAGTAAAAAAAAACCGACGTAGGAGGAATCCAGAAGTTTTATAAAATGTATGACAAGAAAATGAGTACCATTCTTGTGCTGTTAGATTTTTCGAAGGCTTTGGATACAATCAATCATCAACTTCTAATATCAAAGTTAAAATATTATCTTATACTCTTATCGCAAATAATAACGTAAGTGAAAAAATTTTCTGATCACTCTCCACTTAGCTTAAAATAATTATAATTTTGTTTTCTAAATAATCAAATATATCAAAATTAAATTTTAAATATAACATATAAAATTAAAATTAAAATATTAAATGGTTCTTAGGCTTCGTATTTTTCACTTAAGTTATGTTAAATTGTTAAAGTGTTAATTAAATTATTTTACAAGTTTCTATGTGTTGTCTTTTTGAATATATTATGCACGGCCTAATACGTAAACAATAAATGCCTCCCATTGTCAAAAATAAACACCTGTAATTGTTAGAATTCTGCATTGACATTTTGCAAATTCACTGAAACCCTAAAAAATACAGAAAAAATCTCTACATTTAATTTGAAACGTATTACAATTTAAATTTACCAGGTTCTTAGGTATTGAATTATGATATTTTGCGGGGTTATACGAAAGACTCCTCCGAAACATGGCACTCCGATGAGGAGGACGTACAGAAATGTAGTCTTCTACGAGACTCCATCTTAAGCCATATACAAAGCGCCCACATTGGTTTTGAATATTTTGAATTCTACACTCACAGTCATTATCTAAACATCAATCAGATACAAAATTACAACAATTAAAATTTGATGAGACAAGGGAATCGCCCAAATTTTCCCTTACCTTTTGATCTAAAATTTGTCTATTACTGTATAATATTTTTGATGCCGTCTATGCCATTTGAAATTTATTTTTTAGATGGAATTTACATCTTAACTGGCTATCTAAAGAAATGCCCAAGTTCTTAGCATTATCGAAGTTAAACACTGCGTCATCAATGAAAATATTTAAAGAATTGTAGATCCTATTCCTCTTATTTTAACTATTCTAAATAGAACAACTCGTCAACAGGGTATCAACAAGAACAATTACTATTTTATCATGATATTGAATAATATATGTCAAACTAGATGACAGGTATTTACGTAAAAGCGTTTGTTTTCAACGCCTGCTTAAAAATACCTTTAAAAAATGCAATTGGATATTTTTTTCCAGTTTTATGTTCAAAAGGTCCTTATCTTGGATACATCGTGTATGGGAATTGTTTGGCCGATTCCAAACGACACTTCACAAATTGTTACGAACGTAGATTACGGCCATCGAAAAATTTCACTAATATCTATTTCCTAATCTTCTCGGCCCGCCTTTATGAATATATAAGCCGTCCATCTCGACTTGCGTCACCTTCGGGCGATCAATAATTAGTACGTTATTTACAACCACCCCCGAAACGTACGACGTAACGCGGCGTTTCTAAAATCCCTTTCGCTCCAAGTCATCGTCGCCATTGCCTGATTAATGTGGCCGACTTTTCCTTTTTTGGGTTATTATTTTTTAGCCGTCGGCAGGATTTAGACAAAGTACCGTGTGATATACGAGCTATTTTGACTAATAATTGTGTTTTAAACTGACCTATATATTCTTCCTTTTAATTTGATAATTACGTATACCACCTACGAACTCAGAGATTTTTCTAGATTATACCCAAGCACTATCGACTACACAAATTTCACGTTAATGTTAATTTGGTAACAGACTGTAGTTTAATTGAACATTCATTGGTCTAAACGTATTCATATACATTTCCCAATGATATACCGTTTTTACTGCATAATTCGATATTTAACTTTAATAAATTCTGATAGCTGGTAGCTCTCACAACGATTTTAATTTTAAAAATACAAACTGCAAAAATCAGAGAATCTTCAAAATTCCACAAAAAATCTAATTGCCATAATATGAAACACAAACAATTCCACAAAAAAAAGGTAAAAATGTATGTTTGTTATGTAATACTTTTGTCTCCGTTGCTAAAAAAGGAAATGTTGAGAGACATCATAAAACTGTACATTCTAATTTTTAAAAATCATTCATACTACATTCTCCGCCAGAAAGAAGAAACTGAATAGTTTTAAGAACAGTCGACAAAAATAATGCTGCAACTGAAGCATCGTATCGTGTGTCTCAGATAATTGCACAAAAAAGAAACCTTATGAAGACGGGGAGATGATAAAACAGGTGTTTTTAGAAGCTGCTGATTCGTTTTTCTGTAACTAATTATGTAACTTTCTGCTAATACAGTGATGAGACCTGTAGAAGTTATGAGCAATGATATTTTTTTTGTATGTTAATGACCACCCTTGGATAATCCGTTCAAAAGAAATTGGTCACTTTTTTATATCTATGAACAGACCATAACTGATGGCCAGATGGCCATGTTCGTCATGATGGTTTTTAGTGATTTTACGATTAAAGAAGATCTTTTGAAGTTTATTCCACTGAAAGGACACACTACTGGACAGGAGTTGTTTTCTCATTTAAAAAATATTATTTCTTTCGAGAAAATTCCAATAAGCTTGACAACCGATGGCGCTCCAGCGATGGTGGGTTGTGTCGCAAAAATGACTGCATTATCCATCAGCAAGCATTATGTGGAAATTTCCTGAAACTAAACAACGTTATGAAACTGGTAGTAAAAATCCGTCCGATGGTTAAGTAGAGGACGAATGCTGAGATGTTTTAATGACGTCCTATCTGGTATAGTTTAATTTTTTAAACAACACGATGAACTGACTCCGGAACTAGAACATTCAATCTGTCTTAGAGATTTTTATTTTCTCGTGGACATTACAGGGAAATTAAACGAACTTAATTTTCAGCTTCAGAGGAGAGATAAAGAACTAACGGAAATGATTTCTGATATAACAGCATTTATCAAAAAGCTGGAGTTTTGGTAGCAAAACCTAATTAACAGCGATGCCAAGCATTTTCTTATTCTTTCAGAAAGATATCTCAAAATCCATTAGAAATATCATGTAGAAATAGTTTCTATTCTGAAGGATAACTTCAAACATCGTTTTAAGGATTTCAACGAAATGGCTTTAGTAGCGCAGTTTGTTGTTTGTTGTTGTTGTTTATGGAAATTGATATCGAACAGTTTGCAGAACTTTGGCGAAGACATCGCTGCAGCCGAAATGGAAATAATTGAGTTTCAAATTGATTTAGCCTTAAAATCGTTAGTCTCAACTACCAAATGTATAAGTAAAGACAAATATTCAGTGCTATGCCGCGTTGCCTTGAAAGTGAAAGCATTATTCAGTTCAAACCTATTTGTGTGAATCTTCTTCTTCCAGTATGAAGTTAATTAAGAAAAAATATCGAAATCGACTTACAGATGAACATTTGGATAATCCGCTTTCTCATTGAATTTGCTTTTTTTATTTCTCAATGTTCATCACAGTTCGTTACTTTTTTGTTGTTATTATTAATTTTTTTTAAATCTTACTTGACATGCCGTTGTGGCTGGATAAAAGTTTGTGTTTATTTTTCAAACACCGTCGTTTGGTAGGTAGGAATGTAGCTATGAATAAGTACGTACTACTAATATTAGTTATTTTGTTATTAGTTTATTATTAGTACCTATGTATTATGTATTACCAGTTAAAGTTAAATGGTAAAATAAATACATATAACGATAAATTAGCTGTGGATAATTTCATTTACGTTGCGTTACGTGGCTTCCGTGTGGGTAGCTCACTGTTTATTCCAAAACTAACAAAATAGCTCAACACATTGAAGAAGTTGGCGACCACTGGTCTAGGGTTCTCTGTTCCTTTTTGTAACCCCCAATAAATAGATTCGCAATTCCATAATGACGTTTGAGAACCGTACTTCGGTTCTTTGTGCATACAAAGGATGAAAGCTGACGGATTTCAAGTGGACTTTTTGGGACTCCACGATCTTTCCGTGTTTTTCTTCCTTTGACGCCATTGACAACTATGTCACGTACTGTGGCATATGGTATTTTAGTTATCTCGATATCGATTTCAGAAACAGAACCACATTTAATTTTGTAAAAGTAATAAGTAAATTGGTAATTACAAATTACAAACACAAGAGGAAATGGAAATAACTCCAAAGCTTCGACGGCTAAGAAAATTTACTGTTTCATACATCACAAATCAACCAATAGCAAACTAGGAGAGCATCCATTATAAATCAGTTATCTAGATAAGATTTTGCATTGCTTTTCTAGAAAAATATTTTACAGTCGTTATGTAAAACCCTTAAATTTTAAATCAGTTTATGCTTTCTAATGTGTTTTTAATATATGGAGTGTTTTAGGAAGATTTATAACAAGCACACGAATATGGAATTAATATAACATTTTAGACCCTTCCGCTTTGCAACAGGCGAGTATTAAACTCATTCCTATTGCCTATTCCTATTCCTATTCCTATTTTTCTGAATATATTTGTTTTGATAATTGCCAATACTAACAGTATAGTATAATGGTATTAATAAGTATAAATGAATATTATTACATAACTATATTTTCGGCAATGGAAAAGATAATAGTGCTCGGGATAAAAACCACCAAAAAAAGGAACATTGTACATTATTACATATACTTTTAAAATATTTGCTATATATACGGGGTATATGTAATTTGGTTGATGTTATTGTTGCTTTGGTTTGATATTTTAAAAATATGTAAATAGAGGGTGATCAAAAAGATTCATTAAAAATTTTAACGAAAAAGCTGAAATTAAAAAAATGCTTTTTTAATTTTTATTTATTTAAACCATATTTTTGTGATGTTATCGTGTTTAACAGTTAATAACATTATGATTATGTACTACGTTTTCAATTTCAAAAAGTTGCAGATTCAACCATTTCAGAAGGCCGAGGGTTTGGAATTCAATATTTGACCGTCTTTTGCCACCTTACTGAGCCATTGTTTATTGTTATCGTTGTTTCAATCAACAAATGATTTTAAGCCCAAATATTGAGGTAAATAATAACAGTAAATAAAACAAAATTAAAAAGACAGTTTACTCTTTCGGGAATTAAGATAATGAAAATAAAATTTCTACAAAAATATGTATTTATTGTAATACATAATATTTTTTTATAGCAGTTCTGAAATTTTAAAATTCTTGTATTAATCATTTCAAGCCGTATTTCTTGCAGGTTTAATAATAATTTAATTACCGGGCATAATTTATAGGATTGATAAAAAAATGACAAACTAAAGCAAATAACAAATATTTCGCCGTCATTTATTATATAGTATATTAAGAGTCGTTTGGTAGTATTGGCAATTTAAAAATGTTTTATTGCTAATATTTAAAAATTTACAACTTTTTGAAATAGGAAACGTTATATAGAATCACAGTTTTTAGCGATTTTTTCATTCAAATTTCTAATGTTAGTTTTGGTCACCCCGTGTTCATTAATTTTGAAAATATCAACCCTAGACATACAAGTCAATTATATCGCCTTTTATAAGGAAATCAACCCCAAATATGTAATCAAAACTTTTTAGTAGCAGAACTCGGTATATATTTAGACCTGCAAAATTCACTTTTGACATAAAATTCAAAATATGGTGTAAAAATGGTGTTCTACTTGAAATAAGAATTTGCTACTTCATAATATTTTAGAAGTTCAAGTCAATCTAGACAATTTTTGTTTTTACGTTTATCTGAATTTCTTTATAGATCACGAATCACCCCGTAATAAACTAATAATACTATCTTTCTCTTAGCAAGCTGAAACTCTTACTGCTTTTCACTCTAGTCAGATGTTAAAATATATTTATAAGTAGTTTCCTTTAGGTTTCCCTTAATCCAAAAAGTTTCTTAGTTATCTGTATTACTTTAAAAATGGATGAAAATGTAATATTATTTAAAACACTGCTCTTTTTACCAAGGATTAATTAGTAGCAATCTCCCGTATCTCTACAAAAACAGAAGGATGGTCATTTTCAAACTATATTCGTAATTGAAATTAATTGAAATAAATAAATCTATTTTGACAATGTTGGATATGTTTTTGATTTTCGTATTCGTATTTAGAATGACTCGGTGGTGAGACGCGTATGTGATTTTCAGAGATTTTTCTAGGCTATATTTACAAATAGATTCCGGGAGCTTGCTTAGTTTAATTGGCTACCTTATATCGTGACGAGCGAAAAATCCTGTTGTCTCTTCGGGATAACAATCAAATCGAAAACGTACGCTTGATTTGAATCTGGCTTATCAATGCGATCCAATCGCCGGTACTATATTTCAAGAGAAAATTACTTTCGATTTCATTCCGATTAGCTGCTCTCGTTATTTCACGTCTTACGTATGGTAATGAACCCACCAAAGGTAGAAATTATCCGAGTTTGATAACTGAAAGAAAATTTTCGGAGAAACGATTATGTAAAGCTACTTTACCCCGTAGTGTCATTCACTTCAAATTCGTGCAGTAACTTTCGAACACCGAAACTTATAGGAGACAGTTTCTGCTCAGTTCTGCTAAAATAATGCAAAGCTTTGCAAAATAGATTTCATTTTTGATTTTATTTATCTCGACAACCCTGAATTTCACGCCATTTAACCAGACCCCTTTAAAACGTGGAGAAAAGTGCCAGCCCAGCGTTCTGACTATAAACCAACTATGACGATCTATCGCAACTTGCTTTAATCCTAGTGAATCAGTCTTAAGATACAATACGATTTACTTTACCTTGATTTTGGGTTGGCTGAAACTTTAGACTTTTATAAAAATCATATTCCATAACGCCTCTTAGAGCCCTTTCTGATATTTGTAGATTTAAAAAAAAAATAAGTGCAGGTGTTTTGTTTTAATGTCATTCCGATGTAATGCACAAAAAAATGCGTTACAATATTTCAGAAATGGCTGCCAAAATCAATTCTTGTTGTTGAGTTGAACTTGCCAACGTTTCACCAATCATCCTGTTGCTTTCTTCAGAGCTTAACTGAAACTAAAGCGAAACGTTTATTTCAACAATAACCGAAGAGGAGGAATCCAGAAGTTTTTTAAATAGTATTACAGTAGCCTGTGGGAGTGAAAAATTGAAATCAGTTCTTACCGATTAGAACGTTTTTAGGTAACAATATCTTAAAGTTAACTATATCCTAAAAAATGTGGGCCAGTCTTCTCCCCATTCGAAAAGCTCAGGAGTGCGCGAAGTGTCACTTTAAAATGTCAGCTTCATTAAACACTGTCCCCAGTCACCTCGGGCATTTCCGGTCAAGGGTTTGTGGAGATCGGATGTATTCAGTCTATGCATTCGTAATGTTTTACAGAAACGTACTAACAAAATTTAGCCATGCACTATGTTGATAAACTCCTTCTCCATCTTATCCTTTATGACACTTTCTGAGTAATAAACTATTATTAACTAACTTTTTATATTGACGTCATACAATTCTTGAGTGAGGTAAATCGGTTTAAATCGTCATATTATGAATATGGTATTACATCTTAAATTTGGGGTCGCACTTTTTCTGCACATTTTAATGACTCGCTTCATAATTAAGAACTAACAAAATTGTGCTAAGTAATTCCAACCGCTGAAACTTCACACATCCTGTGCAGGGTGAAGTATGATACAGGGTGGTTTCTAATTAAATGTCAATAATTAAAGAGATGATTTTTACATCGATTTTAAAAAAGAAAACTTCATTTGAACATATATCGTAAACGTCTTAATTTTTAGGTTGCATTTAATAAGCTGTGGTACAGTTAATAATGCGTTTTGGTACATAGTACATGTGTGAAAGAGTCCATATTAGAAAACACCCTGTATACCGAATTTTTCTTTGTTTCTATGAAAACATCAATGCAACTTTTTGCGCAGAACTTGACTGTGTAAATATAACACTTTTGCGGCTAATACTTCAATAGAAAAAATGTTTTTTCATATTAAGCACATTGTAATTGTAATTGAAATTTTCATGGAACTTCCTTTGAAAAAATGTAGTTAGCTGTTTGATATCTTTCCAGAGTCTTATCTTTAAAATAAATACATACTTTGAACGAGTATTTCAAGTTTGGTGTATTTTTGGAAAGGTAATTCAAATTTTTTTTTAATAACCCCCTCTATGTCCCATATAATTTTTCGAATTTTCGATTATTAACTAATAAAACATTAGCTTGAAAAATGTAAAAAAGCTGTTAAATTCTGCGTAAAAAGTTGCTTTGAAAAGGTTTTCATAGAAACAAAATTTTCCATAATAAAAAATCAGTGCAAATTACACTACTTCGCGGGGTAGTTGTGAGTAGGTCGTTAAACTCCTGGGGTAGTGACGCGCTACACGAAGAATACGACAAAAATTATTATCTGTAAGACTTATAAATGTGTGACGTAAACGGGTCGACGCACCTGCTACTATAAATTGACTTACAGCACACTTAATTTTAAATATTTAAGGCCGAATGGTCCAATTTGATATTCGTGAAGCAGGTGCCAAACCTCACAAAACTTCTTTTACGTGATCCGTTCACTTACCGTCGCGAATTGTTAATCCCTGTAGAGAGGGTCGTTTTGGTTAGTCGTACGTGTTACACTACATATTGTTTTTATTCGTCTTGCGTTTTGTCATGGTTCTTTTAGTGTTAGACATTGGAAATAAATTAAATACTTTTCAATTCAGTCGCAGCATGATGGTGGACAGTATAATTGTGATCTAAATTAGGATGTTCATTATTAGTAACTTTGTTATGAGTAGAGATACAAAAGCGGTTAAATTAGCAAACTAGAAACTAGAAAATGTACTGTTTTTAAATGGAAGACCCTGTATATATGTTGCTCTAACGTTCGTAAATCATCAACAGAACAAAACAAGTCATGCAATATTAGCATAAAATTGAAAATAACCGAATTATGAGCACTTTTAGACTAGATGGTTATGAGTGGTTGCGAAATAAAACTCCACATTCCTTTCATTGTTTTATTTTACCGTAAAACAACAATTTCCATGTCTATATTTATTACAAAATTGCAAAAAAACATTTCCTTTGGACACTAGTTGTGAAAAAATTAGTTCGAATATGTTAATTATTACTACTGTAATTATTATCAATTATTTAAATGAATGAAACCGTTTTTACAAATAGAAGTAGACGCGGAAATGGGAGTTCTTGGATGTTTTCAAGCATTTCGTGACAATTCTATTCGAGACAAAGTCATAGACTCTAACTTATTCTCAAAAGATTAAAAAAAAATTGCCCTTGTAAATTCCGACCAGCTGAGGTGCTTTTGGCAGAGAGAAGACTTTTTTTGTCATTGGTATGTTAACTTTTGCCGCCAAAGCTATTTTTTTAGTATATTTTCTGGACTGACAAATCGAATTTTTCAAATTCCGGAATTTATGATGCAAGAAATCATCATTATTGGTAAAGAGAAAATTTATTGCTAGTGCATCCCCGAGTGCCATAAGTTGGTTTCAGCTTTAACGTTTGGTGGAGTTATAATTAGTTCTCGCATGTATCTCTATCTCTATTGTATCTCTTTCGCGAACAATTTTTTTATCCGCGAAAATTTAAATGATAAGAAAAAAGTTACAATTACTTTATGTAGTAGTTCTTTAATAGCTAGTAAAAAGTAAAAAAAAGCACTCGTTTCCGATTTTTTTTTAGAAATTTAAAAAAGGTTAATAAAAGCTATAGGTACAATCTAAACTTAAATGTGGACTTTTGTTTTGGGCAGCCTTTTGCTTTTACAAAAAAGGTTATATAGATACTCGATATTTTTGGCAGGAGCTTTCGCGATAATTGTAAACCTGTTTTTGTGAAAAATATCATCAAAACACTCATGTTTCTACTGGATTTTTTGTTTTCATTTATAGAGATCTGTTTATTGACTCGGTACGTAAACATGATTATAAAATTGGAAATAAATCAAACCTTTTGCGGGAGAGACCTAACCACTCACAAAAATACCAACTATTCCATTATTGCAATTGTTTTCAGAAAAAAATTGCAATTGCTAACTATTTTATGCAAACTTCAGATGAATATGCATTCATTCATGCCTTCGTCAATCTATTTATTTATTGTTTATAAGGAAATACTAGTATTCCTATTACAACGATCTCTAAAGGATGATACGTATTTAATGCTACAGTCAAGTCTTACAGAACACCTACCGAAAAATAAATATTAAATAAACGAAATAAAATAAAACAATGTGTTAATCATATAAATCAATCATATTAATCAGTATATAAAATAAATGGTATGACCTGATTTGTAAGCATTTTCCTGAAAGCCGTGAAGAATCCAAAAAACAAAAAAAAATTATCCGTTAATAAGAAACCACCTATGTTTTAGAATGTCATCTTGCACAGATATCAACTCCGATTCTATGTGTAAGATTATCTTCGTTATCAAGAAGACAACTAAACAGTGCGTGGATTAGAGTTTCATTTTCTAGGAAATTACGTAGAGTGCAAAGTTCGCCATGGTTGAGTTTATATAACAAACCTGTAGCCGAGAATTTTGTGAAGTCGTTACTTTTTTTCAAAGAAACTACTGCAGTACTGTATACAAATCTTCCGGATTCCTCCAACATGCTAAGAGAGGGTCCTATGGTTACAGAAGATTCTGTCATTTCCATACTCTGTTCTTTTTTTAAAACTTATTTTTATTGATAAATTGGTTAAGGCTTTCGCGGCCCGTTGATGAGCTATTATCTTGATTCGGGTTTAAAGGCCGTCGTCGGTTGGAATTACTTCCTAACGGTTCGCTAGCACGAGTGGCGAGCTTCTTCAGAGGTCCTTCCATCTCCGATGTTGGACGTAGACTACGGCCTTTAAACCCGAATCAAGATAATAGCTTATTTTTATTGTTCCTTTGGACTACTTCAAACCATGCCATTGGGATCCGTCTTTTTTGTTGTCATAATTCGGAGCAAATAAACGATTATCTAAGAAAATTAATAGAGAGTACCAAAAGAAAACTTTACTTGCGCCGAGCATTATATTGAAAAACAATGACAATAAAATGAAGTAATAAATAAATTGTGGATAGAAATTTCGATAAAAACTTTAATTTTTAATTCGAATTATTGCACAAGATTTAAACAAAATGACTTAATACCAATACACATTTCAAACGGCGAAGCCTAACTTTAGATTTTGATCTCAACTCCACAACGTTAACCGAATATTACAATAATAATGAAACAACAAGCTATAATAATAATAAATGTCCAATAAAAATGTCCAAAATCTCAAAAATCAGGTGTCTACAGGTTGAAATGCGGATCTTGTCCTAAAATATATATTTAACAAATAAATAGATCCTTCAAGAAACGCATTAACGAACATAAAAGAGCATTTAAAAACAATAGTCTAGATTCTAATTATTCTACACACTTAAACACAGAAAAACACATTTTTGATGACAATTTTGATATTTTACATACAGCCACAAAAAGTAGAAAATTAAATTTTTTGGAAGCAATGGAGATCAACAAAATGAGACATTCAAATGTATTGCTTAACGATCAATTGGATTTAAATACCTCTTCATTATTGAACTAAAATTCTCACAACAACATTAATTAAGGTTATATGGTCATTTTTCGGTATATATAGTAGCAGGTGGTTTGTAAGTATTACAATTGATAAAGATACAGTGTGGTCGAAACAATTGCCATGTGAAAATATATAATTTCGTGAAAATCTGAACTTTTAGTTCTTATTTATTTTGTTGAATGGATTTGAATCGGATACAACTGTTCTGGATGTTTTTTTATTTAGATTTATTAGCAACGGTTAATAATGGCTACTATAATGGAAGACACTATATAACTTTAGAAAGGATGCATGAGTCGTACTTTAAAATATGTGTAAATGGTTTTTTCCACGATTTCGAAAATCGACACCATAAAAAAAAATAGAAGACAAAAAAAAGATGTTTTAATTGTTTGCTAGGGAATATATTTTTGACAAAAAGAAATAGCGAAACGCTGAAGTATTGTGAAGGATAAACAATATCACTGAAAAGGAAAATAAGTCAAACATAAAAATAATGTGACTACCTGTAGTGTTGCATTAATTTGTTGCCTTAATTATATCTGATTTGCTTATTGATTATGAATGAAAACTACAAAGTCACCGGTCATATCTGAGGCCTAATCGCGGTTTTATGAATTCCGCCGAAAAACGCCAATTAATACATAAGCGAACCGATCCTAATTAAAAACCGGCAACAACAAAAAAAAAAGACCCCTGTTCGTTATGTCTGGACGCCGATGGTGCATGTGTAAGTGAAGATGCTTTTAACGGAAGACTTGGCACGGTAATGCTCATTAAAGTTATATAACGATCGATATCAAAAAGTTGTCCCGTGAAACGCCAAAATAACCTAACTGTCAAATCGGACCGCTTCGAGCTTATGGATGGAACTGGTTCGACGGAATATTTAATATTTTCCGTTTATCGGAATTTAATTAACCATAAGTGGCTTATATAGGTCGGCCCAAACGCATCTTTGGCGTGGATCGTCCGGTGTAGATAAGCGCGCGCCTTATAGAAAGAGAACGACAACTACCCAAACGTTTTTTTATAGTAAAATTACATTTTAAACTCAAAAATATGTATACATCCATTTAATAAAAGTTTAATAGCATTTGTGACAACGATCGGCTGCAAGAAAAAGGGAAAGGAAGAAGATGAATCGATTAAAATTTCAGCCTATATACTAGTTCCCTTTATTGATATATAGATATCCGGAAACTTAAATTGGTGGAGACTTTAGCAACAAACGTAATTAAGGCACAAACTCGTCAAATTTAAGATACGTTATGTCAAAATTGTGTTGTATTCCCTTTTTATAGACTTCCGTAATTATATACAACATATCTTCTTCGTATTCTTCATGTGCCGTGTCCGTCATCGAACGTTGGCTATCATATTGGTTATCAAAACTTTAGTAATCTGCGGTACACCCACATCTCAAAGGCTTGTAGTCTTTCAGCAGTATTTCATTTGGTGTCTCGCTTTCCATCCCATAGAGCAAAGTCGAGAATATGTAACATCTTGTAAGCCTCAACCTAAGTTCGATGTTGAGGTTTCTGCTGTAAAGCACTTTCTTCATTCGGGAAAAAGCAGCTCTAGCTTTTTCAATGCGAATTTTGATTTCTTGGCTCATATCCCAGTTGTTATTTGTGTTAGATCCCAGGTACGTAATATTGTCTTCCTGCTCAAGCGGGACTCCATACGCTGTAACCACATACGCGGCTACCGGTTGTTTACGTACATTTTAGTCCACATTCGTCTATCGCAAAGCATTTGTAGTTCTTCCGGAGTAATGACTCGTTGATTCTGATAAAGGTTTTTAATTATTGGCATGTCCCTCTCGTCAGTACCTACTTGTACCTACCTGTGGTGCCTGACCCTGTCGAAAGCCTTCGCAAAGTCAATAAAGCACATATAAAAGGGGTGGTGGACCTCTGCATCTCTGAACTAGACACAATACAAAACAGTGCTTCTCTGGTTCCAAGGTTATTACTGAACCCAAACTGCGTTTCGTTAATTTGTTCTTCAATTTTGGTGTGGATTCTGTGATGTATTATTCGAAGGAAAATTTTCAGGACGTGACTCATTAAGCTAATTGCTCGGCAGTCAGAGCATTTCCTCGAGTTACCTTTTTTGGGAAGTGTCACAAAGGTTGATTGTAACCAATCAGTTGGTATGAGTCTGATTTCATATATTTTAATGAAGAGACATAAGACTGTTTTCCTTTATTATCAAGAAGTTTCAGTATTTCTGAAGGTATTCCATCCGGTCTCGTTGCTTTTTGCCATTTTTATAGTCTTCTTTAATTTTTCTAATGATATCGTAGGGCCCGTTATACAATGTTGCATTTTATTTTCTGACCTGTCGTTACCAAACAGTACTTTTATGTATTCCTCCCGTGTTCTTAGTTTGCGATATTTATAATAAGATTGCCGTTCTTGTCAATTAGTCTATGAGGTATCATGGTGTTTGTGCCTGTTACTTCTTTAATTTGCTTATGCATGTTGAAAGCATCATGTTTCAACTGCAATTCCTCAATCTCCCTGCATCCGTTGAAGAGGTTGTGTTTTTGTTGGTCTTGATTTTTAAATTTCCTTCTTTTATACAATAATACTAAGATGTAGTCGGTCATCCATTTCTGTTTCTTGTAAGTAGGTCCTGTTGCACCAGATGCTGTCTCCTTCACTATACTTTTAAATAGGGTCCAATGATATTCGATATTGTAATCAAGGGATCTTTTCTCAAACTGCTCTTCCATAGTATTTGTCACCATAATGTGATTTTTTTGCAGATACTCTGAATTTAATGTTTGAGGAGGTTGGTGCTTTTTAATTCTCTTCTGGTTGTTTTAAGTCCCCTACAAGGAGGTTATGGTCTGAGGGGACATCTGCTCCGGGCAAAGTTTTGACTTCCTGTAATGAGTTTCCGTAACTTTCATTAATGGTGATATAATCAATCGATTTTTTACTGGTTTTTCAGGAGTATGTTGTTGATGGAGTTGATCCTCGCTACTTTCTGCTGTAGGTGCATTTACTTGAATGAGATTGATGTCAATAGGTTTTGCGTTTAGTTGTACCATAATGACTCTATCAGAGACGTGGCATACCGACTTGACAGATTTCTCAGCTTCTTTTGAAATAATAAACGCAACTCCGTTTACGTGATAGTTACTGTCTTCCCCTCAATAATGGATAGTGTAATCATCAATATTACATTTGCCGGAATATGGCCATCGTATTTCACTAACGCCCAAAATTGATATCTGGAGTCTTTTCATCTCTTGAATAGTATTATAGGACTTTCCAGCTTCGTAAAGGCTGCATAGCTTTCAAGTTCTAATGATATTTGTTACCAAAATTGTTATGGATGTTACCAGAACAAATTTAACAAAAAGGGACTACAACTTTTGTGCACTCAAGGAAATTTCCAAAATTTATGTTACCTCATTGTGCACTCTTGCACAAAAGAAGACGAGCAAACGACAAGTTTAAATGCCCCCTAGCAATTGTTGATAAAAATGGAATAACAGAATCACAAATCAAACAAAATGTACCCTAAAAGAATTGGTGCAACAATATTATATTCTCTCTGAATTGGAATTTTTAAGATGTGGGTCCAAAATATCTATAATATATTATATGAGATTTACGATGGTTTGAAAATAAAAATGTTGAACACTAACAGTTCACGGAAAGAAAGTGTGGAGGGAAAAGCAATTGAGGAGACGGCAACTAGCTTTATATATATTGCTTTACATGTCTATTTCCTAGTCAATGGAAACATTCATATATCTCTCATCTTTAAGTCAGCTAACAACGGTGAAATTAACATTGACATTCCTAAAATGTTGCTTGATTTAAAAAATATTATTGTCGAGAAGCAGCATGGTTTTGTAGAATGGAGATCCATTGTGATTAAGCTATATCCTTACTTCTCGGTTCAGTGTAGCTTCTGGTCTTCCGCATATATATATATATATATATATATATTATATATATATATATATATATATATCATGGTTTTGTAGAATGGAGATCCATTGTGATTAAGCTATATCCTTACTTCTCGGTTCAGTGTAGCTTCTGGTCTTCCGCATATATATATATATATATATATATATATATATATATATATATATATATATATATATATATATATATATATACAGGTATGTATCTGGTTAGTGTGTAGGTGCTACCTAAATATATATATATATATATATATATATATATATATATATATATATATATATATATATATATATATATATATATATATATATATATATATATATATATATATATATATATATATATATATATATATATATATATATATATATATATATATATATATATATATATATATATATATATATATATATATATATATCTATATATATATATATATATATATATATATATATATATATACATATATATATATATATATATACATGGGTATGTATCTGGTTAGTGTGTAGGTGCTACCTAAATGTTGGGATTCGTAGTCAGAATTTAAATCGATTTTTGTGCTTGGATTGTACTGTTCTGTTTTGTTGGATCAGTTTTGGCGTATAGTTTGGTATACCAGTTATCAAGTGCAGATAAAATAGATAGAGGCCAATCAGAAAGAGCTTCTCTAAGCTGTAAATAATGATTAATTACAAAATTGCCGAATAGAAGTGAATGTCTGGATATTGAGATTGATAGGCATTATAATTTTTTTTCCACCTAGGGATCTTGGACGGTTTCCTTTCATTGCATAAAACATTTCAGTAAAAATTTAAGTTCTTTTACGTCTGCAGTGAAGCCTTTGATTTTAAACTAGTCCGTTTATACATTGTTGTTTTTTTATGAGTGGAGGAGATTGAAGTTTACTCCTATCGTTAGTAACTAAATTTGAAAATACTTAATCAATGACATAGAAAAAAATAAATTCCGGTTTATCAGAAATTTCATTCAAAAATAAAAAAATAAAATGTAAAGCATTGCATGTTCAAAAAAAGGTTATTTCACAAATACTTTTATAAATCTTCTGGATTCCTCCTGCGTCAATTTTTGTTCACTCGAACTAGCTAACGTTTCGCCAATCATCCTGTTCCCTTCTTCAGAGCTTGACTGAAACTGGCCCGCATTTTACTCTGTACCTGCTTTTATATTGTTTGAGCGGGTCGATGACAGGTAGAGACCTGAGTCGCGGTTATGATTGTTAGGTTGCTTATAGATTTCTATAGACTCTCGGATTTTTCGTTGGTAGAAGAACTGATTACATGCCAGAATTTTAGTTTTATCGAATAAAATTTTAGGACCGGTTTCGTGATTGTGTTCTGCAACTGCTGATGAGTTTATTTGTCTTAGTCTTAAGGCTCTTTAATGTTCTTGGAGCCTAGTTGATATTTTTCGTTTGCTCTCCGCAATGTTCTCTTTGCCGCATATCCATGGAATGCTGTAATCTCCTGGCATCTCAAATGGAATTTTGTCTTTGAGGATCGAAGATGTTGAAAGATTTTTGGACAAGTGGTAAATCTGGTTTTGAAGTTATATTTCTTTAGAACTTTTGATATGTGGTCAGTGATGTTTTGAATATAAGGAAAGACAACAGTGGCAAGTGTGGGATTCCTTTCGATTTCGTTGCTACTGGAAGGTTGTGGTGAAATGTATTTTGTGATTGAACAATATCTTTAATGTGGAAATTATTAGAGAGAAAAGGTTTTTAAAATTAATGTCATTTTACGAAATTAATTTAGTTGAAATTAATTAATTGATCTATTCATGCGTAAACTATGAATAAATAACTTCTTCGCAAATATTTTATTGAAACAATGCAATTTATATACGAAATAAAGATGACACATAACGCAAAACAAAAATAAAATTTATATATATATATATATATATATATATATATATATATATATATATATATATATATATATATATATATATATATATATATATATATATATATATATATATATATATATATATATATATATATATATATATATATATATATATATATATGAGCCGTGCATTTAATTTACGCATTATTGAGTCACTCATATGCTGAAATATTCCGGGATTATTTCTTATGACAATGCAATTATCCGTTTTCTTGGGCCGTCCTCTCATAAAAAAAATAGACGAAAAGTGTGTTATTATAATAGTATACTTCCGTAATACTTCATTGTTCTAGCTATTTTCGTTTTTAAGATAAAAACAGTGCTTTCCGCCATATCTCACTAACCGTAACTAACCAAAACTATCCTTTATTTTAAACAAAGGAAAGTTTTTCACAATCGTTATGAAACACCTTGTATATTGTATCATAGTCATTATATCCGCCACGTATATATAAATATTGTCAAAGGTGAAAATAATTCAACTAGGCTGTTTGCAATATTACCAAAGCATAGGATTTGGTATTTGGTGATGGATTTTGATTTTCTCTTGTAGCACTTTGATGCAGATTTACGCAAGACATGTTTGTCGTCGATTGTAAGCAATTATAAAGACATTTACCCACTTTTTCATAATTTGCGGTTTTGACAGCGCAAGGCGTTAATACACCCATGCAAATCAACTATACGAGGCGTGTTATCAAGACGTAATACTGGGTTTCAACTTCATTTTGTCGCGTTTCGCGATAATCACATACCGACTCTCGAAAATCGTCGGAATTGCGTGGTTTTATATCGCTGAAAGGTATATAAGAATTTCGATTTCGTTCAACACTTCGATATGTATGGTATGCAAAAAACGGGAGTCACTTTACATTCTATAACACAGGAAAATGGTCTACAGAAAGATACTTTTGTAAATATATAATCACTGTATATAAATGCCTCGCGTTTTTCAAAGCCGAAAGTTTAAGAGTTAAACGCGAGTACAGATTTTTAATTAGAGGCTGCGTATCACATTTCAACCCCTAATTATGGGCACCTAAGGTGTTTGGTTTTAATTATACCTAGCTATGTCTGCGCGACTGTAATTTAATTTCTGGCTTGTCATTTCGTTTAACGGCTGCGGGAATTTTTTTAATTTTCGACCACTAAATATCAGTTACCAACTACCCTTATTAAAATACTTTTCCTTTCACAGGGTAATTAAGATTGAAGGGGAACGTTTTACATTCCAAAGGAGCAAATGAAAGGTGTGAAAAACGTTTTTCCTTTGGGTAGCATTGAAACTACCCACAAGGTACTAAATAAATGCTGCCAAATAGCATATTATGCGACAAGTGTGATAAACGCGATTTTAGTCACGAGTTCGTTTTGGTTACATTATTAAACATCATTAAAAAGAGATATAGAATAGATGTAGATATAGAATAATTATACAGGATCAAGTATTAAAAAACTTATGTAGAAGTAAGAAAAATAGTAATAAATAAAAGTATCTCTCTTACAATACAACTTCATTTTCAAATTATGGTCATTATGTTCAGAGTAGTATGAGTAGGGCGTTATCAGCGTCTCACATTCTTTCTTCTATTCTATCTATTCGAACACATTTGAATTACTCCGAATGATAAACTTTGAAGACCAATAATAATTTTTAGAAAGTCCAGTTTCACAACGCCATGCATTTTCAATATCGAATTTTTGCCAAGAAAAGTAACTAATTTTAAGCACTAAGACACACTGAACTACCTGTCCACCTACTTGCCACTCTCAGAACCCTTAACAATCCCCATATATACACGCTTATGGAATACGGCTGTGACCACTAAGCTATACAGTTCAATAATATAATTTAATATATAATAATTAGTTCAATATAATTTATAAAGAAGTTTATTAATGTGTTGGGACCTATACCGTTTCTATTGCAAGTAGGTTTTGTGTACAGTTTTGCACAACAGCACGATGACATTCACTGAGCGAGGTGAATTGATATCAAAATACCATAAAAAATGCAAAAGTACCGGAAATGTCCAAAGTGCCTCGAGACCGTGAGTAACGAAGCTGACCTTTAAGGGCCAGTTTTACAATTTAGGATTTCTTGAGAAGTTCTGAGTTAAACTGAGGATCTCAATCTAACTGGTGATTTGAGTTCAAGTTAAACTGCAATGTCTAGATTTTCGCAAACTTCACTTATATATTATTTTATGCTGGAGATGTACTTTTTTTATTCTGATGTTCTGACAAGGCGATTAAAAAATGTGATATTTTCTTTTATGTGCGCAGATCACAGCGTTGCTTTTTTGTTCCCAGTAAGATAGGGTTAAAAATATATATGAATGTCTAAAATCTCCGGTTCCTTTCAATTATTATGGAGAAATATTCAATAAAATTGAAATTGTTACAAATTATAAATATACACAAAAACAACTGACAACAACGAATTCAAAAATAAAACAAAGAAAACGTATTTACGAGGTGTGTTCAAAAAGTAAAGTGACTTTTAAGTTTTACCAAGAAGTATGTTAGGGATTACAAATTACAAAAGTCGCTTTACTCTTTGAATACACCACGCATACGACGCCAATGTTGATCCTGGTGACGAATTATGGGTTATGACGTCGAAACTAAAGCCCAGTCAAGATTTTAGTTAGTGTTTTCATTGATTATCGTGATATAGTGCATCAAGAGTTCTTACCACAAGGTCGTACTGTCAATAAAGAATATTACCTTAAAGTTATGACCATTTTCGAGAAGCAATACGAAGAAAACGTCCGGGATTGCGGGAAAACAATTTGTAGATTTTGCATCACGATAACGCACCTGCTCACTCATCGTTGCCTGTGTCTAACTTTTTGGCAAAAAACAAAAGTACAATCATGCCTCAGCCACTTAAGTTGCCTTACTTTTTGAAGACACCTCGTATACACTTTAACACAACTCCAATTTTCGTTAATGCACCATACCTGAACTAAAATTATTTTTGGAAGGGTTGTTTAAAGATATTTGAGAAGAAATAGTATATTATGCAACAAGTGCGGTAATCGGCATTTGACTTACTAGTTTATTTGACACGAGTGGAGCGAGTGTTTAATAAACGAGTGACTTAAAAAGTTTACCGAACATGTTGCATACTATACTTTTTCTACGACCGTTAGTTTTTGGGTACTTTTTCGCAAAACAACACATCACAACATATCTTCGAAAACATCCGATTGCTCCCAAACCCGTACGTAGTAAAGTGACGCTTAGGCATTTTACAGACGGAAGTAGAAAAACATTTTTTTTCGTATTTAGTGCACATTTTTAAGAAGTGTTAAGAACAAAAAACAAATTTTTGTTATGATGTTCTTGATATCTTGATCAGTTTAAAAAAAAACATTTTTTTTTAGTAATTTGATTTGATTGACATTTTTTCAGTTTATTGGACGTATTCAATGCAAAAATAACATACGGGGTCTGACACTTGTGAACAGGTTTCCGTTTCATTAATAATGTTACGATGTTATAGCAAGTTTTTATGAATGATAGCAAATTTGTATATATGTAATACTAATTAACACTCAAGAGGCTGAAAGTTGACAAATTGACAAAGTGACAAATTGATACTAAACGTTTTTGTAAAATGGAAAACTATAACAATTTAATTAAAAAATTAAATATAATAGTGCCAGGTTGAAATTAAAAAAAAAGCAGTGTTTGGTACGATAAAAATAATAAACTAATATGCAAAATCGTAGAATGGGTGATTATAATTATAATCGCAACCCAAAATCTATGTCCCAATATATTTATATCCAGCAGTTTAATTTTGATTGAATAAAAGTGTCAATATTTTATTTTGCATTTCCCTCATAGCTGAATAATACGCAAGAACGCGTAGTTTGCCAAGCTAAATTGACCTAATGTCTTCAAATTTGATATAAATGACACCGTCTGCCGATTAAGACATTTTCTGAAATAGGCGACACGCACAAGAGACATTTTTTGTCGGAAATTTGGCCCGACCTTAGGAAAACGTATCATTTAAGATAATGTTCTCACATTATGTTTCATTTTCAAAATATTTCCTGTTTAAAAAATGGAACACCCACGGACGAGAGTCGGGTTCATCGTTATTTATTATCAATTTCAGCCTTCTTTCTGTGAATTTCGCGGTCTCCTCTGTATAATGGATAACTGGTTTTGCTTCAACCTAAATTCGTAACCAACTGGACTGGATAGCAAAGGAGAAAGAAGAGAGAAGTACTATTCCTATCATTAAGGCCTAAGGCTGTACATCCCAGTAAAATATTTGTTTACGTTTTAATTTTTTTTTGTTAAATGGATCTCTCAAAAACGCACTAAAACCTTATGATTATATCAACCTGAAGGTATGACCAACTGGGGCCATTTGTTGATTAAAAACGTCCAGAAGGGCTATTAGGTATTTCTTTAAGTATAAAGTGGTAACGAATTATTATTAAGGACTATCTAAAACCTATCCATAATAATTTCTATAGAGCTCGAAAACAAGGTGTTCCACCGTAGCAAGGTTCTTGTGTAGAATGTTTGTTTATGAGTCAATTTTGTTAAGTCATGTTTGTTGGATAGATTTTAGTAACGCAGTTAATAATCTTGCACAGTTTTTTGAGGCGAAAAAATGAGACGTACATTTAAGCATTTTTTCAAATTGAAAATTACTAAAAGTAAATAGACCATATCTCGGACACTTTTCCGAATTTCATCATTCACTCCTTGTTTGTTAAAGAGAATTAGTTAATATTTACATTATACCTTTCGAATCCTATGTTGTGTTGTTGTTGTGTTGTCTGGTTGTTAGTATATAAATTTGAAAATTCTTGAAAGGGATTGCGTGGAAAAGTTTATTCATTCTTTTTTCATTGTTAATACTTACATTTCGCGAAGGAGTGTAGATATTGACAAATAGACAGTCTTCATTTTCAACGGATCGGTTGTAGTTTACAGTCAATACAATTGTCCTGCTTGGTCGCATCTCAAATGCCTCACCGTGATTCGGATGGAACCGGAGTCTAATAAATTATGTTAATAACGACCAAATTTTGAATTCGTGTTCTGAAGTCTATCTCTACTGTTAGCGTCAATTTGCTTCTAAAACGTACTGTTAGCGTCAATTTGCTTCTAAAGTTTGAACTGTGTAAAAGATTAACGAGTACTCTAAAAAGTGGGGACCAACAAAAACTGGTATTTTCTTATTTATCTGGAACATTTCGGCAAACTCTTTCCAGGTGTCATGGGGACATGGCGCTATGTATATATTTAATCATTGTTAATTTTTTCGTCGGAAACCGTCAATCAAAAATCATTTTCGATGAAAGATCGGTGTCGTCGATAATAGTCCTGCATCCTAAGCATAATGCAAAAACGATTCTTTCCTTAATAGTTTGATACACTGTAGTGCAATAAGTTTATTTGAACTCGTTATCTTAAAATCACCTGCGGATCCACCCCCTCAAGGATCAGATTCTGAAATACCATAGACAAAATTTTGGGAGTATATTCAATCCATTGTTGAGAATGGTCAGTTATGGATCGACTAGACCGCGAAATGGTATACTATTATTTTGTTATAACTACATTTACTTAACGACGCATTGTTAATTATAGATCAAGGATGTTTGATTGATTTAAATGTAAAGCCAATCTATTAAATCAGTATAATTTTATTAAAGTGTTGGGTGGTTGTTGGTAAATAAATTTTAAAATCCTTTGAAAGGTTTCGGTCCGTATTTATAGAAAACTTCATTCCACATTGCGTACTGGGTAGCCTTTCTATTTGGTTTTGCGTCAAAATTCGATTGTACTTCGGCCTGTTTGATCGTTCGTCTCACAAAAATATCGCTAGTGATTTAGAAAGTTATTTTGTCACGAGGAAAAAATCATTTTTTTTATCAATTTTTAAACATTCTTTTACCTATTCGGTAGCTAAGGAATAAGCTATGAAGCTAGCTAAGATAAGATCGTTCTTATTTCCTGACGTTCATATCACGTATTCCCGGCTTAGTATTTTTTTTACCTCTAACGCTTGTGAAATATTAGTTACAAATGATCTAGATTGGCCCACATACGCTTCTTTGATAATATTTCCAAGTACTATTAAATTGGTTCCTGGAAAAGGTTCTAGGGCAGGAGGAATTAACACCAAAATCATATAATACAGCAACAGCGAGGACCAGATCTAAAAAAATTCCAATTAGAGCGTGACGTTAAGAAATATGTCAAAAAATGACTATTGAAGCCTTTGCCAAGTAATTCAGCAGACATAGTTCCTAGCACTAGCGGAACATGATTAAAATCACTAGATTACAATAGCGGAGAATCTGCAAAACACTTTCTAATCGTCAAAATTACGCGACTCGTTACATAGTGTTCTGAGCAAGCATCTATAGAAATTCGGAGTAGCTGTAAACTGCATTGAATCTTTTATATCTTTTTATACAATAGTACCTTGGGACTAATCTCCTACAACCGGAGGCAGTTACAGGCTTTTTAAAGTGAATTTGAGGACTATACAACAGAGCTCAATTTACCAAAAACTAAAAAAAATAGACAAATTTCTTAGTTTGTAGTATAAAATAACAGCAACTCTCTGCTAACTTTGTTATACGTGTATAATAAAATAGGTCAAATCCTCAACTGACCAAAAGTTTCCTTATATTCAAGAATCCATTTAAAGTCTCGACAGCTTGATTTTGAAGAAGTTTCTTATCTCTTTGGTGGTGTTCTGATCTGCGATGTCGATATTTAATAGCTTGGCTGCCGCGTAAGCATTTGATTTTGGATCAAATTGATACAAACCTACCAGCGAACATCCACTTTCATAGATGGCTGCCCTGTATAATCCTAATCAAACAAATTACTTAAAAGTTTCTTTTATATTGCTTCCACCATATTACCTTGTGACTTTTTGTTCATCAAATGAACTCCAATAGATCCCATCAGCGCTTTAGCCAAATAATGTCACCTTCCTGGGATCACCACCAAAGTAACCTATATTCTGTTACACCCATTTCAAGGCCTAGTCTTTTAATCCGGCATTTCCCAATATCACATCATCTCCTGTTGACAAAAAGCCGTAAATTCCCCACCTGTAGTTAAAAGTCAGAAATATCAAGTCTTCGCTAACAAGCTCGCCGGGTCCGAACTGATAGGTGGCACAACCCGCTTCAAATGCACCCCCGTAGAAATCTAGCATGGCGGGTAATTGGTCTGTAATCTACGATTGAGGACAAAGTTCACGTTTTTCAAGCTACGCATATTGATTTTATTATTTCCTTTGTCGGACACCTAAGACTTACATTTCGCGAAGAAGTGTAGACCAGACAGTATTCATCCTCAATGGATGGGTCGCAGTTTACGGAAATACTGCATTTGCTCGCTTTGGTAGTATCAAGAATGCCTTTCCATGATTCGGTCGAGACTGGGGCCTAATACAATAAATTCTTTTAATAAGCTTTCTGCAGAAGCCTATCGAGAACTATCGCCGTCAACTTCCTAATTTTGGAATGCCATGTGGTGTTGTTTGTACCTGTTTCATACCCTGTACGACAATACGACAATAACCCTATTGGTGGAGATGCGAACGGAACCCCTTCATATTTTCATAATCGGATCTGCACCCTGAATATCAAAGAATACGTGTTTAAAGCTTTTTTTGCGATAGTCTATCCAGGACTCGATTCGGGAGAGTTTCTTTATTCATAAACTGATGTCTTTGCAGCTCTTTTATGCAGCAAGTGTGATAAACGCCATTTTGGTCAAAAATAAAATATGAAATATCAGGCATCATATCGCATTAAAATATCCATGACAACAAACTATTTACCAAAGAAGTGTTAATTGTCAATAAAATCGTTGTTATGAACATTTTTTTGTTATCCATGGTTGTCAAGGCTTCTGTATAGAAAAATTAATGATTGTCATTTACGATAAAATTTAATATCTACTGTCTGTTCAAAGGTTACAGACAATGATAATTATTCAAGAAATGATTTCTACGTTGATTAATATCTATTATTTACTACCATTATGTTCAAACTGAAGTTTCCGTCAAGCTCTGAAGAAGCCAACAGGATGATTGGCGAAACGTCAGTAATTTCGACTAAGCAAAAACCGACGCAGGGGGAATCCAGAAGTTTTGTAAAAAGGATTACAGTAGCCTGTCTAAGTTTCTTAAAAAAAAATGAAGACTGTCTATTTGTCAATGTCTACACTCCTTCGCGAAATGTAAGTATTAACAATGAAAAAAGAATGAATGAACGAATGTATAAATTTTTCCACGCAATCCCTTTCAAGAAATTTCAAATTTACATACTAACAACCAGACAACACAATGAAATTATGTTCATTCAAGAGATTCATACTTGCTCAATAATTAATAATCAACAGTAATTTCCAAAAATACCTTCATCTATTCCTATTTCCACGTTCTCAAAATTTTATATAGTGCATTTCACTGTAGCAGTAAATAACTTGGGAAATATTATTTCTACGACACTGATTTTTCTTCAATTTAAAATTATCTTTCATATCCCCATTGAAGCTTTTAAATGAAAAGTGAACGAAGACTAAATATATAAAAATATACATTTTTGTATCATTTACCAAAATTCTATTGTCATTAAATATTGAAGCATCAGAAGCTTTTGAATACATGTTTATAAAAGTACAATTAAAATGCCATTGATTTTTTGTGACTAAATAATATCATGTCAAACTTTTCGCATGTTCTAATTTGAATCAAATGCCCGAAATGCTTAAAACTCAGTAATCTGATTGATCCCTAAGAGAATTGATATATTAAAAATAATTCAAACACACTAAGTCTATTGGTGCAATAAACGTTGCAAGCACACAGTATATATAACGTTATTTTTAATCCAAAAGTCCACTTTTCAAGGCAAAAAGTCCTAAAATGGTATAGTCGGCATCTATTATGCTTAACGGGCCCAACCCTTCTGTTCGAAATTTTACCACCCATTCCCGCCGATCCAAATAGAACATGCATTTTGTTGTGTTGTGGATAAATGTAATGACCAAATGACCGGTGTAGTTAGAATAACATTAAACAAATGAAGTTTTCCTTATGTTCTATTGAGCTTCGCACAGTATTTAGTACAAACAGTACAGACCGAGTAAAGCCATCCAACAAACCAAATACCAGTAACAGTAAACGATTTGCGCTTTATGGCCATCCGTCTGCCAATCTGTAGAATTATTAAACAATTTTTTTTTAAATAGGCCGATATTTTTTAGTTTTGTTGAGTGGTAGCTGGTATTATCTACGACTATAGCAGACCCAATATTTGCTGGAAGTGGTCTTCACACACATCAAAATTCCTGACTTAATGTTTTACTAATGGTATGTCCTTCACTTACCTAAGGTTCGCCCAGATAATATATATCTATTAATGGTTTCCCTTCGAATCTGTGTAACTTCTCTCAAAAATTATGTTTGCCAGCAGATAATTTTACCCACCCCTATTAAATTAGTTTTTTTTTACGAAATGTTTTTCGGCATTTTTAGAAAGTGCAGTTTTATTAATCCGTTTCTCAACAACAAAATTACCTTTGTCGCACTCAAATGTACAGGTAATACTTTTGGTGTATTGTAAATAAATGTAGTAGATTTTATAATTAGTTTTCTAGCTGTAAATAGGACAAAAACATTGATAGCCAAGGTGAGGTTAAACAAAAATCCAATTGGGATTAAAGACTTTTTTTTAGTAAATCTCTCGAAAAATCAGAATCCTATAAACGGCTGTTGCCCGTATGTGTAGTAAACTTTGTTCCACATTGCCATTTCATTTGTCTTTTTACCGGGCTTGATCTCAAGAGTCGTATCTATATCCAGGTAAGGAATATTTGAACCCGAAACTTGAGGCCACGTTATATTGAGGAGAGGATCCGACTCATCCGGTGTGGGATTCCTAAAAATATAAACGTAAAGAATTACAGAAACAGAAGTAAAAACGCAACCCACAGTGTCTTCGCGAAATTGGTCCATAATCTGGTCATTCTGCTTCTAGTTAGAAGCTCCTCGTCTGTGGTTAACGGAAAGATATCAAACAAATAAAGCACGTCCTCTCCATGACCTATTTTTCCAGCGCCTTAAAACAAAAAAGATTTGCTTATTTCTGTAGATGTTGATAATTATTTTCTAGGTACCTTCAACAGTGGCATGTATATGAGTTAATGTTCCAGAGAAAGAAAACTGGTAAAAGTATACAGGAGAATAATTGGATTGAAGTTCAGCTTGTTTGAGAGACGATCTTACAAACAAATTGTCGCTGGTAAACTGAAAATTATTTAAGCCATATAAAACGCTAATAGTTTGACCTTTGCACTAACAGTGCTCCTAAACATTTGATAATACATTACATACAAGAATGGATACTTAGGAGGATACTTAGTTTTAATAGGAACACATATTTGCTTCGTGTGAAATAATTTCCATCACTAAGTGAGATTACCTCAACAAAAGATGCCAAATTCAATAGAAATGACTGGTTGGTATATGCCTGTTTGATTAATTCTCCAACTTCGGTTAAATCAGTACCCGGCAAAGGATTTAATCTTGTGGGTATTAAATACTGCGGGTTCAAATCATAAGCAAGGGCAGCGACGATTAATTCCGGCAGTAAAACTAAAATGTGATTAATTTAATACTTTTTAACCTAAATTAAATATATGCACAGCAATTACGCACTTCCGTAAAACGTAAGTGATTCGCCGGAAGTTGTTCCCATCAGTAGAGGTACTTGGTTAAAGTTTCCCGACTCGATCAATCCGAACTGACGATCCGTTATATATGCATCATCGTCTTCAACTTCTATTACCGGGCCCGCCTACAATAGCGAATTCTTCGAGGATGTACATTAAATTTACCATGCACTTACTTGGGAGTTTGCGCTGAAAGCATTACTCAACACATCAGCTGGTTGACTCTGCAGGAAATTTCTGATTTCCTCGCTGTTTTCGGAAATAGATGAGTTTATAGATCTGGCGACGTCGTAAGCAACTTGCTTCGGATCTGATTGAGACGTTAGTGCCGAGCTCGTCAAAGAACAACCGCTCTGGCAAATCGCTGCTCTATATAATCCTGCCGATTTCTTGTTCGCAATATGTGCTCCGACTGACATGCCACCTGCGCTCACACCAAATATTGTCACTTTTTCTGGATCGCCACCAAAATATTCAATGTTTTTCTGCGTCCACTTCATCGCTAATAGTTGGTCCTTGAGTCCAGCGTTACCCAAAATTACGCTATCATTGGTACTTAAGAAACCGTACAGACCAAGACGGTAATTGAATGTAACCACAATAACGTCTTCGGTTACGAGAGGATGAGGATCCCCCGAGAAGATATCAGTGGAACATCCGGTTGTAAATCCGCCCCCATATATCCAGAACATTACTGGTAATTTCTCTGTAATCTAATAAACATAAACCTTGACGTCAAACAGCAAAATTATATATGATTTATTTGAATTTATTGAATTCCTAAATTAAATACCAATAATGAAAAAAAAGTAATTAACAATTACCATGCAGCAAAAATAGATAAACGGAGACAGAATACCCTCTTATATTAAAACTTAAACTAATCGTAATAATAATTAAAATGTTTCAACTTAGTATTTCTGCAAACTAAGCTATAATTTCACAATTGAAACGTGTTGGATTTCCTTTTGAAAGTGCAATGTTAATTTTTAGTGTGTACATTATTTCACCATAAAAGTCCAGCACGATAATCGTCAAACTGTACTAATTTCTATAGTGAATGTGACATTGATTATTTAATTTCTACTTTCTGTTCAAGAACTCACATTTCTCGCAGGCGTGTAGACATTAATATAAAGACAATCCTCACTTTCTGCCGGCCCACTTAGAGAAAAACTCGTCGATATGCAACAATCTTTCGCTTCAGTAGCGTCTAGAATTCCGTCCCATGGCGCGTTTGGCACTGGAGCCTGTAATTTTTTTTTCCAAATCTATAGAGAGTGGACCAATTTTAATAATTTACCTGAAACCTCAAATTTCCTAAAGGAGGAATTGCAAACGGAATACCGCGATAAGCATAGTAGGTATAGTTTTCGGTTGTGGTTTCGTATCCACGAATTGTGCCATCCGGAAGATCGATCAAAAGATCTGCGTGCTGAAAAGAAGAAATTGATATTATATAAACGTGCCTATATATGAGTGTCGGTCGTCTGCAAAATAATAGGTCACTCGCTACTTATCATATTTCCCTAAGAATTGAGAAATTTTAACTACATAACTCCGATAACCAACAAATAAATGATTAGAAAGCTACACACCAAATAAGCAGCAATAATTCAAAATAACTATTACGCTTGATAAGTCCCTGACAGTGAGTCTAGTCTTGAGATATATAAGAAAACAGTTACTTAGTTTTACAGAATAAAAAATACAAATATTGCTTTTAAATTACTCACCACAAATGATATTAATAATACGCCTAACAGAAGTTGTTTATGCATCATGACTTTATCTGTTTTGAGGTTTCGTTTAAGATCTTCAATATTTATACAAATCTGCGATGCTTGAAAATGATAAAGGGCTTATCTATTTAAAATACCCTCTTATATTTTAAGTGAATCATCACGTATCACAATGCTAAACTGGCTGAACAGATGGCTGCTCGATACGCACCTTACAGATTAGCCATTAATGTTATTGCTAGATATAAATCTAGCAAAATATATAAATCTATATAAATCCAGCAAAATTCGATGCTAACGGATATTTTTGAAAAATTGGTTTATGCGACTTATTTTTAGTTGGATTAGAGCAAACTTGGAGACACAGTTGGCAATTGGTTAGCTAGGAACAAAATTAAAAGTAAACATACTATCAACCAGGTAGCCCAGATATTTTACCAAGACTATCAAGTAATTCCTAAGCAGTTGGTCTGTATGTCACTCTGACCCAAAGCATATATTGTGACTGCTTGGTATAGCTAGTTGCGTCTAGTTTACACCCAGCAGGTGAAAACGTGTTCGATAGGCCTTCACATGAGGTCATCTTATTGTATATTATTTTTTATCTATATGCTCGGGTTGGAATTAAATTGGACATTGGCCCAAGTAAATATTTGAATTAAAATTCCTATAAATAATAAGATGTTATCTTTGTCTATCATCAATCAGCGATGAAGGTTGTTAAGGACCTAGTAATCTTTGTAAACTTTGGACCGCCGTATTTATTGAATATTAGATTTATGGATCTGGTGTATAAGTGAGTTTTTTAAATTTAAATTTTTAAAAGAATTATTGCAATTTTTAAACAAAAGTTTAAGAATGAGGCCTTATGTTTTTTCGGACAGTTTGTTAGTATTGCCTAGAACTACATAGCACTATATATCCAAAGTGGAGCTTGGAAGACATTGTTTGTGTCTACAGAGTTAGATTTTGACAAATAAGTATAATCAAACATATAATATTTCATGGATTATAAGAAAAATACTCTGGAAAACGTACTTAATATTCAGCAGGTATATTCAATGAGCAAATTCTGTGCCCTTTCTGATCTCCACCGCGATGTCATTCCTGCATAGTAAATGTCTGACAAAAAAGTGATAATCGAAAAACATTAAATATTAATAAAGTTGATGCCGTAGTGCTAACTTAACTATGAAGTTTGCGTTTTCCACACCATACAGAAATAACTCCGAGATCGCCCAGAAACCCAAACAAAAAATCTACATTTTAGGTTTAAGTCTCGCCCATTATTACATGTTTTATTGAGATTATGAAATTATGTAATGGTGTACTTCAGTGGAGCTGCATTTAAAATGAGCTGTTCGGCGGGTACTCGCATTAAAATGGGAACAACAAAATACAGGTAATATTTGATCAAAGTGTTGCTGGAATATCTCTTTTAAAGAAACGTTTTTCAAGATCACATGTAAAGATAACTACAGTTATCCTTTCTAACTGAGAAATTTGGTCAGTGCCAACCTATTAAGTGCCTTTATTACAGATGAAAACTCTACCGATGATGCAAAATACTTCTTGCAAAGTCACCCTATTGAAACTTTAAGTAGTGTTTCTAATACCAATAGTTTTTGATAGGTACGCACACACCCAAAAGTTTCACACAACCGTAAGGAATAATTGCAGGATTGACCTTTCAAGTATTTGTAAACGTCAGTAACAATTGCCTTCAATGCCCACTTGAAAACAGAAACTGAATAGTGTTTTCTCCAATGAATCATTTAGTTGGTTGACGACTTGACTGAGCAGATTATATGAATGTGAGTATACATTATTGTAATAGATTATCTAAGTTGCGTTGCAAGTCGAAAATGATTATGCTTATGTACCTCAGCTTCCGTTCCCACTACTGGAATCTTGAGATTTCAATCAAGTTCCACTTAATATTATTAACCCTATCTGCAGAGTCCCCTACTGGTGCGGTAATACATTTTTGATTTCAGTGTCACCCATTTAATTCCACCGTGTGAGAGCTGAATCTTACAATTCATGTAAATTAAGCCTAATTCAATAAAGAATTTAAGCTTTCCATTTTTTCAAACGACCTCGGAAGTAAACACTCCTCCTGCATTGCTCCTGTTTTGCTTCAATTGAATCTGTCTGAAAATGCGAAACGCCTGCGAGGCAGAATCAATAGCCGAAGCAGAAGAATTCAAAAAGAAGCGAATGTTATGATGGCAGATCTATCGGATTCATTGAATTCTTGACCACCGCCAATGTTGGAGGAGTGAAATTCGGCTATCGCATTTTTCATTACGGATCGAGGACAACAACAGAAGTACAAAATCATAATTAATCACTTGCAAAATAACCCGGATAACTGACCCTATTTGGTAATTCTCTAAGCAATTTGAATAGATTTATTGCATCAGTTATATCCCTGACGATTTTGATTTAAGACTTTGGTGGTTCGTTTTTTCCTTTTAAGACAATAAGTTATAGTTTTGGTTAGTTTCAACATTTTATTGCATCAGAAAAGAGTTCTTCAATTTTTGTATTTTTGGGGCACTCTGTATTATATGTAAAATATATTTTTTAATAATGAAATAGAAAGGCTACCGAATCTGCAATTCGGAACAAAATTCACGATACGTACTGAATTAAATCTTTTAAAAGATAAACCGTAGAACTTAAAATTGATATTGATTACTTACAGGGCCGCCAAGTAGTTGCTTCTAAGAATATATTAAATATAAAGAAAGGTTGGCAAAGGCCACTTTAGTCAGGAGTTTGGTTTGGTACGAATAGAGTGTCTAAACGAGCAACTGAAGAAGTTTATCAGCTGGCGTCAGTAACAAAGCTGTCATATCAAAGGAGTAGAAAAAATCTGTAATAAAAATATGTAGCGACATAGAAAATATATCTTACTTAATAACAATAACAATTCAACAGTATTTTTAGTTGTCCTAATTTGTAGGTTGCAACGAATTTCATAAAAGACACTGGGCTTTCGCTTATAGCAACAACGCAAGCGATGTTGATTACCTCCTTAAGAGATAAATTTTAATTTTAAACAATTTCATTGCAAGTAATATACCAGTTCGGAGAATATTCCTAACCCACCGTAATGCGTTTCTAATTGCTGACTGCCATTTTTGTAACGTTTTTTTTTTACCAATGGTGAATTTTCCTATAATAATATGGCCATATAGAGCTCAGAAACTAATTGTCTTTGCTGGCGTTTGTTTACATGTTATATTTCTGATATTAGAAAATCAGTTTTCATTCACATAAGAATGTTAAATAGATCATCAGATCGTTAGCTGATTTAAAACGAATTAACTGCGAACTGCTGGTATATATGCTAATAATACATGCATTTGGGAAACCAACATAAAAATAGTGAGGAGGAGCATTCAATATGTCACGATTTAGTTGGTGATAGTTGGGGGGGGGGTTACCTTACATTGAGAGAGATTTTTGATTAGTCTTCGCCAAAGCATAATCGGCACTAAGGGAGAGCAAAACGGAAGTCGGCACTGGGATAGGCCAATGTTGAATGACTTAACATGTTCACGTCAAATATACGTATTGTTAGATTAGATTAATGCAGTTGCCTGTATCGATATGCAATATTGATAAATTAAAATCCAATTTGCTTTGATAAAATATTATAATTGTGAATAAGATGTTACAAAATCTAAATCCTACTTCGAGAGTCGCATCTATATCGAGATAAGGGATGTTTGAACCCGAAACTTGAGGCCATGTTACGTTGAGTAGCGGGTCCGATTTATCGGGGGTAGGATTTCTATGGAATTAAAACCTATAGAATTGTAAAATCAGATTCACCAGAACGTAACTCACAATATTTTGGCGAAATTGGTCCATAAACGAACCATTCTTCTTCTTGTTAGCAACTCTTCGCCTGTAGTTTATGGATATAGTGGAACCTCAAAGAGATAAAACAGATTTTCTGCATGTCCTACTGTTCCAGCACCTTAAAATCAAAATAGTGTTCTTTCCTTGTTCTATTTGTAAGTATATACTTCAACTCTGATATGGAACGAACTTCCTTTTCCGGAATAAGAAAACTGGTAAAAATACACGGTGCTATAATTGGATTGAAGTTCAGCTTGTTTGAGAGACGATCTTACAAACAAAGTGTCGCTTGTAAACTGAAAATTATTAACGTCACACAGAAACACACAAAAGCAAAATTAAATTCCGGATTCATATATATATATATATATATATATATATATATATATATATATATATATATATATATATATATATATATATATATATATATATATATATATCTTTATCTATCCAGTAGCAACTCATAATAGGTAAAACGCTTATTCCTTTAAATAAAAAAATAAATAAAAACATCAAACGATGAAGCTTAAAAAATACTAAAGCGTTCTATAAACTTGGGTCGTCTGTTGATGTCGACAGGCTCGCGTGGCGAATCTCGTGCTGCTGCAAGCAGGTGAATCCACCTGTATCGCAACACGGTGTAATTAACAGGTAGTACCAACTAGATTACCATTATAAGATATGATATTTTGCAGAAATTGGGGGCCGCGAATATTACTCAACTCTTGAGTTAATTGCACATGTGGTTTAAGATTTGGGGTCGTTGTTATAATGATATCAACGAGGAATAGTCTATCGATAGTCCGTATCGATATAGGAAATTTATGTCAATCACAGTCACATAATACTTAATAATTATTAGCGAACGAAACATAAAATAGAGAAGTTTTGACCAAAGTAACACAGTATAACTCTAAAAAGTAAAACGTATGATTAAAATATATTTGTTGAATATACGGCCCTGATATTTATGAAGTAAAATTGTACATTAAAATAAATGTGGAATGTGAATTACACGCCAACCGGGATTTTTTCCAAAATGACGGGAGAGTATTTAAAATATACTTTCTCTAGTCTCAAAACATGACATTATCAAATTTACAAAAAAGAGCGTATTAAATACTGAGAGGTATTTTGTTCGCGCTTACAGCGTCTTCTACATTTAATTAAAAAAATCATCATATGTTACCATAGTAGGGTAAGAAATAAACTGAATTGGTGGACGTCGTGGTACTCTTGAGTGGCCAGTGTGATCGGTGGACTTCAAAGCTATTGTTTTATTTCCTGAACATGGAAGTTTATGAAGAAGTACCGAAAATAGTAGTAGATGTAAATACATAAGTAAGTGACTTTTGTATATTATCTATACAAATTAGAAAACATTTTGCAAACTGGTAAATGTTCATTATTAACAAATGTTCGTTATTAATTTCGTTTTGTAAAAAACAATTTGCATTGTTGGAAAAGTCGTTTGTTTATTGTCCCAGACGGGTTGAGAATCCATTTCATCTCTAAATTATATATATTCACATGACAATTGTTTCGACAACACCCTGTCTTTAGCAAATGTAATATTTACGAACTACTTGTTACTATAAATACCGAAAAATGACAATAAAACCTTAATTAGTGTTGTTGTGAGAATTTAAGTTTAATAATGGAGGTGTATTTAAATCTAATTGATCGTTAAGCAATACATTTGAATGTCTCATTTTTGTTAATCTCCATGGCTTCCAATAAATTTAATTTTCTACTCTTTATGGCTGTATGTAAAATATCAAAATTGTCGTCAAAAATGTGTTTTTTTGTGTTTAAGTGTGTAGCATAATTAGAATGTAGACTATTGTTTTAAAACGCTCTTTTACGTTCGTTAATGCGTTTCTTGAAGGATCTACCTCTTTGTCAAATATTAATTTTAGGACAAGATCCGCATTTCAACCTGTAAACACTTGATTTTTGAGATTTTGGACATTTCGTTTTATTGTTTTTTTTTTAAATTTTCCTATTGGGTTGTCAGTTCTGAAAGCTTGTTTTAAACCACATTTTGACAAATGTTTTGAAACTTTTTCACTGGGTTCTCCTATGTATGTAATTGTTTTAAATTGTTCATGTTATGTATTAGGTTTGGGATAAATAGAGTTTTCTGTTGTCTGGATTTGCTTTTATTTATCATTTTATCGATAATGGACGGATTGTAGCCGTTGTTCAGTGCAATTGGTTTAATGATATTAAGTTATATGTATAAGTTGTTGTAATTTTCTATTGAGAGTGGCGTATTAAAATGTCTATGTATAAAAGACTGAAATGCAGCCATTTTGTGTGTATAATGGTGATTTGAGCTGTTATATATGACTGTGTTCGTGTGTGAAGGTTTATGGTAAATGGAAAAATTTAATTTATTTTGCGTTTTCGTAATACTTAAGTCTAAAAAATTAATATATAATAATAATAATGTTCAATCTCGATAGTGAATTTTATACGATTATGTAATAAGTTAATGTATTTTCAAAGAATTCTGTCCGTTCCAACAAAGCAAGCAAATACACAATCCACGTATCTGTACCACCATAGAAAACTTTTACTTAAAGGATGTTCTAGTATGATATTTTCCAAATTATCCATAAAAATCTCGGCTGACATAGGACTAAGTGAGTTTCCCATAATCAAATCTTCCTTAGAGATGTAAATCTGTACATTCAATTCAAAATAATTTTGGTCTAACGATACTATTAAGCAATCTAATAAATCTTGTTTCGCCAATAGGTTAATGTCTCCGTACCAAACCAAACTCCTGACTAAAGTGGCCTTTGCCAACCTTTCTTTATATTTAATATACTCTTAGTAGCAACTACTTGGCAGTCTTATAAGTAATCAATCTCAATTTTAATTTCTTTGATTTTATTAGAACAATTAGACTGAAACATATTTTCTTCTCGTCACGTGGTGATTTAGTAATATATGGACTGTTGAAACCCTTTTAAAAATTTAGTTCCATACGTATCGTGAATGTTGTTCCGAATTGCAGATTGTTTCTATTCCTTCTATTACATTTCGTGTGTAGTGTTCCCAATATCGTATCGTATTGTCATAAAGCATTATAGCTTAAGTATTGTATTGTATTATCCGAGTAAGGGTGAAATCTACTAAAAATATTACATCCATAGGTGGAATACTGGGAAATAAGGTTTTTACATCAAAAGACAATAGTGTTGCGTTAGATGGGATTTTGATATCTTTAATTTTGTTGATTATTACAAAAGAATTTTTTATTGCAAATTTTAGTTTAAAATCTGTGTGGAAATTTAAAATATTTGCTAATTTTGTTGAGAGTTTAACTGCTGGAGCCGTTACATAAGACACGACTGGTCTAATGGGCATATCTTGTTTATGTAATTGAACTAAAGAATATAATTTCGGCGGTTATTTTGTTAAATGAATTTTCATCAAGTAAAATCCACCTCAGTTCAATATTTCATCTCATTTGGTTTTTTTAGAAATTTTACCCATTTATTATTATTTTGATCAGATTGAGATCGTGGCAAATGTATAGTCTGTCTCAAAGTATATCGCTTTGGCTTTTGATCGATTTAAAAATAGTTACGGGTTATTCAACACCGATATCAGCCTACACGTAATCGATATCTTCCTGAGTCGCCTCTGCCTTGTAAATAAATACCTGCGAATAAATTATTGCCTGTCGGGCTTATCCAGTAGCAATAGACATGAAGATCGTAATAACTTATAAGACGATGTACTTTGATACATACTGTACTGTACTGTAATATGAATATATTAATATTCATCAGAATATAATAACAAAAGTTCATATAAATGTGGGTCCGAAAAAGTTATGTTATCGGTATTGTAAAACGAAAATAAAATTTACAAATTTAGAATTATTCAATAAATGTATAGGAACTAGTTGGTGTGATATCTTATAAATAAAAATAAAAATGTGTTGCAGGTTATAGGTTGTCTTACACTCAACAGCTTTGCTTAATTTAACCTATCAACTCTCCCGAATCTGTCAAAATTTATTAAGTCTCTTCCTTCTTTAGTTATTTTCTGTAATACACTCATTTCTACAGTATTTATTAGGTTGAACAGAAGTAGAAACGTGGTGCAATTGTTGTTTCATAAATTAAATTTATATAAGTGCAGACTTGGTTAGTTTATATATTTTATCTCTAATTCCAAGAGTGCTATAAAAAAAGTTTGAAATCAAAACTTGTTTCTAGTAAAATCATCTTTAAATATGTATAGGGTTGGTCACTTTATGTATATTATCTCGAATTCCAAGAGTGAATTCCGTAACGGAATTTTACTGGGTGGGAACTTTATTAGGGGCCTGTACCTTTTCTCAGGTACTACAGATTTTAGGAAAAAAATGTTGATACAAAAGTTTCATGGCTTACATTAAATTTTAAAATTGTTTAGATTTTATATATACAGGGTGTCCGATAAGTGCTGGACGGACAGTAGTTTTAACATTTTAAATGGAAAAATAAAAGTAATTTTAATAACTACCCATTCGAATTTTGTGTACACAGAAATTGAGATTATATATTTTTTATACAAAATCATGTTCTTAGTAAATATGGTAAATATGGATTTTGTTTCTAACGTGCATTATTCAATATGGTAGACATGTTGAAAACCTGCTGTATTTTGTTTTAACTTAGTTTTTACTTTTTTTCTCTAAAATCAGTAATTCCTGAGAAAAGGTACAGGCCCCTAATAAAGTACCCTGTACACCTAGTACACTTAAAAACGCAGTATTTGAGGCTATTAATAGATTCATATATCCACAAAGTTTTTTGCGCTCCGCCTTTGCCTTTGGGAACTGTTGGATTTCTTGAATATGTTTCTTAAGCTAGCTCTATACTAAAACCATCGAATAATCTTGAAATTTTGCCACTGCTGCTAAGAAACAAACCTCTAAGTTAGGGCAGTTTGTTAATGAATCCCCATGTATATGTACTTGTTTTGCAAAGCATAATAGTGCGTTTTGTAATAATAAATTTCATTGCTTTTGTTTTGTTCTTAGATATGCTACAGTTATTTTATTTCTAGCCACATTATTCACGTAATTTACCTTACCACTATCGAAAGCAAATTTGAAATATCGATTCCACGCGAGACATTGTAACGCATTCGCCCGAGAATAAATTATTCCGCATAAGCAATTAATCATTTAAAAGTTATACGAAAATAAGGGCACACTTAAATTTTGCCATCATAAAGGACTAGTACCACTTTCTACCACGGTCGGCAGCGGTACCCAAAAAACATCTGCCTCTCAATTTACTTTTTCTACATACGTATGTTTCCAAATGTTGCATCTGGTGGCTACGTACGCACGACCCAGGGCCCAGTATATACAGGAATAAAAAAAAACAAAAGCTTTTATAATACCAACGGAAAAATGATCAGACGATAATAAATTTATCAGAAATCCGGGTGTTAAAAAGATCGCTGCTTGTGGAGAAAGGAACTCAATTTTTATTTTTTTACCATTAGTTGATAGCACGAATCATGTGATTAATACATAAATTTTTTTCTCTCTGGTGGCCACCTCTCATAAACCGTTTTGTTGGAATTATTAAAAACGTATCTATAAATAATAAAAATATAAATAAAATAAATTATAAACGTACCGTACATATTCATAAAAGAACAACAGTGACAAAATTTGTTCTTAGATACAGGGTGTTTCATTTTATTAATGTTTCTAATATTAATAAAGATCTCACTGTTATTCACAAAAGAGATAATCAGTTGTGATCCTAAAATTTAGGTCGCATAAAATGCATATTTTTTTCTTGTTCGCGAAAATGTGCTACAGAGTCGTAATAATCATATGTCGTAGTTACTTTGCTAATAAAATGTGAGTTAATTGAAATTCTTTTTTTATTTATTTTTTAATTGCATATATGATGTGCGAAAGTATTTTTACGTTTTACTGCCTATGAATATAACGTGTAACGTTACTCTTAGCTCTGATAATACCCTGAACTCTATAAGTCCTTCTAGAATTTAGGGCTCCTTACTGACGTTCCGCCAATCTTCCGGTTGGCTTCTTCATAGCTAAACTGTTTCTGCTTATGTTCTGTTTGATGGAGGCGGAGCTATTCGACGGGAAAGGAATCCGGAAGATTTTTAAATAGCACACAGTGCGTGGAAGCTTCTTTGAAAAACTGTCCTGTCCATATTTCTTGCAATTTAGCTCGTAGTTTTGGTACAGTCCGCTGAGGATCAGTCCTTGCGGGTTGTTTCATTTTGTGCCAAAGTGTCTCTATCGAATTAAGATCCGGACTACTAAAGGGATATGTCATTTAACCGTAACGACACTCTGTGGAAACTTGACAGAATCTTTAAGACAATCCTAATGGCATGTTTCCGTTTTTTCCCGAATCGCATGCTTTCTATAATCTCCTACAGAAATAAATGAAACTTGCTTTCGTTGCTACACCTTTGTGTCCACGAAAGTTTGGCTTTGACCCAAATGTAACGATTCCCTTTTTTTTAAGTCAATAATATCTGTTCTTTGGCCTAAGTCAAAAAATAGAAAAATGTATTCCCCAAGAAATTTTGTTTTGATGAAATTCAAATGTGGAATTTGATGAAATTAAAGTGCCAGTTGGGTTGCAATCTTCCGATAATGTATTTAACGTAGCAACTCCAAATTCTCACAAAAAAATATATTTGAGTGTTCGGCAGTGGAGTGCACATTCAACAAGGAACAATTTTTAATGCTATCAATCTACAGAGCACCCCAGAGAGACATAGACGCCTTCTTACATTGCACCGAAAAGGTACTGTCCCAAATAATTAATGAGAAGAAAAAAATTGTTATGGCTGGTGACTTTAACATGGAAATGTTAAAGGGCAAAGTCATAGCTTAGTATTAGATACATTTATCTCGGACCATACCTACAGCACAGAAAATTTAATTTCTATTAAAACCGTCGGACGAAAAGTTCCATTATGTGAGATTTTCCTGAAACGAAAATAAACAAAAATTTTTACAGTGTATATCTGAAGAGAATTGGAATGATGTATATAAGGTCCGAGAACAAAACGTTAATGGACAATGGTCTAATTTTTCAAATTCTTTTGGTAGATCTTTCACTTATTATAATCCGTTGAAGTTGATAAATAAAAGAAAAAGGCACTCTGATAGAAATAACCAGCAAGTTTTAGATATTAAAATTAATCTAAACATTTTACTTGTACTCTCTAGAAATGATGCTTACTTTAAATCGCATTATAACCAAACAAAAAAAGAATATGACAAACTCTTAAAAACATCCATAATACAGACAGAAGATTGAATGTTCGAATAATAAATCAAAATGTATGTGGTCAATTTGCAATGATATTTTAGATAAAAACAACAACAATAATTTTCAAATGTAAGGTGACCCTACGGAAGCAGCAAATCGTTATAATGGGTATTTATTATCAACTATACCAGATCTAATCAAACAATCAGAGCCCAAACAATTCAGTTATAAAATACCAGTTAACAACCAAACAATGTTCCTCAGACCGATGTCACCAGATGAAGTTACTGAAATAGCTAAAAAAATAAGGAACAAGTACAGTAGTGGTCATGACGAAATACATACAAGCATAGTTAGTATTTATCAATGCCCTATATTAACCATGTTCTTAGTCATTTATATAGAATTTTTCCGGATCAATTAAAAACAGCTGTGATTAAACCATTATATAAGAAGGGTGACCCGGAAGGAATGGATAATTATAAACCAATGAGTCTCCTCTCTGGTTTTTCAAAAATATTTGATGTAGCAGTATGTGATAGATTGGTAGGTTTCTTCATTGACTGTAACTTGTTTAGAGATCATCAGCATGGATATGCGTCTGGCAAATCTACTGAAACTGCACTTCTTAAGTTTACTAGAACAATTCTTTTTTTTGTTACAAGGCTATGACTGCATCGACTCCTTAAAAAATTAGAATTGAATGGTGTCCGAGGACAAGTGCTCGAACTGTTTAAATCCTATTTGTCCAATAGAAAACAGTCTGTCAAAATTATGAAAAATGGGCGGCCTCACTACTCATAATTTAACGAAAGCTTATATGGTATAGCACAAGGCAGTATACTAGGACCAATTCTATTTATAATATATATAAGTGACATCTATTCGATTACAGGACTAAATAGTGAAAGTATTGTGTGTTATGCAGACGACACAAATTTACTTGTGGGAGGTACAGATATTACTCATGTTCTGAACAATGGTAGTAAGTTGTTTGGAAAATCCTACAATTGGTTTAAAGAAAACAAATTAATTTTAAATTAAGATAAGTCACACGCTATTTTGTTTCGAACAAAATAGTATTTTTAATGTGATAAGCATATTATCGATATAGTAGATAGTGTAAAGTTTTTAGGAGTAAATATAGATGAATTTGTGGACGGGAACGGGCATATTGATAACTTAATAAAATGGTTAAATTCTGTTTGTTATGGAATTAGAGTACTTAGAAGGTACATGCACCACAATACAACAAAAATATTATATTTTGCCAATTTTCTGTCCATTTTAAAATATAGCATTATTTTTTGGTTAGAGCACAGCGCAGTACAAAGATTATTTATAGTTCACAAGAGAGTTATACGGCTAATTAACAAAATGAAGTGTGGAGATTGTTGTCGAGGAATTTTCCAGATAAAAGGTTTAATGACAGTGTATGGTGTCTATATTTATGAGTCACTTATTTACTTTTTTAAAAACCGGGAATATTTCGAACTGCATGTATCGTCTCATACGCACAGCACTAGAACGCGAAATGTAAATTACCCAATACATAAATTTTTTTTGCCCAACAGTTTAAAAGAAATAAATAGTTTGAAAAGATTTAAAAGAAATATTAGGACACTTCTGAAAGAATTAGAACCCTACTCAATAAAAGACTATTTTGAGAAAATAATGTAACAATTTTTATATGTTATGGTTAATTGTATAGTATCTCTAGGCATTAGACGCTATTTCCGTTGTGCTTTTGTATTTTGTAATATACTAACACAATTTGAAATAAAGATGATGATTATTATTATTATTTTTAGGACATTCGTCGTAGTACAAATTTCGTGCTCTCTCTCTGCACACTTCTCTTTTTTCATAAAACCAACTAGAATATCCCATTTGCAATATGCAAAGCCTACTGGTTCATAGGTAAAAACTCCAATATTTTTAGTAACTAAAACTTTATTCAAAATATTAACTGTACTATATTGTTATTTATTTATTTAATATAAAAAAGTTTAAAAAAAATATGTATATTTCGACAAAAAGTCAAACAATCAGCATAAAATACAAAAATATTTTCTTAACAAAGCATACAAATAAACAATAATAAAAATAACAATCATTACAATAATTTATAATTACCATACTACGAGCAACAATTTGATCTTTCATTATATACACATACAGTAACTTTGCTTACAGAGAACATCAAAAATTTTACGCATTGTTCTCCCCTTATGCCGCTGGCGAATAATATTTTCTGACATTTTTAGATCAGTACGTTTTCAACTCACATTATATATATTGGACAAATCTTTTTATTCTGATTTATAGTGTCACTTGTATCTTCATAGCTGGTTAGTTGTGGGACACCCTGTATAAAATAAAATCTTACCACAGCATGCAGATTTTTTTAACAGAATATGGAGGAATATTTAAAATTTTTATAATTTTTTTTGGCAATTGTTAATTGTTTATGGTAAAACTATTTGTCACAAACATTTGTTTACCATTTAAAAAACGATCCACGAGGCGATTTACCAATGGCGGTGGAACGATACTAAGTATTATTAGTATTTTACACGCGATTCAATATGCCGAACTTTAACATCTGCGCAAGGTGTTTATTTTAGACGTACGCCTTACTCCTACGCTAAACGACTTTGGTGTTTATTTTAGACGTACGCCTTACTCCTACGCTAAACGACTTTGGGCACATGTCGCGTTTCAAATGCAATAATACCAGCAAAAGGGTTGGCTTCGGATTTGTAAGGGAACCTTTTCAGGGTTCTACGATTTTGCATTAATAATGTTTCTTGATATGACAGAATTAAATCACATAGCGTGAATTCCTTTATTGTGGGATGTTGTTCATTTGAGGGCTTAAAACTCGTCAGCATATGACGTTTTTTTTTTTTTGTGTTTTACCTACGTTTCCATATGTCGAAGGTAAACAACAAGAGATTCTAATATATCAGTTTTTTTGAAATATTTTTGAATTGGAACTCAATGGACGTATAACGAACATGAAATTGGAACTAAATAATAAAATTAAATGTTTAAAACTCGTATACCTAACAAAAATATTCTGAATTCAATTATAAAATTGACCTCGGAAGTCATGTTTGAATTATGGAGAACCCATTAAGTCCGATATTGGCTGAGACTTCCATGGATTCTTTAGAATAAAAGAAAATATCTAAAAATCAACCTTCCTCTTCTGGCATAATACTTGTTGTGCTGGTAATACTGTAAAAATATATTGTTCAATATGTTTCATCCCCTAGAAGCAAAATTCTCTACAATTAATTTTTAAATTTTAGGAATAAACTAATATAATTGTGTTCATGAATCAAAGTGCGCTTTAAGATGGCAGCATCTATTATTTCTCCATTTTTTTCCTCATCATGTGCCCAGATCCAGCCATGGATCAACAATAACGTTTCACAAATTTTTGCATATTTGAATATTAAACCCAACGTTCCTCGCGATAGTAAACTTACTAACGGGTAGAAAACTGATACTTATTGTATTCTAGGAACCGAATCAATGGCAACTTCCTGCGGATTCGCAAATAGTAATGTAATCACAAACAGAAAGCAAAAGTCTTTACATCTGTCTCACCCCTTTTCGATACCTGAAAAGTCGCATCTGTTTCGGCTGAAAATATAATATTTCTTTCATTTTCCGTCATGTGTTTGTGCGTATTTTATACTGTACGAACCTCGTGCATCTGCCTCTGTGTTTACCCTTTCGGATGGTCTTCTGATAAGGTGCGTGGGTGCCTGTACACAAAAATTTAATTCACCGAATAATAATAATTATTATTCTCTCCTACGGATGCACTACAAATGCGATTATTTTTAAAAACGTTCATACAAGTTGGTTAGTTTTATAGACTTCCCTTTATTTTGGGTTAGTTTAAAAAACAAGTGAATCAAAAAGTGCAATAATATATTCACTAAGTAATGTGACGATTGGATAATTATTAAAAGTGACGAAGGTCAAAATACATTAGTGTTTTAAATATCAACCGATGGCTCACAACCCAGAACTAAAATACCAAAAACTCTAGAACGGTATTCAATAAAGCTGAGGTATGAAAGTTATCACTTTGGGCACAGAGGAGGGAATAAAACAAATATATAAACATATGACTTATATGGAACACAATAAGTATCTAGAAGAGTATTTTCAAACCAATTAAAAACCTACATAAAAAAATAGCAACGTAAGAGACAAATTTAAACTTAATATTTATCAAGCAGTTAGCTATTTGCTATCTTATCTTATTGCAAAAAAAAAATCTTTCTAGAATACTGGATTTTTCTCAAAATTTGTTGTACACTTTTATTGATATCTCAGTATGCTGTACACTGTCCCGAGTTGTTTCAGGAAATTCCGCTACTTTAGTCACTGGTTTGCCTGCGATCAAAAGTTTTATGGAGATTTTAACAGTTTCCAAATAATTTTTTTTGGTTTGTCATTTCTGGGAGGCACAGTAACTCCAACATGTCCTCGCCAAAATAGAACACGAAGAAAAAACCCTGGAGTAATGAATTGTTTAATAGTATATTATAGTCCAGACCGTTTCTTTTCGAAAGAATTTTGAATTATATTTACCAATATTTGAAAGTTGGTCAAGTGACCTTAAGCAGTTGTGGCCATTAGAAGTAAAAAACAAACCAAAGATGATTTATAAGGATGAATTAAATATACGAGGGGAGCTGAAAACTCCACTCCACATAAGAAATGACTAGATTTTTATATTCTTTACTTTTGATTTTAGACTTGGAACTGGCAAGAAATTGCTAACATAGTTACATGTTTGAAACCAATCCAACACCTTAAATACAACTTTAACATATGTGAGATTATAATGTACTGTCATTGAAAATTTCATAATTAGCTGATAAATAGTTAAATTAAACCAATCTGAGTTAGTGAAAATCACATCCAATGCATGGTTTTTAAATCTTGAATAGTTAATAATAACCACAAATACTCAAAACAAGAAAAAAATTTACTCGCATTTTTGCCATCAGTCTTTGTAACGGCAACATCCAAACACCTTTTCACTTTCAAAAAGCCACTTTTCTCCCAAAAAATAATCAAAAGCAGACGCATATAAAATCGAGATTAAAAACTCCTCTACATTGGCCTAGGCGTTTATTCGCAACATTGTTGAATAAAATTAACATTTCTCACGAACAATATCGCTATTTCTAAAAGACCCATTTATGGGTAATTTTCCTATAATTTATTAACTATTACTTTATTTTAAAAGAAATATTGTCAAGACTTTTTGTGAACCTGCATTGAGTTATATTTTTTAATTTAGTTAAACCTTTTTCAAGAAAAATGCTTGAACAGGTTCATATTTTCATATTTTTTACATGTACGTTTTTTGCAGTAAATAGAAAAAATACAGGGTGGGTCAAATAGTGCTTGTTTAATTGGAAAATCATTTTCATAAATCCTTCTACAAATTGGCTTTCAATTTTACTCTTACTTATGTTTTGCGTTAAGCAAACTAAAAGATTTTCTCGAGTTCCCGTTTTGTCTCTATATCCAAAAAAAGTCTTTCCGTTTCAATTCAATGGCCCATACTCCCTTTACTGACAGAAATGCAATTGTGACAATTTAGGAACTTGGCTGGTACTAGCTACTTACCAGTTCATTTCAAATTTGAATTTCTGTTATTTATGCTTTTGCACATAGAAAGATTTTTCGGAAATATGCATCAAATTTCAATTCGAAAATGAGTTAAAAAAGATGGTATTCCTTGTTTTAAAAAAATCAACTTTGTATCAACATCCAATTTTGGCATCCAATACCTGAATTTATTCCATATTTTACTGTATAAAAATATTATTCTGTGTATGGTGTATTTTCAGCACTGGCAACATTGTCTCTCCCTTGATTAAGATTGGCGAAACGGTGTCGGAAGGGATACCAATGAACTGTGGGGTACCACAGGGGTCCATTATTTACCCCCTGTTTTATGCTATTTACACTTCTAATATTCACAAAGTACTCGAACACTGTAGCTTCCATTGTTATGTGGATGATACGCACGTATATTTGTCATTCCATAAAGATAATCTGTTCCAATCTTCTCGAGCAATAAGCAGTGATCTGGAAAATCTAAGAACAATCTCTTTAAAGCATTCCCTATGTCTCAACCCAAAGAAATGTTGTTTAATGATTTTTGGTGCAAAAACTGCCGTTTTTAATATAAAAACCGGCATTAATATAAAAGTATTAGACTGTAGCTTGGCAATTAAACACAATGTAAGAAATCTTGGACTTATTTTTGATTCTGCAATGAGGTTTGAGAAGCATATATCAAATTGTATTCAACGCGCACACTTAAGATCTCCATATTCAATCATGGAGACCTCGTTTATGGCACGTTTAACGACGGTTCAAGAAAAACAAAATACAAAAAGTGCAAAATTCTTGTCTTCGTCTGATATACTGCTGATATGAATGCCATTTAGTTTGTTTTTATCATCGAATTTCGTTTTTTAAATCTCCGGCATATCTGCATAATAAAATTATATTTCGATCCCATGTACATAATATAAATATTCGATTTAGAGAATTGATAATACCACCTCGCTACAGATCGTCCACACTCCCTAGTCATTTTAAATCTTTTAATCCACCAAATTTTAAACGCCACATTTTTCAGTATTATTTTAACAAATACTACAATAATTAATGATTGATTTCACCTGTTGCAGGGTAAATATATATATATATATATATATATATATATATATATATATATATATATATATATATATATATATATATATATATATATATATATATATATATATATATATATATATATATATATATATATATATATATATATATATATATATATATATATATATATATATATATATATATATATATATATATATATATTTTTTTTGTTACTAGAATACATTGTTCATATTGCGCAACACTATTGTCTTTTGAGGTACAAAACTTATTTCTCAGAATTCCACCTATGGATGTGATAGATTTAGATTTCACCCTCACTCGGAAACAGGTTAACCTATTGGTGATACAAGATTTATTAGATTGCTTAATAGTATCTTTAGACCAAAATTATTTTGAATTTAATGGACAGATTTACATCTCTAAGGAAGGTTGATTATGGGAAACCCACTTAGTCCTTTGTTAGCCGAGATTTTTATGGATAATTTGGAAAACATCACACTGGAACATCCTTTAAGCAAAAGTTTTCTATGCTGAGACAAAGTGTATGATGTGGAAATAAAGACATTATCATTATTATTATTATGAAATATCTAATATTTGGTTCACCTTTCGTGCGCTTTTATCTTCAAAAATCGATTCAGCGAGCCGGGTTTTTTAATAAATTAAAAAATCTTCATCTTCTGGATACTGATGAATTCACTTCCCTACCTTTATTTTCTTGCATTTTCATATCGGCATTCTTTTGTTAATAGAAATTAAAAATCCGCACGTCCGGTGGAACACCACGTTTTTTATCGCCACCTCAGTTTAGCAACCGATCGTCAAAAAGAGACGAGCAAGAGCGTCAAATCTCGCGTGTGCAAACCACGCGTTCGATTTTCGAAAATAACACGGTCTAACACCGGTCCATTATGGTACGCGTTTAGAGTTAATTTCTGATCTCGGACCCCATGAAATTATGCAAATTACATCTAATACCTAAATAAAAAAAGCTCTAAAACGTTTACTTAACCACCACGTACGAGCTAATACCATATTTCCTTTTTAAACGGTTACCGTTTTCGTATAATGAACAACCCTGTGAAATGCCGGCTGCTTTTATCTATATTTTTCAGCATGCCTATTATTTTTTGACTTCCAGTGCACTCAAAAGCGACGTTCATACAAAATTTGTAAAAGTTACAGACAAGTAGGAGTATCTGCTGCTGCAGTAGCAAAATTTAAAAGTTAATAATAAAAGTTATAATAATATTTAATATAATATAATAATAAAGTTAATAATAATTTCTCAAAATAAATAATAACTAAAAGTTCAGATTTTCACTAAATTATATACGACAATTGTTTCGACAACACCGTGTCTTTATCAAATGTAATATTTACGAACTACCTGGTACTATATATACCGAAAAATGACAATAAAACCTTAGTTAATGTTGTAGTGATAATTTAAGTTTAATAATTTAGAAGTATTTAAATCTAGTTGATCGTTATGCAATACATTTGAATGTCTCATTTTGTTAATTTCCATGGCTTCCAATAAATTTAATTTTTTACTTTTTGTATGACTGTGTCCGTGTGTTTGTGGTAAATGGAATAATGTAATTGCGTTTTCGTAATAGTTAAGTCTAAAAAATTAATAGAGTTATCCTGTTCAATATCGATAGTGAATTTTATACTATTATGTAATGAGAATCTAATTTAAAAAAGAATTCAATTGTCTGTCCGCTCCAACTTAGCCAGCAAAGACATACCTATACCACCATAGAAAACTTTTACTTAAAGGATGTTCTAGTATAATATTTTCCATCTCCATGGCTTCCAATAAATTTAATTTTCTACTTTTTATGGCTGTATGAAAAATATCAAAATTGTCGTCAAAAATGTGTTAACGCCAGAAAAATATGAAAAAGAAATCGACGATTTTTTTTTGGCGTATCTTTGGAAATAATGGAATTTTTTAGTTATTTCAACAGCACGTTGGTTACCTTTACACATTGAATCTTCACTAATTTAACCATCTTCATATCACTTATGTATGACTATTTCTATATTTACTCAAACTGAAAAATGCTGGGAGATTTTGTATTGACAACCTTATCTGCCTCAAACAACTTTCTGATGACACATTGACTTTTAAAGGACCATGCATATGTGAATACCGAGGAGTTAGAATCCCTAGAAACTCTAGGAGATGAAACTGGACCAAAAACAAAGTTGATATAGGGCATAAGGTCAGCTACGGAAAGACCAGATCTATAGCGAGACAACTGGGCAAGGATAAGGCGAATAATATCAAAGTATCAAAGCAGTGTATCAAATCAAGAAAAATTACAGATAATAAAAAATATTTGTATAATCGACATTTTAAACTACCTCCATTTTGTACAAAACAGAAATAGATAAAACTGTGGTAATTTAATAATTTACGTGTAACTAAGTCTACATTAAAATTTGCAGATTTTAATGATGTGTCCATTGATAATACTTGTCAATTCTTGGTGTTAAATTTACTACGGTTTAATCTTTACGCTATCTTATAACGAAATATTTTAAGTTATAAGTTATTACGAATATTAACAATTTGATGGTGTATGTTAGCATTAGGGTGAATTTTTTGAGAACTAGAATAAAACGAAGTTAACGATTATATCTTCGAAGAAACTTTATCTCGCAATTGGGAAAACTAAATATTGAATTTTTTGAACAAAAGTGAAAAAGACCTTTGTGTTAGAATTTATACATGAAACGAAACATCTTTCGGATTAAAATGCAAATATCAATGAACTTTCTAAATTGGTTTTATAAAACGCTTTTGACCTCTGTCTTCCAGTAGATCGCTATCTGCATAACTTATCGGCGATTTGTTTTGGGTGGCATAAAGCATCGGCAAGGCGCAATAAATAATAATATTATTAAGTCGATCAGTTTAGTCGACCAGAAAATTGAAAACCTCAATAAATCTATGGTTTGCATACTTGTCGAATATACCAGGTTTTCTCAGTATTTATCCTAACTCTCTGCTTTTCGTTTAATTCTGACCACTCAAAATGGTGTGAAGGACATGTGTGTGCATGCCACATAATTTTTTTCTGCTTCTAGTGGATTGTTACTTCAAACTATTCTCATAATTCTAGTGGACGATATTTTTGGAAGTCTTGTCAACTAGTTAAATTTTGGTTAGGTTAACTTGTAAGGAGCTTTTAAAAAAGGCACTTTATTTCCTTCAGTATTTCCAGCCATGGACTTACACATATAGCTGAAAGTTTCTACGTGGAAAAAAACAGTTTGGCTCCAGAAGGTCCTGTGAGGAGTAGGGAGCAATAGTCAATAGCAATCATCTGACTTTCATAATATCTTCACCAGATCCGGCTCTACCCAATGGGAAAAGGATTGAACCTGTTAATGTAGCAAAATCAACTGGATACTCACGGGCAGCGACAACAGGCAACGCAATAAACTGCTTAACTTTTCAAACTTCCCGTAAAAGTCACGATGGATAACTCCTTTAGTTTCTCAAAGCATCCTGACAACCTACTTAGGGCCGCATATGGTGGCTTTTAATTGTTGTACCAGTGAAAACATTTTTATAACACTAATACCAAATTGAAACTATCAAAATTTTTAATTTTCAGCATCTGTTGCTAGCAAAGAACACTTCTGAACACTACTAGTTGAAGATAGATAAGCGACGTGAAATTCAGAGTCATTAAATATAGAAATTATGGTTATGTTTTCTGAAAAATATCTTTTGGTATATTACATATCGCTCGGTTAATATTTCTTCAGTATATGCTTTACACTCCTAAGAATTATGTATGTATGTATGTATAAAACAGTATTTAAAAATTAAGCAACTTTCGTCCCCGTCATATCATCCTGATGTCGCTTCAAATTTTTATATTTAAGAATTTTTTTTTCCTTTTCGCAATGTATTATAAACATATTTTTTCAGGTTGGGTCAAATCAGTCAAGTCAGTCAAATCAAAGCATACCTTAACCAGACATGGTACGTTCTTTTTGACTAATTTGAACATGATAATGATGTTGCTTTCTGACAATCAATTGATTATTTTGAGCGAGTTCGATGCTCTCCTATTAAATACCGATAGTGTTGTGGAGATCATAAAGTCTGTGATGACCTTGGGAAGCTCATAAAATCATAACTGTGGAACAGAATGCAGTCCTTAAAGATCCGTGGTCACTTATCCATTTGGTTTAGGGCTTGTAGCATTTCATTATTGATGTAGTTGCTAACATTCATAGTCAAATGTCGTACCAAATTGAAACACACAAAGAAAGATTCTAAAATTCATGCTCTTTGCTAATGATGTGAAATAGAATAATTAATGTCAGTTATGTGTGCTTGAAATAAACTACTTCTGAATGTTGTTTTCAAATATAACTGGTACTAAAATATTTAAAATATTTAAAATATTTAATTACCACCTGACTATCGCGTTATTAAAAAGTCTTGCGACAAATTTCTTGTAGAGACCACATGCATCATCATTGATATGCTGGGTTTTCAATTGATAAATTCTAAAAATTTTACAAGCGAAGATACTTTAAAATTGTTAAACATTAGTAATGTACTCTGGAAAATAGACTACGGTTCAAAAATATGGCTAGCAATATTTAAGAATTGCATCATTAAATTGAAAACATAAAAAGAAAGTTTCTAAAATGCGTGATGCATGTTTCAGGGTGATTAGAAATGTTTAAGGTTCCCTTACTCTTAAATCGTAGGAGGTACCTTTCATTTCATTTTTTGCACAAACTCTGTGGCTCTTGATCAAAGGTGCTTTGTTTGCCACACTAATTTAGCAAGTTTTTGTTACAGTGAATAATGTGTTACTTTGCTGAATAGTTATAGTTTATAGAAGTTACGACAAAATTGTCTTGTAAATGGATGTTAAACTGTGGGAAGATTGCAGATCCATTTACAAAACTTCTAGTGACGTTTCGCGAATCATCCTACTCTGTTCCTGCTTTTATTTTATTTAAAAGGGGAGAAGGTAAATTGTTTGGTCGATTATAGATTTCTATAGATTCGTTGGTAGAAGAATTGATTACATGCAAGAGTTTTAGTTTTATCCAATAAAATTTTATGTCTGGTTTCGTGATTGTGTTCGGTAACTGCTGATGAGTTCATTTGTCTTAAGGCTTTTTCGTGTTCTTTACTTGCTGTAAGCTCCTGGTATTTCAAACGCATAAATGGATAACCGGTAAATCTGGTTCTGACGTTATATTTTTAAGAAGTTTTGATATGTGGTCGGTAATGTCAAGTGTCATTGTCTTTGGAATATTGTGATGAAGTGCATTTTGTGAAGAAACGGAATTTTCAATTTCTGAATCACAAGCAGACATATGACCCTGCCGATGGCCAATACTTCGTCAGCTTCTAAATTTTTCAGAATTGGTTGATTAACCGGTTAACCAATTCTATTGGTGGTCGGTCCCGGTATATCAGGGTGTCCACTCCCGCGCTCCAAACCAAAGGAAACAAACGAAACGCACTCGGCCAACTTGTGATTTACTACGCGAACAAGTGATTATCGGAACAACGCCTCCAACGCTGCAGGCGCCGCCAATTGTTTAAAACAAACATCACTGTTGTTACTCGTTATTTTAATATCTCGTTCCTTTTCCACGGTTTAGCCGCTGGACACCGTTTGGTGAACAACGTGCGATTTATCTGCGCGCTCGTCCATTTGTATAATATTAAATATTTGATTTGGCCTCGGTTTTCTCTTTCTACGCGGGCAGGAAGCACCGGGGCAAATAAGGACGACGCATTCGCTGATTAATCGCCGGTCAAGCAGAAACAAATGCGCCCCCTCAATAGGCCGGCTTGATTAAGAAATTATTGACGTTTTGTTTGTTTTTTTTTTTTCGGTCGTTCCGTACGGTTTTCGTGAGCTTTTTCGAGATTTCGATCGCTTTCGTTGTTTGTTTTCGTCAGGTCGCTTTGTTTCCTTTGCGGCCGATAAACCAATAGATTTATTACGTTTTACGATCGCAGCGACCTTTTAGTTCGAGGCAAGTGCAACAAAAAAAAATGTGCCCATCTCTGCAAAGTTTCGGTAAAATTATAGAGGCTGATTTCTAACTTCTTCCTTGTACAGGATATCTAATTTTATTATCGGTGATTCTTAATATACGACGTTAATAAATCTACTGCGAAATCCCATTTAAGAACTACTAGGACAAGGTTCGTATATATACTTTTTTCTTGATCTTCGGGTATGGTTTGAATCGGCCATAGACACAAATGGCTCTCAGAATAATTAGGTCATTCTGGAAGCAAAACGACAGCAAGAAATTGAAATAAACAGTTTAATTCTCTAGAATCATCCGTCTTCAGACGCACAAACCATTTGAACGATTGCATGTCTTGTTCTACTTTTCCACTTCTACTTTTTACTTTTTCTAGTCTCTTTTTTTTTCTCCCTGCTCGCGAAGCAGTAAAGCGGCCGAAATCTCAGTGACTAGGGCAAAGAATGGCGCCATTTACGTCAAATGATGAAATTTTGATCAACGAAATACAAAAATATCCCGTAATTTATGATTATGAAGACAAAAATTACAAAAATTTTGCTATTCAAGAAGATTGTTGGAAAACGGTTGCTAAAGAATTAAAAAAATAAAGGTTAGTGTCAGATTGTAATAGTAAATTATGCACCAAGTGCTGTAAACGGCATTTGACTCACGAGTTTATTTGGCACCAGCGGAGCGGGTTTTTAATAAACGAGTGAGTTAAAAAGTTTACCGAACGTGTTTCATACTATACTTTTTCTACCACCGTTAGTTTTTGGTTACATTTTCGCAAAACAACACGAATATATTCACTGACATGACCGTCACAATTAACAAACGTCAAAATTCAAAGCGTGGGAAACATTTCCGAAAACATCCGATTGCTCCCAAATCCGTGCGGTAAAATCCCGGAAATGTCCGAAGTGACTCGGATTCATGGGAAACGCAACTGACGTGGTAAAGTGACGCTTCCCGGACGCTAGATTAGTGGGTAATTAGGTATTTTACATACGGCAGTAGAGAAAATATTTTCTCAAGGTTAGCTGACAAACTTTAATTTACTTTTGTTCATATGAAATTCAATGAAAAAGAAAAACATAATGGAAAATGGAAAAGTTGAATATGTATCAGAGGGTATGAGAAGAAACGTTTGGCTAAAAAATTGAGTCGACTGTGTTGTTCGATAGCGACAGCCAATGGACATTAAAATATCGCTCTTGAAAGTGATTACACTGATATTAGACCAATGGATGGATGGATTCTTATCACATTATCGCCTAGATCAGTGTGTAATTAGGTATTTTACAGACGGGTGTAGAAAAACAAATGTTTGCTTCTTTTAGATGATTATTTATCAATAAATGAAAATAACCTTCCTCGCGTGGCCTTTTAAACATTTCTCTATTCTGATAGGTATTGTAGAGCATGTAGTTTTAGCCAAAGTCTTATATAAAATTTACTTCTCTATATAAGGATTCCCGCTCCTATTTGACCTACATCAAAAGTTGAATACAAGAAACAGTCTATTTGATAATCGGCTTCAGATTTAAGCTAGTAAATCCAAAATTGACAGCTGTCAAAATTTGAGTTTATTTACATACTTTTTTCAGGCGAGTTAGATAGGGCTAACTTTTAAATTTCAATTTACTTAGGGTACTTATTGGATTTTTCGATTTTTAGAAAGAGGGTGATGTGATGTCTCACAAGTGCACAAAAGATTTTATCACAAAGTTGAGTCTTAATTGTTTTATAAGTAGGGCATGATTTGTCATCTTCTTCCATCTAAGGAGGGCTCTGACTTTGACTTTAAATAACTTAAACTATCATAGTTGTATTTTAATAAGTAGTACGTTTTATCTGCCATGCAAGTCAGGAACTTCTTGTGCGAGCAGTTTGATCAAAGGATTATTTCATTAAGGGGTCTTATATCGGGCCTCCAAGATCCCTTGGCCTTTCGCTCTTGTATTTGTTAGTCTGAGGTCTATGAATTTTTTGATGCTTTCGAGATTATAGAAACGTTGAGATTAGTTTTGGACACATTTAGAAACATTAACGCAAATACACTTGCTAGGGTTGCACCAATTGCCAAAAATTTCCCGATGTAAATGGACGTCCTTTTGCAAATTTGTATAATTGTGTAGTTAGATTTTACATTACATTACTTGTCAATTGTGTGTGTCGCGATTTTATTTTTCGATTTTTATTGAAATGTTTATTAAATCGACAAAGACTTTTTCTTTAAAAAAACGGAGTTGGTGATTTCCGCAAAATATCTGACTTGTTTGAAAATCGTAACATACGTTCATGTTACTTATTAATGTTAACGCTTTGTGCACTTGTGAAAACATATAAAGCCTGTTATCAAAGCCACTAAGTTTCCTCCGAAACTTTTCCCATTTAACTTTTGTTGTATATATGATAGCAGCGGAGATCCCTGTATAGAGAAGTGAAACTGTGAAGTGAAGTTTTCTTTTACAAATCTACTAAGGACAAATAGATATTCTCTTTCTTTCAGTATGTACAACGCATTTGCAAACTTTAAAACTGTTTTCTCTTACAACTTGCCCAAATTGACTTGGACCGTTTTATTAGTTTGTTTCTGGAGGATTCTACAGATTATGTTGCGGTGTCACAAGCGGTACGCCCATGATTTACAATAGTTTGACCGTTTCACTGCAAAAATATTACTTTCCTCCACTTCCATTGTGAACTTTCGGTTTTATATTAACATGTTTCGTGTTTCGTATAAACGCTTAAATGCTATTTGTATTTCTTTTCGGAAATCCGTACGCTGTAAGCCAATAACGTTGACCAGAAATCACGGACGTCATATTAACTCGGATTAAATCGCAATAAAATTTCCTGATTCATTTGCGGATTTTACGACTTGCCCGGCCGATAGTTGGACGCATTTTTGCACGTTTGCGTTGTGAACAATTCGTTTTATAGGTGTCGCTTCGATCCATAGTTACAAACCTAACTGTGGTAAAGCATATCAAAGAAACTTTGTCCTATATGTGCTTCTAAAGCCTATAAAAATTTTATATCACGTAAGTTGGGTCGCTAAATCTTGATTAAAATGTCGGCTTAAGTACCGTCGACGAAATTCTGTTTGTGTCAACAAAACATCCAATATGTAGATATTAAAATTATGATGCTGATCAAACCGGTTGGTTAGTTTGTGGGATTTCTATAATAGCGTCGGCTTAATACGAGCGATATTGAAAAAAAGGAGGAGCTTTGTTTCGCAGAAGATGCGCAAAATAATAGGTAATCAAAGCTTAAAAATGAAAATCCAAAATTTGTATTTGTTTTGAGGATTCAAACCGCAAACGCAAATTACAAAAAATAAGAACGGATAGACTATTACAGATGTCAACCAAACGCAAATAGAAAAAAGGCTGTGCAATCACTAAACACCAATTGAACTGAGGTGACTTTTACTTGATGAAAATCCATTTATCAAAATAGATAAGAACTAAAAGTTCAGATTTTCACGAAATTATATTTTTTTGCATGACAATTGTGAACTTCCGGCTTTTTTAATCTATATTTTTCAGCATGCCTATTATTTTTTGACTGCCAGTGCACTCAAAAGCGATGTTTATATAAAATTTGATATAGGACAAACATATAAAATTTGTAAAAGTTACAGACAAGTAGGAGTATCTGCTGCTGCTGCAATAAATAAGAGCTAAAAGTTTAGTTTTTCAGTTCAGTTCAGTTTTTCAGTATATATATATATATATATATATATATATATATATATATATATATATATATATATATATATATATATATATATATATATATATATATATATATATATATATATATATATATATATATATATATATATATATATATATATATATATATATATATATATATATATATATATATATATGACAATTGTTTCGACAACACCGTGTCTTTATCAAATGTAATATTTACTACCTGCTATATACCTATATATACCGACAAATGACAATAAAACTTTAATTAATGTTGTTCTGAAAATTTAAATTCAATAAAGGAGAAGTATTTAAATCTAATTGATCGTTGAGCAATACATTTCAATGTCTCATTTTGTTCCATGGCTTCCAAAAAATTTAATTTTCTACTTTTTGTGGCTGTATGTAAAATATCAAAATTGTCTTGAAAAATGTGTTTTTCTGTGTTTAAGTGTGTAGCATAATTAGAATCTAGACTTTTATGTTCGTTAATGCGTCTCTTGAAGGATCTACCTGTTTGTCCTATATAAATTTTAGGACAAGATCCGCATTTCAACCCGCAAATACTTGATTTTTGAGATTTTGGACATTTTCTTACAGCACTCGTACATTAATAGAGAATTAGACTGTTTAGGGATTGATTGTGAATTAGCAACTAAGGACATTAATGATTCTAATTTAAACAAACATGTATTAGCGAATATAATAAACTCTCAATTAATAGATAACAACACAAAGAAATTTCTCAAATGTCATTAGTAAAAACTATCAAAAACAAAGCTTCTATAAATAACATAATATTTAAATTGGATGTGACAGATTTAATAGATTTAACCCTATAAAATTCACTATCGAGATTGAATAGAATAACTCTATTATTTTTTTTAAATTAACTATTACGAAAACGCAAAACAAATTAGATTTTTCCATTTATCATATACCTTCACACACGGACACAGTCATACATAACAGCGCAAATCACCCTTATACACACAAAATGGCTGCATTTCACTCTTTTATACACAGATTTCTTAATAAGCCACTCTGAACAGAAAATTATAACAAAGAACATAATATCATTAAACAAATTGCACTGAACAACGGCTACAATCCATCCATTAAAGATGAAATTATAAATAAAAAACAAATCCAGACAACAGTAAACTCTATTTATCCGAAACCTAATACAGAACACGAACAATTTAATACAATTACATACATAGGAGAACCCAGTGAAAAAGTTTCAAAACATTTGTCAAAATGTGGTTTAAAAATAGCTTTCAGAACTAATAACACAATAAGAAAATTTTTATAAAACGAAATGTCCAAAATCTCAAAAATCAAGTGTCTACGGATCTTGTCCTAAAATTTATATTGAACAAACAGGTAGATCCTTCAAGAAACGCATTAACGAACATAAAAGAGCGTCTAGTCTCTAATTATGCTACACAGTTAAACACAGAAAAACACATTTTTGACGACAATTTTGATATTTTACATACAGCCACAAAAAGTAGAAAATTTAATTTATTGGAAGCCACGGAGATTAACAAAGTAAGACATTCAAACGATCATTTAGATTTAAATACCTTTATTGAAATTAAATTCTCAGAACAACATTAATCAAGATTTTATTGTCATTTGTCGGTATATATAGTAGCAGGTAGTTTGTAAATATTACATTTGATAAAGACACGGTGTTGTCGAAACAATTGTCATGTCATAGTATATAATTTCGTGAAAATCTGAACTTTTAGTTCTTATTTATTTTCACTAAATACCAATTAAAAACCCTGTGCACCGGGCCGAGATTATCAAAGCATTGGGAAAAGTAGGTATATATAAAATCAATAAGCTCGACTGTCATGATTTGCAGCACAAAGAGAGACCAATGGAACTGAAAAAGTCAGTGTGAGATTTAAAGCCTAAAGCGGAAGAATAAGAGAGCAAAGTTGAATATCCGACAAATAGAAAAACTTATGGCTTCCATTTTAACACGTGTCAATGGTAGTAACGCACTCGACTGTGTGGAGAAAGCTAGTCCAGTTCCAGAACATCTAATTCTACTAATCAAAAAGATATATGAGACAAAATCTGGAAAAATTAAAGTCGACAACGTTCCTGCCATATCACTTCAGTCAAAATCTGGGGTAATAAAGGGTGGTTAAATTATATTGTATTATATAAACTGATTATGTACAGCGAAATTATAGTGAGGAGAGAATTTCTAACGAAACTCTGATAATAATTGGTCCAAATAATACCAACTGAGCAGAATCAGCAAGGAAAGTGGTCTTATTCTTATTCGTCAAATAACAGGAAAATTGTTGATTTGAAAATCCTTGAGAGCTTAAACTTCCTAAGGCGCTCATTGTGAATAAAAGATTATGTGACCAGGAAATTGGCAATTTCCCAACACAACAAAGTGAAATTACTAAATATTCTAAAAGGCGTCAACCGAAGAAAAATATATGTTTTTGAAATGTAAGATTACCGAAGAATGTTGTACAGAGAGCCCTGAATCAATACTTCAATTATAACACTTTTTACACAACTGCTGGATTCATCCTGTTGGCTTCTTCAGAGCTTGATGGAAACCGGACATAAAATTTTATTCGATTAAACTAAAATTCTCGCATGTAATCAATTCTTCTACCAACGAAAAATCCGAGAGTCTATAGAAATCTATAAACAACCCAACAATCTTAACCGCGACTCAGGTCTCTACCTGTTACCAATTTGGGAATCAGTCACCCGAGACGCAGGAGGAATCTCGAAGTTTTGTGAAAAGTATTACAGTAGCCGGTGGAAGTTGCTTTGAAATTTCTGAATTATAAAGCAACTTAATGATACTACAAGTCTCTCAATAAAAATATATTAATCCTACCTCAGATACTTTGAACATATAGCGGAACTTAAGAACGGTCTAAAAAAACTGATCGTGGAGGATAAAATCGATGTTAATCGAACAAGAGGTAGGACGCGTTGATTAGATAAAACCAGAAAAATCCTAAGCCATAATAACAGTACAAGACAATGAAGGATGAAATTTCACAATCTGTGTTATCTAGATATGACATGATGTCAGCATACTCTGGCAGACGAGCAAGAAGAAGAAGAATCTTCCTTGAAGAGTTTATGCTACTATAAAAATTTTGAATTATGCTTAATTGTGGCCTATTAGATACTTCCAGTTGTTGTGACTGCTTATTATGAAAATGTTCATTGTCATTTTAATTGGTAGCCTGTTTTACATTACTGCTACTACTACTATTAGGAATAGCATTCCTTGAGGACAGGATCCTGTACTACGTTTGAGTTATCTTTTCTCTGCTCTGTGAACACCATTTAAGGCAATACGAGATATTGAATAACAATAATAATAATGATATTTCTACAAAACTTTAAACCTAGTGGAATAGGATGTTAGTTGATGTTCGGACAATGTTCATGTCTTTCCTTTGGCTCCGCCCCCCTCAAACCCTATATCGAAAGTTACAGAGTAGAATTGTGATCCCTCAAAATTGTCTGCATCTTCTGGCAAAATTTCTAGGTATAATTATTATTCTTTGTGTAGTTGGGACGTCGCTGACTTAAGAACGCCCTAAAAAAACTGATCGTGGAGGGTGAAATCGATGGTAATCAAACAAGAGGTAGGGCGCGCTGATTATATAAAACCAGAGAAATCATAGGCCATAATAACACCACAGGACAAAGAAGAATGAAATTTCACAATCTGTGCTATCGAGATATGACATGATGTCAGCATACTCTGACAGAAGACCAAGAAGAAGAAGAAGAAGATACATTTTGAATTATCCTCATTGTGGTCTGGTAGATACTTTCAGTTGTTGTTACTACATATGATGAAAATGGTCATTGTCATTTAAATCGGTAGCCTATTTTAAATATATCAGCATTAGAAGGGGGTTTACAAGAATAGAATGCGTTGAGGACAGGATCCTGTACTACGTTTGAGTTATCTTTTCTCTGCCCTCTGAACACCAAAACTGTAAACCTGGTGGAATAAAATTTTAGTTGATGTTCGTACAATATTCATGTCCTTCCTTTTGCTCCACCCCCCTCAAACAATATAACGAAAGTTACAGAGTAGAATTATAATCAATCAAAATTGGCTGCCTCTTCTGGTAAAAGTTCTGCCTATAATTATTATTCCTTGTACAGTTGGGACGTCGCTGATAAACATATGCACGTGCTCTTAATGGAACTATTGCTGCAACTTATTTCACATACCAAGTAAAAAGTGAATAATATTCATTTTTAATTGAATTGAAATCGAATCATATAATATTGTCGAAAATTAGTTGTAAAATTTTATATTTTACAGTCACATTTTTGAAGTTATATTTCACTACAGTTAAAATTTATTGTCAAAAATATTTGGATGGCAACAAAAACACCCACGGCAATAAAAAAAATGAAAATTTGCTGTAAACATAATACGTAGATAAATAATTTAAAAATACATACAACCATATGCAAAAGTATAGTGTCCTTATGATTTTGGGAGCGAATACTAACTAGTTCCAAATAATCCGTTACTCGGAGTGCTATTATCTGAAATCTTAATTAAGGTATTCCGACACCTTCAATAAAATATCGGTTTCTCTTTAAACTAACGAGATTATCTCACCTGGAAGTGGCTAAAACTCATTGGTTTGTCACCTCGTTCAATAAATTCGATATTTCAGTTGATAAAGATCTGTTCGGCCCGATGACGAGAAGAGAGAATAGGAATGTCAATTAAGCAAAGTTTAATTTATTTCTCTTCCCCTTATAAGCAAATTAAAAGAAGACGGTTGTAAGTGGGAAATGGTCCAATATCGGAATTATTCCGTCAGTAGCGTGGGGTGTTAAAATTATTGAAATGATAAGATTCTTTGGCGGTAGAAGGTGCCCTATATTCACAGCCGAAATATACATATCAAAACAGGTGCCTAATATATGTTATTTTAGGCTTATTACGGCTGGCTCCACAATAAAATTCGTAATAAAATTATTTCCGGCCTTTTTGGACAAATCTCCGAAAATATACGTTCAAAGTGGGCATGACTAATGTAATTTATGTAAAGTGGAGAACATATAACAAGAATGATACGTTTTAAAATAATTCGTAAATGAAAACGTTAAAAACCTTTATTTTTCATTGAAAAAAAAAAAATCGAAAAGCCGCCGTTCTTCTTTAGTTGCTTTTGGAGACCAGCGACTTTAATTTATCGCCAATTTTTTTCACATTACCAAAGCGTCTCGCGTTGACACCTCTGCACAAAACACCATAATTTCAATCACCTCGCAGTCTTAATATTACACATCAGCAATGGCTTCCTTCTAATTTTTATTGGTTCCCACAAATGTCCGGATGATTTAAGACCGACTGTCGGGCATTGGCCGCCTTTCAGCATCTTTTAAGCACTAATACGTTCTAATTCACACTTGGTTCGTTTTCGTATGGTCCAGACCGGATTATTACACGCCCGTAAAACTAATCACTAATTATTCCGCAAAAATTTGGCTTTTTTCGAAAGCGCACAGGCGGCCTCTAAACAAGGTCAAAATTATAGGTTAGGACCCCTCGTTAGCCGGGCGCCTTGTCTAGTTAGCGGTCTGATTTATCGACTCGCAAACGAGAACGAGCAGTTTGTGGAAAATTCACTCGTTTTGTGTTAAGCTTCGCCGGAAATGCGACACTAATAGCGGGACGTGCGGTTCACCGCAGCACCTTGATTTCTCATGACATGATCCACCATTTTAAAGCTTGTTTTAAATTTTTGACGTTTAAAGTTGACGTTTAATATCTTCATAGAATTAGGCATGAATTTCTTTTCGATCAACTGCTGGTATTTTGGGGTGGTTTTTATTTGGAAATTGAAGGCAAACAATACATTTTTGACCTTGCATTATTATTGCTCATGAAATTCATATTATCAAAAGTTATTTTTTCTCTCGCTATATCTTAAACTTTCGTTATAGCCAACTAGAATTTAAATTCGCCAAGCAATTAATTAAGTTAATTAATGAACAACACAAAACAAATATGAAGGAGCAAGCCAATAATGGTATACATTTTTGTTTGGCATTTCATTGGCAAAAAATAAAAGTATGTGCTATTTACAATTCAACTTCATTTGTAAATTACTCATCATGTTTCGTCTTATCAGATGAGCTGTTGTCGTAGTCCAGACAGTCTACATTTCTACAAACCCTTTGACTTTCGTCCTTACAAATTTTATGGTATTTAATTCACAGTGATATGACGGCAGGCGAAATATTCAGTTTTGAGGCGACAACACATTTAATTTGGAATTGATTCCTATGGTAGTAGCCAATGACTGATGTCATTCTTTGTTTTTGAATTTTCTTAAGTAATAACTGGCATTATTAACGTTCTACAACACCCAGCAGGAAAATGATCTAGCATTTCCTGGAGGTAGTCTCTAGCATCAGCATTCATGACTTCATAATAGTCTCCATTCAGCTTTGATTAAAATACTGTGCAACCAGCACCGACAAATCCCTTTTTGCTATCAATGTGAGTAATTCTTAATCTACTACTTTTTATTGCAGTGGATCTTCCGCGCTCTTTTTTAATTTTCATCCTGGCAAGTTTCGTCCAGACAATAGACCTTTCTGTTTTCCCTTCGAAACTGACTAAGCGCTCTCAGATATCGTCGTCGCCAGTAAATAATTTCGCCTTTTTCTATTAAAAGTGATTTTCTGTTAGGAGTTTTGTAACAAATTTTCCACAATTTATTTCTAATCCACGAGTGGAATGAAATAATCCTAATTAGTTCCGCACATTATTTGGTTCAAGGGACTTATTTCCTTTTTTAAATAAAACGCGTGTATTATTCTTCTGATTTGCAGCGAAACAGTCCATTCATCTTCATTTATTCCGTTTCTATTCTTGTACTTCTTTTTGGCGGCCAGAAGTCAATATATTGTTGACTATTTTTGCAACTCCGTTCTGGTTGAGAATAATTGAAAATAGTAATGTCCCAGCTTTACTAATTTGTTTCTTAGCAATAAATTCAGAAACACCAGCCATGTTCAAGAACAAACTTTGCCAGCAACTGACAGAAAGTAATTATAATATTAATTTTTAACACTAAGGCCCAGGTTGATCAACTACCTCTCACTCTACAGACTCTTGACAATCATTATAATGACAATGATACGCTTTCTTCTTATGGCTCCTATTCCTATCGGAGGTTGTAAATCAGCATCGCTATTCTAACGTTATTGACTACGGCTAAGAACAATTCTCTTTCCGTTGATCTCTCTTTCGATGATAAGCCTCAACATATCGTATCTTTCGCCCTTCATTATATGACCAAGATTATTACAATTTTCTTCTTTTTATAGTTTTTATTAGTTCATGTTCCTTCCCCATTTTTGACAGCATGATATTCTCCACATTCTTTTTGATGTCGTTTTGTTCGAGAGTTCATGCCTCCGCATCATACAGCAATAAAAGCCTGTCTTGCTATTTATATTCTACCTTTAGTTTCTCCAGTTTGTTCGTTATTTTTAGTAATTAAGGCCGCCAGATATTTGTATGATTTGGCTATGTCAATTTTTGAGCTGGAGATTATCAAGTCAGCAGTAACAGTCGGTTTTTTTGATATTACCATTAATTTTGTCATTTTAAGATCCAGTATATCGCCAAGGCAGATCTTAATTTAGTTATTATGTCCATATCTCGATTATCAATTTTTCTTACCTCTTGAGAATTTGATACAGCTTTTCATCACGAACCCTATCAAAAGCCTTTTCGAAATTTATAAAACACACATAAAGACCCTGGTTTATATCTAGACACTTTCGCATCAATACATTCACACCAAATAGAGCTTCCCGAGTTCTTAGTCCATTTATAAATCCCAGTGGTGTGTCACTTATGTCTTCCTCAAGCTTTTTAAAATGGAATACGGCTATAACCAATTCAATAACATTAAGGGGCATTAAGGAACCGAGCAAAGGTGCAAATGAAAAATAATTTCTATATACGAACAAATTATTTCACACGACTATGCTTACTAAGTGCAAAACAAGATCTCTGGATTGGACAACAGTGCGATTTTCATAAAATACTTACCTTTACACCATTACTAGCAAAATAAAAACTACTTATTTTCAACCGACTTCAAGTGAAGAATATATTTAAATTCAAATTCATTCAAAAATATTGTTCATTTTCTAATGTTCCGGCAATGACCTTTTTGATAGAACGTCGGTAATACTATACGCCATTTTTGAAAAACGACCAGACCACGTTAGACCGTTGTGTACTTTCGGCGTGTGTCCGGCAATAATGCCCTGCAGATTAAACAGGGAAAGGATCAAGTTTCGTCCATAATTAAGTTAAATCTACCTAAAACGAGGCCTTTGTTGTATAGATGTCTGACATTTACATTTTCATTTACATTATTCATCGGTGTATTTCGATTTCAGAAATGTGTTTTACCTTTGCGAAGCTTGATAACAATCTAGTTCTCCAAACATGCATTCTGACCAGCATCACTTTTGATTGAAAAAATGTTTTTCTACTCCTGTCTGTAAAATACTTTCACCGCTATTACGAAAACGGCAAACAAATTAGATTTTTCCATTTGCCATGAACCTTCACACACGGACACAGCCATACATAACAGCTCAAATCACCCTTATACACACAAAATGGCTGCATTTCATTCTTTTATACACAGACTTCTTAATACGCCACTCTCAACAGAAAATTACAACAAAGAACTTAATATCATTAAACAAATTGTACTGAACAACGGCTACAATTTGTCGATTATCGATAAAATTATAAATAAAAAACAAATCCAGACAACAGTAAACTCTATTTATCCAAAACCTAATACAGAACACGAACAATTTAAAACAATTACATACCTAGGAGGACCTAGTGAAAAAGTTTCAAAACATTTGCCAAAATGTGGTTTAAAAATAGCTTTCAGAACTAATAACACAATAGGAAAATTTTTAAGAACGAAATGTCCGAAATCTCAAAAATCAGGTTGAAATGCAGATCTTGTCCTAAAATTGAGAAAGGACAAGCAGTTAGATCCTTCAAGAAACACATTAGCGAACATAAAAGAGCGTTCAAAAACAATAGTCTAGATTCTAATGATGCTACACAGTTAAACACAGAAAAACACATTTTTGAAGAAAATTTTGATATTTTATATACAGTCACAAAAAGTAGAAAATTAAATTTACTGGAAGCCATGGAGATTAACAAAATGAGACATTCAAATGTATTGCGCAACGATCAAATAGATTGAAATACCTCTCCATTATTAAACTTAAATTATTACAACATTAACTAAGATTTTATTGTCATTTTTCGGTACATACAGTAACAGTTAGTTTGTAAATATTACATTTAATAAAGACAGGGTGTTGTCGAAACAATTGTCATGTGAAAATATATAATTTCGTGAAAATATGAACTTTTAGTTCTTATTTATTCGGTATGAAACTCACACTGCCCTTATAAGCACGAAAAAATTCCAGCGTAATTCTAATTTTAATAAATATTTTGAATCCAGCTCAGTTCTAGTATTTAGGAAAAAAAACGAAGTTCCACTTATTAGAATTACAAAAGTCTCTGTGCTAAACAAATTAATATTTTGATAAAGACACGGTGTTGTTGAAACAATTGTCGTGTGAATATATATAATTTCGTGAAAATCTGAACTTTTAGTTCTTAATTATTTTGTAAAATACCTAATTACACACCGATCTAGCGTGCGGGAAGCGTCACTTTATCACGTCAGTTTTGTTTCCCACTGATCTGAGCCACTTCGGACTTTTCTGTGATTTTACCGCACGGGTTTAGGAGCAATAGGATGTGAATTTGGACGTTTGTGAATTCTGACAGTCCTGTCACATGCCACTCAGTGAATATATTTGTGTTGTTTTCGAAAAATGAAATTCAAAAACCTTTTGCATAATATACTATTTCGAAATTGTGTCAAAATGGGATTTGTTTGTTCAAGGTGGAAGTGAGCAGTTCAAAAATATTAATAAATTGAAGAAAAAATTTATTCTATATCACAAAATTAAAACAAAAATTTATGAGATTTTTTTTTAAAGAATACTTAATTTTTCCTACATAACTGTTGTGGTGGTTATTACGTACTGGTGAGCTTAGACCTACATAAAAGGTACCATTTTTCTTAAACATTTTTAATAGGACTTATAAAAATTCACTCAAAAGTACCCGCGATGCTGTTTATGAAATCTAGAGAAAAAGTTTTTTTTGTACTTCGAATAAAAACCAAGGGTGCATAATAATTATGTTGATTTTGATTCAGCCTATTTTGTTTATTTAGGTTTCGTTTAATGCAGTTTACCTTAACTTGTAAATGTCACTTTATACTGAGGGGTGATAACAAACTATGTAAAAAATGCACAGCATAAAAATGGCTTTAGTTAGCAATGATTAATTACCAAAAACCCGGTAGCTGCCGATTAAAAAAAAATGAAACAAATGTTGTATAGTGTTATTAACCGAATAGATATATGAAAAAATGACGCGTGAGCATAAAATACAATAAGTAAATCAATTTTCGACAGCTTCAAATCATTTTTGAAAATGTCCAAATATTTTTATTGGAAAAACTTGTTTCTTCTCAGTTAAAAAAAATGTTTAGTACATTTTTACATTTTACTTATATACGTATAGACTTATATACTAGATACCTAATAATACTTTTCAATACTAAAATACTAAAATACCTTTTTTATAAATTTATCTTAAACACTAGAAATTAAAGAAAATTTTCAATTACACCTATAAAAACTGTCAAAGTGAATATTTTTGAAAACCAAATAAAGCCCAGGTGATTTTGTTACAATTAAGAGAGGTAACTTTAAAAATGAAAGAAACGAATCAAGTAAAATATTGCCATATGCTGCGGACTTAAAATAAAAGGGGCATCCATCGTTTTTTCACAAAATTAAGTGTGTATTTAAGATGGGTCTCTATCACAATGTAATTTTAAAGGTTTTAGAAAATTCATTATTTTTAAAATTCAGGACCAGTACCTAAAATTGTGGCGCCGGATACCGACCATGATCGTTTCACTCCGAAATTCCACGACGCTCTATAAGAGGAGCTCAAACTGTGAAATTTGCATTTTTTCCGTTTAGTTCGGATGCCCGCATCGAGTTTTTAATTTTTTTAATTATGATTGCTAGATCCCGTTTACAAGTATTTAGGCATTATCTGTTTGATTAAATAACAGCTCTTAATTGGGTCCTACGGAGTTTTATCTGCGCTTTGCATGGGAACTCAGCGCGTTAAAATTTCCTATGTTTACGTAATGAAGAGTGATAAATTATCAATGCCCAATAGGCGCAATCGGTAATATTTTAAAAACCCTACTTTAGTAGATTTTTTTTTTTAATTTTAAGAATTTTCGGATGTTAACTTAATTTTAGAGTTTTTCAATTAGGAACGTTTTTTCAATACTCAGCGTTGATTAGAATATTATGAAAATATTTAGAATTGGACTTAGTTTGTTTTTATGAAGGCCAGGTTACTTTTAACCCATATTATCCCAAGCATAAAAAATAAAAAAAAAACTTTTTTGCTCTGAAATTATTTATTTTATGTGTCAAAAGAAAACTCGAAACATACAAAAAAATACTGGTGCGTAAACGAACCACTGGGAAAAAATATTAAATAATGTTTTGGGACACATAAGATGTTACATATAATTTATACATAAACATACAAAAGAAAGTTCAAATTCGACAGGAAGCAACTAAAAGTAGATTGTTTTCCAAATAGAACCTGATTTGATACAAGAAAACTTGTAATATTTTATGGTTCTGGTAACACTCGGCTTCATTTTTGGTGATATTTTACAAAGCATAAATTATGTAAATGCACATTACACCTATTACAAAAGTTAATTGTGTGGCTGTGGAGGATTCTACATCTCCTTCGGGCTTTACTAGCATGAACAATCATGAGGTGACCTTGATTATCATAACGCACTTCATTTATGGCGGTGCAAGATTTCTTTGAGTCATTGTTTTATCAATTTTTAAAAGTCGCATAGCAATGTAAGATTTAAAATCAAATGAATCACTTCGTCATCAAAAAACATAAAAAATATTTCAAGCGGAGGTTTGTCAATATGTTCTGCAAATATTTCTTCACGTTATTTTTAGCATAAAGTTACATGGAATGGAATGCTACAATACACAAGAATACGTAAATCCAAATAATACTTACGTCTTTCATTGATATTGTCCTCATCCATCCCGATCTCCTCCATAGCCGCCTCTAATTCCTTTTCAGTCAAATACCTCGGAAATGCCATATTTTTCGAACTGTAACGTTCATTGCACAAGGCACAATCTAATACTAAAGAACACGCTAATTGCTGGATGTTAATTCTACATACACTGACTTGTCTAGACTTGCAATAACAAAGTTTTGTTTCACAGATAAAACCAGTGGTGCATTCACGCACCAGTAAATATTTTCAAAAAATAAAGCATCAATATAGTATTTCCAATGTATGTTTTATGCGATGTAATCTACATGCCATAGACTTAACAAAAATTGCAATACAAATCCAAAATATATTTTTTTTTACTATTTTGGATTTATTTGATAATGTGATACAAATTTATGTACCGCTTTTGTTAACTTTTGAAGTCATATATATCTTTCCTTTACACATAAATTAGTGATTTCTACGATTTTATGGCCTTTAGTAGTGATAATAATAAATTTTCTAAATGGTTGTGAAAAAATATTTCCTGGATGTGACAAAAAAAATCATAGAATAGTTGGTGCAATAACGCACCACTGGGAAAAATTGGGTTAATACAGTTTTTAAGTCATGAGTAAGAAAACTTAAAAAAAAAAGTTTGATTTTTGAAATTTTTTCGACTTTACGGGTTATTAAAGTCTAATTATCCAGAACATAGGAAATGGCGCCAAATGATATGTGTTCAAAATAGGGTGTTGTTTGCTTTTTTACAGGCAACTGCAATACTATTTACAAAACTTTTGGATTCCTCCTGCTCCGGTTGTTGTTGAATCGAGCTTGCAGATGTTTCTCCAATCGTCCTGTTGGCTTTCTCAGAGCTTAACTGAAACAGTTTTACCAGTCTGCACATGAGTTATTCATACTTTTTCAAAAAGTTTATTATTATTTATATTACAACTTTGCTATAAAATGTTACAGGGGAGCCGATATTTGGGCACCTAAAAATTTACACGGGATTTCCTTTGTTCCATTCTGCAATGCATCACCTGGTATATATAGACTTTCAGGATATCTAAAAAGTAAATTTTAGGTTACAAAACCAAATTCAGTTAAAGATCTAAACGACAGAGTTCTTGAGTTTATTAACAGAGTTTATTATTGTCTAAATGACACCATTTATTTTTTTAATTTATACTAGGGTTATATAATATAAAAGTAGTAAAACATTTGCAAGCATTCATTTGATTGTCTTGTAAAAACTGACAAATCAAAGGTTTTAAAAATTGGTATGCGAATAGAATGTGAAAAAAGAACTTAAAATGACACTTTTTGATTATATACAAGGGTCCAAAAGAGTTGTTGTTTTAGAATGGATTTCCACATTTTACTCCTTGTCAATAATTAATAACATTACTTAATAATCAACAATTGATACAGGACGGAATTGGTAATACAACTAATTTCTAACAAAAAAGTAATAGGCAATACTAAATATTTGAAAACGCATGTCAAAACTTGGTAATGTCAGCTACGGGATATTGCAAGTACTGCAAAAAAAAAACATAAATAATGCCATTTTGATTTTCAATATCAAGTCAACCAGTCAACACCCCCATTTTTCATTTGATCATGAAAATTATCATGAATTGTTTTTATTAAGTAGTCATTATCAAGGGGTTATATGAGCTGCACACTTTTGCTTAAGATGCAAAATGAAAATTTTACTGATCGCTATTAATTCCAACAACATCAATTTATTTATCATGTCCAACCTTATTTTTTGGTATATAATGTACTGAACAACAGAATAATAAGATTTTTGTTGTTAAACAAATAAATTTAAAATTGTTAAATTAATCTCGAGTAGTGTGATCAAAAAATTTTCATTTGTTTATTTAAAAGTTTTTAAACAAAATGGTAATAAATGAATAATTTTAAATTTAACCATTTTGCCAAAATTTAGACATTCAAAATAAATTGTTGTGAAAATTAGAGTTTCGAAAAAATGTTTTGGAGATTAATTTCTCATTTCAATTAAAGTGGTGCTATAATTTGTAAAAATCCAACCTTTTTTAAGCTTTACATTTTTTTAATTCGAATTCTAGCTTAGGATAGAGATAAAAGATTTAGTTAGTCACTGGGTTGTTGAGCCCCCATTTAACCAACTAGTAATCATCAATCATGTCAGAAAACGCCACCTGACGGCAAGGTAAGCAATCGCAACGCAATCGAGTCATAGTATTGATATTCTAGGAACTGTGACACTCGGTATCTATAGGGTCTACAATTTGAAAAAATGAACACTGGACCGGCTTGCAAATAATAACTAAACAAATCAGCTTTCTATAGGTTCTAAAAACAGCTAAAGCAAAATCTTAGTGGAGATATATTTTGGAGAAAACAAAAAGAAATAAAATAGTGCACATTTTGAAACAGATATAATTAGAAAGTATTGAGCAAAAATAATCACAAAAATGCACGAGTCTAAAATTGTCTGCTTAGATGACATCCAAAATATCTTAGTTACAATTAGTAATGTTTTAGAAAAATAAAGTATAAATCAAATAGCACAAAAAAGATCTAATTTTCCGATCTATCGCTTACGACGATTTAAAGTTCATCTGAAATAAATAAAAGATGTATATTCTTCATAATCTTACGAATAACGCATTCAATCAAATCTCAGATGGTCGAATTTCTTCATTTCGAAGCAAACATGGAATATAACAACAATATTTCATTTTGCGCTTGGTAGGTAGGGAATTGATACCTACAAGACACGAAACTAATTTATTTCATTATAAGTAACTTTAATAAATTGACCCCCCGACTCTCTGAAGCCTTTTACACAAATCGAAAACAATATTTCAACTGCTCTGATTTGATCGTATTAAAAATTACACCTATTCAGGCGATACGTACGGAACGACATTTTAACGAGGCGCTGTCTTCAATCAAACTAAATTAAGTTGTTGTTAAGTAGTCCTAAAAGGAACCCCCCGTAACTCGGATGTTTTCAGAAGTTCATTATTAGGAGACCGCAGAACACACAAGCCCATTGTTCGTGAATGTCGAGCAAAAGAAGAAACTGCTGGAGAACCGCTATGGGGGTTTGCATCCCTACCGGTTTTCGGTGTGCGACGGTGATGAGTAAAAATGTTTATTGCTTTTTTTCGACCGTTTAAATAATCGCCTGTAAATTGGGAATGTTGTCGGTGCCTAATTTGGAAATTAATGCGATCAGCAGTGTTTGTAAGGGAAGCCGCGCCACACTAATTTATTGTTTGTCATCGATATTATACTATCATTACGATGCTATGCGATTCCGGTTAAGGCTGTGCACCTCTTAGAAGGTCAAAACAATAAATTTAGGACTTTGTAAAGATTCTGTACTCATCTTACCCATCTATGTGATATATTTTGATAGTCTTCTGTCATACGTTACACACATAATTGTTCTAGGAGAAGTTTTTAAAACCTGCAGTTCCTATATCAGATCATCAAAATATAAGACACACCCTAACTTTGTTGCATTCAGTAATTTAATTATCCACTATTATCAGTAGATTTTCAGTTAGCATATAGTATATCGGCAATATTAAGCATGAACTTTCTGTTTTAACAGATAATATTTCAAAGATATTTGACAAACATGTACGTTCTGTAACAAAACCTTGCGATGCGTGGTTCTTTTTCTTTATTGTCAATCACAATTGTGCTAACACTGTTAATAAATTCTTAATTATTTCTTAATTAAAGTCCAACGCAACTGGTAGTAATGGTGTTCTCTCCGCTCTACCTATTTATCTGTGGCTTCAACACTGGCCAAGACACTGGAAATGTTTGTTCAGTTATCTGAAGGAAGTTTTAAGAATAAGTGTGAGTAGCAGTGGTAGAATTATTTTAATTTAAAAAATTAAAGTCATAAAGAAGTACGTACCCAGCGGGCAAAGGTGCATATCTAAAGTACCCCTTTTATATTTTGCCATGTGCCACCACCCCTTTTCGAAAAGTCTCTAGACCGTGAAGAGTGCCCACGGAGCGGATAAATGTATGTTAACCCTTACGCAAAATTCGTCAATAAGTGCAGGCATAAAATCGGCGAAACGCACCTTTTGAAATCCAATACCTCATGCCGTTCGGCTAGTTATGCGTATTTGCGAAAGCTTTTCGAATAAATTTCGAGCGGACCCTCACGGTCAAGTGGTTACCCGCGTTTTTCCTAAAGCAAACTACCTGAAAATTGCGTCAAAGGGTTTCACGGGGCGATTGCGCTCGTGCTTTGTGCCCAAAGCCGATTATAGTGAAAAGAAATGAAAGTGCTTATTAAGTTCGACAACTACACTACACCAACAAACTCTTTTCGTTACAGGATAGTAAAGTTATTACGACCTGAGACCTCGCTTTAATTATTCCAATCGATACGTTCAGCTACAACTGAAAACTTTACATTACATAATATCAGGGTTACGTTTTCACTTTCAGTAGTACTTATATTAATGACATTTTCATAATGAAATCTATAGGTTAGCCCAAACACATTACACAGTTCTACAAATAAAGATTTTTTTTATTGCCCTGGATATATGTGAAAATTTTTATGTTTTCAAGTGTTCAGATCACGAATATATATATATGAAAGCACTGAATGTGCTCTTATTTTTATGATTTTCACAAATCTTATAATTTGAACAATAATCAGCTTTTTATTCATAAAAATCGATTTTATCAGTCATGATTAGGCTTCTGCACAACTTTTTCGCGCATACAAACATCACGTGATCCCTACTCTTAGCGATCCCCACCCTTTGCTCCGCAGAACAGCTGAGATCTCAGTTATTCGACAATACGAAGTACCTACACGTGAATCTAAATAAGTTCTTATGAGTTAATACTTCGTTTCAATTACTGAATATATATTTAAATATATATTTGTTTTGTCTTTTAAAATATGAATTCGTCAAGAAGAAAGTGTAAATATAGTACTGATTTGTTTTTCTATATTTGCGCTGTTTATTTAACAATAAAACAACAACGAAACATTACAGACTTTGTTAAGTAGGCTTACACTGAATATTTCGGTTTTAAAATGGACAAACTAGAAAAACCATGGGTTCCTCATAAAGTTTGTAAGTTATGCGTTGAGTCTTTATGGTTATGGAAAAAAAGGACAACGTTCTGGATTTCCGTTTCCGATGATCTGGATGGAGCCTATAAATCATTTCGATGATTGTTACTTTTGCGTTGTAGATGCTAAAGGTTTCAATCGCAATCAAACCTGGAGATATCCAGATTTACAGTCTACAAAATATCCTATACTACACAGTGAAAATCTTCCTCGGCCTATTTACGTTTCAAAAGTAATTCGAATGCCCTCAGAAACAATGATGTTACCAAATTTACAGAAATCGGGACAGTCTACAAGTGGAAGTGAACTGCACAATGGTAATAAATTTGCATCTATTCCAATTGGCCATTCAACAAAACTCAAAGAGGAGTATGAAAATGTAAGATTAGTTTTAGAAAAAATTAAATATTCGGAACATCAACATCGTCAACAGAGCGGATACACGAAATACTCGTGCTTTATTTGTATATGAGACAGTAGAGCAAAGCAACATTATTGCAATCAAGATGTTTGGCCTGTGGGAGATTCTTTAACTATCGGTAAAGCCAATGTAATAAGAGAGCCATTGTTAAGCGGAGACAAAATCATACTCCCACCATTACATATTAAGTTAGGAATGATCAAGCAATTTGTAAAAGCATTAGACAAAAACGGAAACCGTTTTAATTTCATTTATAGAAAATTTCCTAAGCTTAGTATAGAAAAGTTGAAAGGTAGAATATTTGATGGTCTTCAAATACGGCAAATGATAAAAGACACAGATTTTATTAAAGTTATGACTGTTCCGGAAAGTAAAGCTTGGGAAAGTTTTGTATTGGTAGTCAAAAATTTCCTAGGTAAACATAAAGCACCAAATTATGAAGAAATGGTGCAAAATATGCTGACAAATTTTCAGGATTCTAGGAGCAAATATGAGTATCAAGTTACACTATCTTCGCAATCATCTAAATAAATTCTCGGATAATTTAGGGAATTATAGTATAGAGAACCGTTCGACCAGGATCTAAAAGTGATGGAAGAACGGTATCAGGGTCGCTGGGATTGTCACTTGATGGCAGATTACTGCTGGTCTTTAAAAGGAGATTGTCCAAAGAAGAGTTATAACAGGCGTTTTATGGAAATATAGTATAAGTTTTTAACATTTTTTCTCTATTTACTTCAATGTTTGTTAATCTTTCAAAATAAAACAAATATTTTTTTAAAATGAAAATGAAAATAAAGATTTTATAAAAATTGAGAGCAATTCTTACAAAATTATTGATACTTTCATGAACTGTGAGCATAAATATATCTAAAATTAGTCTAATATCCAGGGCAACAAAACCACTGTATACCAGTGTTAAGATCCAACAAAGTTCCATTTCCAAATAACGAAATACTATATAGAATTTTTTCAAGGAATCCCAGCAATCCAGGAGATTAATAAATTACAGTGGTCTGTGGCCGTTTCTATGAAAATTTAACAAGCCTTTAGGCCTAATAAGATTACTGCCAAAAAAGTATGGCAGAATATTGCGATGGGGAAATGCTGTATTGACGAAATAATACGATAAACGTAAGTGACGGACATATTGGTAAAATCACAATACTAACCAGAATCTACACAACAAAAATGACGAATTAAATTAAAATTAATTAAACTAGTGAATGTGAAGACTTTTTATCTATATGTCACTTGGTTACGTCCAAAGACACATTGCCGAAATTTAAGCTAAATTGTCATTTTATGAATTTTCATATATTCGAAACGTGTTTAAACGTGATTTTCTTTTTCTCACACCTTAAAAAAATGTATGTTTAAGTGTCTTTTTACGACACCAAAAGTGTTAATTTGCGCGTGTAATTTTGGCAGATGAGAAGAACGTTGCGAAAAATTGAGCCATGCAATATGGGCGTCTCATGGCAGTGATAATAAGGTCTTCGGCTAAAGAAAGCCGATACCGGCAATTATTTTTTCTTTGCCCGATGCTGATTTGTTAATGCACACTTTACATTTGTAACGTACGACGTAACTAATAGCGTATAATGAACATACAGAGTATAATTTTAGGTAGACCGTTCTGTACTCCCTCTCGATATTTAATGCTTAATGATAGTTTGTTTTTGAATCAGCGGTTTTCAAAAGGTCAGCGCGTTATTAATATTCGCGATAATGAAGGAAGTACGCTGTTACCAATACAAAATATTGTGCATAAAAATGTTGGGATAAACCAGTACCTAGTTATAGTTGCTTATAGAAATTTGATTTCTATATTCCAAACCTTTTTAACTGAAATTTTTTAAAAGTGTTTATTTTTGTTTCAACAGTTTGACGCAGGGTTTAAGTTAAATCACTGATTTAGGTTATATTACATAAATGTTATAGAACCAAGTATAAAGCATTTAAATATCTTACTGTATGCGGATAAGATGAAAATATATGAATAATTTTAAGTTTTAATGTCAAAAAGTGTAACTCTATGTCATTTAGATATATAAAAAATTCATTTTTTATAATATAAATTGAATAAACTTACCAAAGATAACCTATAAATTTCTTTTTTTAAAAGAAACTTCCACAGTCTACTGTAATGCTATTTACAAATCTCAGAACTAATCATCGGTTGAACTTTATGGTAATTACGTATATCATGGTAAAATTGATATGTTTAGTATCACTAATTTTATTCCAGAATGTTACTAACGCTACCGATTTACACTGCCTTTTTTTCATAACGTAACTTTTTAGCGGTAGTAGTTGGATTTTAAGTAAAATAAATAATTAAAAAACAGTTCTGTAGAATATGTGGCAAGTGGGGGTAAATGCCAGAACACGAAAATAATAATGAATTATACCCTTAAACCCTTAAGAAATGATACTAGGGGCGAACTAAAATTCAATTAAGGTGAAATACTTAATTTAAAAGGTTATGTTAACTAAATATAAAGTGAGCTTGAACTCCATTGATATAATTCAAAAATAAACATTATCTCTAAAATGTCATCGTTTTTCAAAAATCTTTTTTAGTTATAATGTTTAGATTTGTTTTTTCTTAGTAGCTGCAGAAGTATTAACTCTTGTGGTATTGCAATGTGATGTCCAATCGATTTTTAAGATGTTTACTTAAATTTAACACTCGGGTTGGGGAAGTTTGTTACAACATTACTAAATATAGAAAAACTAGAATTGTATTGATCAATGAATTTCCATAGAATGCATTCGCCTGGAACTTATTAACTTTGTGCGAATTAAATTATCAAATTGTTTAAGTTGCACTGGAGAATACAAACTCATCTATGAGAATAAAATAAATGTTGTCGACACAACAGGCTGTAGTTGAACAATATCAATATGTTGGTTGAATTTTAGTAGGTTAACCATTGTTAATAAATAAAAATATGTATTCCATTGCCTAAAATTGCAGCTTTTAATGTGTTCCAACGACGGAATTTGATATTATTTTCAGCGAAACTAATGAAAGAATCTCCTTTTGTAACATTGCAATCGTCTGGCGCGATAGAAACCAATCATGGTGTGGGAGACGGAATTTCTCTGTTGAGAACTTCTGATCTGTCCGACACTCATTGATTTACAACCACCCGTTTATTACGCGGTAAAGCACCGCTTTGTGTTTTAACTGCTTCCAAAGGCGTGTTATTAAATATTGTACGATATTTTAATATTTCATCCTAGGGGCAGATGGATACGCAGACTATGTGTGTCAGGAGGTGTTGATGTGTGATCCGGACTGTATTATTAGGCAACGATTTTTTCGTTGTAAACGCCGCGCTTACAACTACATCGACTTGAGATCCGATAGAAGATGAGAGCTCGATAGGCCCAGGTTTGAGCGGTTGGATATTTTTATTGTATCGCAACGTTGCAGGACGAAAATTATTCATTTCCATTGTTCCCTAATACAAAAAAAAAGTCAAATACAAATGCAATTTTAAGAAAAGCGTATGCCTTCTGTGAGAAATGATGAAGGAGCGGGATTGTACAGATTAGAAAATCAGCTGTATCTAGGAAATTATTCGTCATAGAGACTTATGTTAAAATGTTTATCCCTAAACTGGCAAAAGAAGACTGCGAAAAATATCCAAGATTTTTACTTGCTTGAAGTAATAGTGCACATAGTGAAATTATACCTAAAGAGGCTAGTATAAACTATAACTCCATACCTTATTTCTAGCCTAGAATATGGAAGAAAAACAATTATAAAATTTTAAACCTATTATAATATAATTATGATTTATATAACCCACTAACTATTGTCTACATTGATATTTATTCTTCCTTTTTCAAGATTGAGCAATAAAACTTGATTTATTAAATCAATGAATTAATTTATTTAATTTGCTTTACTTTTAATTTACTGCGTGGGAACAACCTAAGAAATACAAGTTTACGATTTAATAATTAATTCTGTATTTCGAATAGTTTAGATTTAAGTTTAAGTTTGGTTTAAGTTATTTTTGTGGTTTAAGTTTAGCTTTATAAGCGATACATGCCATAAATCACACTCTGAGCGGATTTGATTACACAATTTACACACAACAATAATTGGTGAATTACTATCATAGTTAGTATGGCTATTGTCTAAATAAAACATGAATATTAATTTGATTTAATAATTCAGGAGCATTAATCATATTATTTAACAATTTGTATAAAAACGTCACTGCAGACACATTTCCTCTGTACAGGTACCTCAGAAGCTTATTTTGGACTTTTTCAATGTTATGCTTATGAGTTTTATAACAAGGATTTCATATGTTTTAACTTAAAATCCTTATAATTTTTTATGATATAACTATAGACCCTAGATGATCTACGTATTATATCATTTAAATGTGCTCCGAAAGATAACTCGGTATTTAAAGTTACACCAAGATCTCGCATCTCTCCAACTATAGCGAACCCTGCTCCCCCAATTTTACATTAACATTCTACTTGTTTCTCCTTTTTACTAAACCTAAACAATGTTATCTATTTTTTATAGTTCGATCATACTAAAGCAACCAATTCACTAATCAACAAAAGAAAAAGCAATGTTGCAAACTAACCAAAACTAACCCCTCAATGTGCTCTCAAATACAAAATTTAACCAGGTTATTATGAAAACCAAAATTATTGTATAATTTTTGCAGAAGGACATTATGTGATATATTGCCAAACGCACCAGCAAAATCTGTAGAAAGAACATCAATTTCCTTGTCCAGTGGACCACGTCACATATCGGACATCTCACAGACAAAAATAATCAAAAATTTTATGTGAGCTATTAAAGTGATCAAAATCAGAACTAAAACGGTTAGCAAAAGTAGCTGATATTGATTTACCATTACTATACTCGACAACATTTAAATGCATCACACTTGGGACAACAATTTTTTTTTATCTCAACATAGTTCCAAAATGACCTTGAATATTGTGCCATGTCCTGTTGGATTTTATTTAAGTAAACCTCTTGTGCCTTTGTTATATCCTGTTTTATTGATATTATAATTATAGTAGGATTTTAGATTTTCAATTTGATTTTGTGAACAAACTGCAAATTCCAAGAATGCGGAAGGGCGACTTCCAAATCGGATGGAAGCAGATAATGGATATTTATTAAAAATGATATGGACTCACGGTTTACTTAATAGCCATATTGAATATTACTGTTTGGGTTTGGGTATCATTATTGTGGCAACAAGATTGCGTACCACCTGACCGTGAAAGGCAAATAATAAACAAAATAAATAAGAACTAAAAGTTCAGATTGTCACAAAATTATATATTATGACATGACAATTGTTTCGACAACATCGTGTCTTTATCAAATGTGTTGATGATATTTTGATAAATGGATTTTCATCAAGTAAACGCCACCTCAGTTTAAATAATAAACACCTTAAATAAATTTTTCCCAATGAATCAGTGGATAGAAAATCCTTGACCTTTACGCCTGTCAGAAGTTAAGATATAAATCCTCTGGAGTACTTCTTATGGGGGTATATAAAAGATCGTTTTTATATCGTTACAATACGAATGACAGAAACTACAACTCAACTTAGTTCTAGAAAACAGAACTTCTAATAATAATAATATTAATAAAATAATGATAATGATTCTGTTTCGTGTCTACATAGCTTTTTTTGTGTAAATTTGGCTTTGTTGTCGATTGTAGGGCGCTATTGTTTTGTTTATTTAGTTTGTTTAATTCAATTATATTATAGTAAATAAAAAATGCAAGTCTGCATTTAAAACTTAATAATTAGTAGGGAAGAAAAATGCAACGAAAATTATTCATTAGCGAATATTGTTTAAATCAAGGCCAATAAAATTGTTTAGAGAAATTCCCGATTTTCCAGTTAATTAATGAACTGACCAAAAGTTTTCGAATTTTTTTCGATTTTGGAAAGGTTTTAAATAATGGTGCTTTTGCCTTTGACCGATTTCGAATTTGGAACACCTTTTACAGTGTACACTCTGGGTTTATCTTATTAACCATTATTTCAACACACAAATTTCGATAATACGATTAGGTTTCATTTTTATGAAAAATGGAAGAAAGGGATAGGAAATTACAAGACTACTTTCATTTTTACACAAAAGACACAACCTTTTTGCAATATCTATATGGGTGATTTTGATTTAACAATGATTTTTTATGTCTTGTATTCTATGCTCTCTCTTTTAATTATCAAATATTCTAATAATGAAATTTTTTTATTAATTACATGGTCATGAACAAAGTGAATAATATTTTTTATGCAATATTATTTGTCTTGCAGGGAGATCCTACAATATACCAGCCAGTCCCGTGTCATGCCCATTTCAAAAATGTATCTACAAATTCTTAATTTTTTTTGGTCCCAATAATTTATTTAAACTAATTGCCCCATAAATTCCTATTTCTATTATCAAATTTTTGAAAAAATGACACTTTTTGGGTAAATGTTCTAAGTTAACACTACGTCAATAACTTTTTTCTTTAAAATTTGAGGAATTTTTAAATTTGAATTTATATGATTCGGGGGCCATCTAGTTTGAACTTTATAAAACGTCTAGTGAATCATGTTGAAACTACGTCATCTGCGTGCAAATATTGCAAAGAGTTTGTATGATTTTAGAACTCACATTTATCAGTACCGTGAAATGGAATATTGGATAATTGTTTCTCGTTCTTGGCACTTTAAAGTTGTAGTCAAATTGTTTCAGGCTTTTATTTGTGCAGTATAATAGATGAATCATATGCATAAGAATATTAAAAAGTCTAGTTTTAATATCTTAGAATATTCTTTAACAATTTTTCGAAACATCCTACATTAAAGTAACATTCCCACAAGAAACGTAAGCTCCTTCACAATGTCTAAGTATAGCAAAGCTTTTGTCTTTGCTTTTATTTGCTCTTTCAGAGTACCGAAACTAGGGCACTTAAATGTCGGAGTCTTAATTGAAACGCAAATATTTACTTATAACTTCGGTTGACAGGAATACAACATTTCACTTAAGGAAGGTCCTTTTTTTTTAATTTAACTTCCGGAAATCCTAGGCAGCCAAGATTCGAGATTAACGTTGACGTTGAGCTTTTTTGGTGTTCGCCAATATTGTAAGTTTCCGTTTCCATAAAAATAATTGACGTTCGTAATGGCGCTTGAAAAAAAGCGTTTCCTGTGGGAACTACCGATCGGTTTTAACACATCCATGCGAGTAATTATCGTGATGTGCCAGCACCCTCGCTTAAATTGTCAAATTAAGGGAAATATTATTGATGTTACCCCTTACATGTTGTGCCAACAAAATAATTATCTAATCCGGCAATTTTCTGCCCCTGCGAGCGTTTGCTACGTCAATTTGTTATTTGGAATAATAAAATGTACATCCTGTGTGATTGTTGGAAACTAATATCCGCTCAAATCCTATATGAATACCCGATGAAGAAAAAACCTTAGCCAGGTTTTTTTTTATAATGCTTTATCTGTGACTCGGTATTTCAAGTGCATTGTTCGATAAACAGTTAAGTTAGAATTAAATTCGCATCGATTATTGGGACTTATTTGCATCAGAATACTACCGCTACAAATGCAAGTCAGAGGCACTTCAGGTTTTTTATAATGGTGGTAAAAAAACCCTCGTCTCAATTTCAACCCCGCCCATTATCGTGCAAACAATTTTATGCAAATCCCGACGAAATCTCTTCGATTCGCTGAACATATTTTTTTAATCCGTTCCCTACCAGGATATGCAACCTCATACCTATTTTAATTAATCGGTGTCGCAAGAAATGTTTGCAAAAAAGATCAGGTATAGTTTTCGGCACGGAATCTGGGCCACCTAGTTTAAAAGATCCGATTTACATGCGAATGGATTTCGTAGATTCAGGTATCTAGCTCGAACAATGCGGCATTAAGGATAATAGATCAACGTTGAGGAGGGCTTATAAAATACGCGGACCTAATCTAGGTAGAAAAAAGCGCGGCGGAGATGAATGGGGGCTTCGTTTGTGAAGATTTATTGTGTAGGTATATGGGATCATTGGCCGTCGTAGGAACCATTCGTTAATGTTAAACTATCTCGCAACAAAAATACTGAAGTTTTGCAATGATCTTCCAAAAAAAAAAAACAAAGGTAACAACAAAGAAAAACCAACGTGTTGTTGTTGACCTGGTCTAATATTTCTTTGTAGTCTTTAGGTTTTGATTATATTTAATATCTATTAGTAAAACACTACTGCAAATTCCCTTTTCAAAATATTTATAAAGTTGCATCATCCGGAGAACACAGAGGGTAGATCCGTACATCATAATAAGAACTTCAATAATACACTTGTGAACAATAGTGCTGACTAGTTTGTTCTCCCTGCATATGAAACACTTTTTACGACTTAAGTGTAACGTATCAGAACAGCACTCGGCATGCATATATCTGTGAGGCGTTTTATGATTTTTTTTTAGTGTTTGGGAGCCTGCCACAACTCCATACGCCATGTTAGACAGTTATTTTAAACTTCATTATAAAGAGCGCATTAGGATGAATTTGAACAAACTCGACTTAAGTAAAGGCCCTGGGCTAGACAAATTGACCAAAATCTTTATAAAATCTTGTGCGGGGTCATTGCTGCCGCTAGTTTTAATCTTAAGTAAAAGTTTATCAGAAGAGCACTTTCCGACTATTTGGAAATGTGCCAAAGTAGTATCTGATCATATTAGTGGCAGTTGGATTGATATTATAAACTAGAAACTCATATATATCTATTCCGAGAAAAGTGCTCAAAACAAATTATGGCGGTGGAGCTTTTTTTCCGTTCTTGGCGTTAGGTAATAGAACCCAAAAGAATGTAGCTTACACTGATTTTTCCAAGGCATTCAATAAAGTATATCATCCCACAATGTTGTAGAGTATGTAGAGTTTAGTGAAACTAAATCTAAATCTATAGATGTTACGTCTTGCATACCTTCACGATCGTACTTGGGATCTATCCTGTTCTCTTTGTTTATAGCGTATTGCGTAAAAAATCGACTGTTTTCAGATATTGACAAATGTTACTATCTTAAGTTCCATCATTTAAGTATTAAAAAGATGTGTAGTATTGAAACTCATAATCAAAATATAGTGAAAAAGGAGAATAAAAACTTGAGTTTGATTTTGTAAAGGTTAGCAAAGAATTTCAAGATCCCAAGTCGCTGATTCTACTTCATAAACGCCCATTTTGAGTTTGCCAGTGTGATGTTACTATAAGTAGGTAAATTGAATTGAAAACATTTAACCATGCACTTTCGATATAACAACAATCTACAAGGCGTATCGTATGAAGCAATTCTTGACTTCTATTATATGCTAAAATTATCTGTTGGACGAATAATATTGTTAATAACAGAGTAAACTGTCCAAAACTATTTGAAAAATGATCTTTAATAAAAGGGTTGTAATGACTAGAATACCTGTTAGAAATAGTAGAAATTTACAAAACAACTCTCCATCGTATGTTTTGCAAAACATTTATTTTTTGCTTTGTTACTCAATTTATTTACCAATCAAGCAGTAACAGTTTTCCTCTCAAACTAAATTAGAAATATTTATTTCTTGATTTTTTTGGTTTTTGTTTAGAAATATTTTTACTTGCGCTTTTGAATTAAGAGAAATGTAATCGTCTATAGCTTACCTGTGTAAATTAAGCCGTTAGTGAGTCATGTTGCCTTGTAATAAAATAAAAAAAGTCGCTTTTTGGATGACATAGGTGTATATTCTATGTATTGTTTTTTGTTCTAACTCAATTATTCGCCAATGAATCGTACGGAAAGTCACACCATTGGTACTTTACTCAAGGATATAGAGGCGTTTTCGGTAGAATTTATGATGATTTTGATGATCCAAAAACTAAAAAAAACTCAAAAGCCCTTGCAAAACATACTAAAAGTGTGTTTATCAAACTTCTAATTTGACATTACAATGTAGGGAAAATCAAAGAAGCAAAAAAAAACAATATGTCACCGCTAACGATCCTTTAGAGAAATAAAAAAAAAACAACATTATAAAAACAGCGATGTATTAGAAACTGATTCAGTTTGATTTTAAAATTTTATTAGCATATTAGAAATCATTATTCCCATTGAGTCCAGAGTCTACATGTCCACAGTCAAGACGGGCTCTAAGAATACCGGAATTGCGGGTGTTATGACTGCTGAGGAAGCAGAAGCAGAAGCAAACCCTGTATTTCAGATTTTTTTAAAGATAATACATATTAAGTTGCTTTTTTGTTAATATTGGTCTTAATTTTCGTAAAAGAAAACACTATGAGTTGACAGTAATTTTTTCAATTTAGATTTTCAAGGAACCTGATGCCATCCACCCTTAGCAGCCCTTCGTAGGCAAATGTAACCGAATGTAATTTGTTTTAGATGTATAGATGTTCATCGTCTTTTAAGGAGAAGATAGATAGAGTAGATAATAAGGAAAGAAAAGAATAAGGGCCCCAGAATGGACCCCTGATGCACTCCTATCATAACGTTAAGTCTCCTTGGCATATCTTTGTTCTCCTTATTATCGGTTTTATTTGCCATTTCAACATATTGTTCACTAATATTGGCCAAATCATATGCTGTACCCTTTCTCTGTAGTAGGAAAGGTCATGAAAAAGTGTACGCAATCTGCTGAGATCGTAAAAAAAAACCCTCCTTGCGATCGGTAATCTCAAGATGAAACAGATGAATAGTATCCAACATAGAACGCCCTGCACGGAAACCAAACTGGTTATCAGCTAGGATTTTTTGTTTTGCAAGAAACCACAAGCCTCCCTATAAGCCCATAAGTGAAGCATCAAATTTAATGAGCTTCCAGCGGTACTAAAAAGACAAGTATATTAAAACTCATGTAGAGGGAAATTCAAAGCTTATACTAGGGCCTCTAAAATAAAAATGTATATCTCCGACATCGATATTAGAAGCATTGTCTAGGATATTTTTCTAATAACAAAAATAAAAGAGTTATACCACAAACATCCCGTAACTACCGTTTTGAAACATACTTTGAACGGGTTTGTTGGAATATTTATATTATTACGTCATATCCGACAAGACCCCGTAACAAAGAGGCGCCGCCTTGTTTTTTTTGCCGATCGTAAAATGTATCGGCGTCTCAGGCAAAAAGGACAGGGTGGGCAAGCTGCGGTGAGGAGATAATTAGGGTATTATTATGCGATGTTTTTGGGGGTTTACGATGAGTTAGTGAAGACGTAGTTGTCGAACGGAGAGGATTAAACTCGATTCTGCTTCATTACGTGGTTTTATTTTTGATGATCCTTACAAAGCAGCGGTGGGATTTTACTAAAATCACTTACAATCGTTTTTTTTTTTCTCTTCTCGGACAAGTTAAAATTATTGTACGTCATGGGAAGATTTAAATCGAAAACAGTTACAAGTGAAAAGCGTAATAAACGGAAAGAACGTTCATCCTCGTCTTCGGGAAGTGATAGTGACAGTTCGAATTCGAGTTATAGCTCTTCCGATAATAGCTCGAGGAGAAAACGGACAATAAAACGTTTGAGAAAAGAATTAAATGATTTAAAAAGGCGTAAGCCGGTCTTTCGCGCGGGAGACGAACTTTTAGTGCCAAAATTTGACCCAAGTCGGGATGACGTGATGGTGGATAATTGGTTGAGTAAAGTGGATAGTTTGGCAGAACGTTATCAGTGGGACGATGATACTATTCTTCGAATAATTTCCGGACGATTACGAGGTAATGCTCGTCAATGGTACGACGAGAACGTGGAGTATGACTCAAGCTGGATTGAAATTAAAACATCAATGAGCCTCTATTTCCGTAAGTCTGTTCCATTTTCCAAGTTACTAAAGGACGCTGCTAATTACGAAACTAAGCCGGGACAAAACCTAGGAGATTATTGTTTTAAAAAAATGTCTAAATTAAGGGCACTTAACATAAATATACCTGACGTTTATTTGATTGACGCAGTAATCGGCGGTATTAAAGACGATAATATATCGCGAACTGTTAGAGCCGCACAGCATGAGAATGCCAATGCACTTTATGCGTATCTAAACACCGTGGGTAACATGCCTACGGAAATTTGTAGTTTTCGTCAGAATAATACTAAATTCAAACGTCTGCCTTGGACTGGCTTCAATCGAGGAAATTCGAATAATAAAGAATTTTCTAGAAAATCTGAGTCCCGCCCAACGTGTTACAATTGTGGTATTCCGGGTCACATTTCAGTTAACTGCAAAAAACCACGTCTTGAATGTAATAATTGCAAAAAACTAGGTCACACTAAAGAAAAGTGTCCCTTTTTACAAAAGGAAATACAGCACGTTAATCTGTTAGCAAAGGAAAAGTTTCCTAATATATTCTTACAGCCCGCCCGAATTTTTGGCAAAAAAAATAAAATGTTTAATAGATTCGGGCAGTTCAAATACGCTAATAAAGGAGTCCCTCGTTAAGAGATTTGGATTGCAACGTATTGATTCGGAGAGTATGACTTTGTGTAGTTTTATGGGCACTTCTTTAGATAGTAGGTCCCTTTGTAAAATAACCGCTACTATACAAGGGGTTTCGGCACAAGTAAGTGCCATAATTCTTCCGGACAAATACCTTAAATATGATTTATTAGTTGGTCGGGATTTTATTAACCAAGAACATGTAATCATGATTAAACGTGACGATCGATTAGTTTTATACAGCTTATTCCCCATTACAAGTGTGTCTGTGAGTTTGGTTGAGGTTTATGACACTATGGATTTAAATAGTGTAAATTTGGGCCCTATTTCAGAGGCTGATAAAGTAAAATGTATTTCCTTATTGCATAGTTTTTCGGATTGCATTTCATCTTCCATGGAAAATTTAGGAAATACGAATACGGTAGAGATGGAGATAAAATGTATAGTCGACACACCGGTTGTACGTTATCCTTATCGTATGCCTGAGGTTGAAAGGGGTATTCTCCGAAATATGATTCAAGAACTTTTGGATAATGAAGTCATCCGCGAATCCAATTCTCCGTACTCCAGCCCGATTACACTTGTTAAAAAAAAGGATGGAGGCTATAGAATGTGCGTTGATTTTAGACATCTCAATGCAGTAACCATTAAAAACCGTGGTGTATTGCCACATATCGAAGACCAAATCGACAAATTAGGAGGATTTAAGTATTTCACCAGTTTAGATTTAGCATCCGGTTTTTATCAAGTTCGCATGGCTGCTAATTCCATTGAAAAGACTGCATTTGTAACACCCGATGGCCATTACGAATTTTTAAGGATGCCCTTTGGGTTAGCAAATGCGCCTTCAGTTTTTCAATCATTAATAAACAAGGTTCTGGGACCGTTAAAAGATGAATTTGCCTTCCCCTATATAGATGACATTATAATTCCTTCATTGACGGTTGCGGAGGGACTAGAACGCTTAAAAAAGGTGTTAATCCAACTTCGTGCACATAACCTTACTTTAAAAATCAGTAAGTGCGTATTTCTTGCAACTACTATAGAATATCTTGGGAGAGAAATCAGTGCAGAAGGAGTGAGGCCAGGTAAGAAGAAAATTCAAGCGGTATTGGATATGAATTATCCTTCCAACGTTAAGCAAGTGCGTCAATTTCTTGGATTAGCAAGTTATTTTCGAAAATTTGTCAAGAACTTCTCCATGATTGTCGAGCCTCTAACAAAATTAACTCGCAAAAGTGCGAATTGGATATGGAGCGCACCACAAAAAGAAGCATTTCACCAAATTCAACAAAAGCTTATATCTTGTCCAATTCTTGCAATATATAACCCTAAATTAGAAACCGAACTTCACACAGACGCATGTTCCATCGGTGTCGGGGCAATATTGCTTCAATATGATGCTGAGGGTAATACACATGTTGTCTCTTATTTTAGCAAAAAAACAACAAGCGACCAAAGGCAGTACCACTCATACGAACTCGAGACTATGGCTGTAGTTTATGCCTTAAAATATTTTCGGGTTTATTTATTGGGGATAAACTTTAAAGTGGTTACGGATTGTAATGCCTTGCGAACGACCTTATCAAAGAAGGATTTGATCCCGCGCATTGGAAGATGGTGGCTGGAAATTCAAGAATATACCTTCGAAATTGAGTACAGGGCCGGCAAAAAGATGACGCATGTTGACGCTCTTAGCAGAAACCCTATATCGAACAATAATTTTAAAGTTGAAGTTTTTCATATAGACTTGACAGAAGCTGACTGGATTACCGCCGCACAAATGCAAGATGAACAGATTTGTAGAATCCGAAACATTTTAGCCGATAAAATAAAAAATAGCGATACAAAGTTTTACTTTGAGCAGTATGAGTTAAGGAATAACAAATTATACAAAAAATTAGGAAATGGAACCAAAGCATGGGTTGTTCCACGAGCAGCACGTATGCAAATTTGTCGTTTGTGTCACGATGATTCTGGGCATCTTGGTGTAGAAAAAGTGTTACAAAGAATTTGTGAAAACTATTGGTTCGCAAAAATGAGGAAATTCGTAACGAAATATGTTAACGCATGTCTAAGTTGTATGTATTACAAACAGTCGTTTTCTAAACGAGAATGTAAATTGAACCCTATTGAGAAACATCCGATTCCTTTTCATACATTACATGTAGATCATGTTGGGCCGTTTATGACAAGCAAAAAGAAGAATAAGTATATTTTTGTAATTGTTGACGCATTTACTAAATTCACTGTAATCGAACCAGTACATAATCAAAAAAGTAAATACGTTATTAGGGTTTTAACCGACCTAATATATCTATTTGGAGTACCTAGCAGAATTATAAGCGATAGAGGGACAGCTTTTACATCTCGAACTTTTAGAACATTTTGTAATACTTATGGGATTAAGCACGTTTTAAATGCCGTTGCCTCGCCCAGAAGTAATGGCCAATGTGAGCGATATAACAAAACCATTGTGAGTGCGCTATCAACAACAGCTGCAGGCAAGGATGAAAGAGATTGGGACAAATATATAAAACAAGTGCAAAGCGCACTTAATACAAGTTTTAATAAGGGTATTAATTCGACCCCCATGAAGGCGCTTATTGGCTATAATTCAAAACATGCGGCAGAGGCAATAATTCTGAATGAAATCCAAGACGAAATCGATAGGCTAGACCTGGAAGAGCTTAGGTGTAAAATTTCGGATCACATATCGAGGGACCAGAAAAAACAAAAAGAACGCTATGATAAAACACGACGAGATGCCAAAAGGTACAACGACGGTGACCTAGTTAGAGTATTAATAACGAGTATACCTACTACGGGTGCCAGTCATAAGCTTCATCCGAAATACAAAGGCCCTTTTCGCATCACAAAAGTACTATTTAATGACAGATACGAAGTTGAAGACTTACGAGAGGGGTTCAAACGTAGACGAACTGTTGTAGCCGCAGACCATGTTAAAAAGTGGATTAGTATACAAAACGAAGAGGATTAATGGCAAACGTGCCTATGAGCGAACGTCGCTCGTGTTTTGTATTTTGGCAAACGTGCCTATGAGCGAACGTCGCTCGTGTTTTGTATTTTGGCAAACGTGCCTATGAGCGAACGTCGCTCGTGTTTTGTATTTTGGCAAACGTGCCTATGAGCGAACGTCGCTCGTGTTTTGTATTTTGGCAAACGTGCCTATGAGCGAACGTCGCTCGTGTTTTGTATTTTGGCAAACGTGCCTATGAGCGAACGTCGCTCGTGTTTTGTATTTTGGCAAACGTGCCTATGAGCGAACGTCGCTCGTGTTTTGTATTTTGGCAAACGTGCCTATGAGCGAACGTCGCTCGTGTTTTGTATTTTGGCAAACGTGCCTATGAGCGAACGTCGCTCGTGTTTTGTATTTTGGCAAACGTGCCTATGAGCGAACGTCGCTCGTGTTTTGTATTTTGGCAAACGTGCCTATGAGCGAACGTCGCTCGTGTTTTGTATTTTGGCAAACGTGCCTATGAGCGAACGTCGCTCGTGTTTTGTATTTTGGCAAACGTGCCTATGAGCGAACGTCGCTCGTGTTTTGTATTTTGGCAAACGTGCCTATGAGCGAACGTCGCTCGTGTTTTGTATTTTGGCAAACGTGCCTATGAGCGAACGTCGCTCGTGTTTTGTATTTTGGCAAACGTGCCTATGAGCGAACGTCGCTCGTGCTTTGTATTTTGGCAAACGTGCCTATGAGCGAACGTCGCTCGTGTTTTGTATTTTGGCAAACGTGCCTATGAGCGAACGTCGCTCGTGTTTTGTAGTTTGGCAAACGTTGCCTATAAGCAAATGTTGCTTATTTTATTGTTTATAAAGGAATATCGCTTATGTTTAAGATACCCTACTAATTGATTATGTTTTTTTTATTACGTAAGACTAGGAACCAAGCTAGAATAGTCAAATTATTGTAGTTTTGAAAGATTTAAGTTACGTTTAAATTTCACCATTAGGTCTGAGGACAGACCAATAGTCAGGATGGCCGAGTGTTGGAATATTTATATTATTACGTCATATCCGACAAGACCCCGTAACAAAGAGGCGCCGCCTTGTTTTTTTTGCCGATCGTAAAATGTATCGGCGTCTCAGGCAAAAAGGACAGGGTGGGCAAGCTGCGGTGAGGAGATAATTAGGGTATTATTATGCGATGTTTTTGGGGGTTTACGATGAGTTAGTGAAGACGTAGTTGTCGAACGGAGAGGATTAAACTCGATTCTGCTTCATTACGTGGTTTTATTTTTGATGATCCTTACAGGTTTAGGCATTTCTGGTTTCCATATGCCTAATATGAAAAACAGAAAAAAACCAAAATTTTGTCCAACTTCATGTATGCAAAACCAAGTCGCTAAGGCAAATAAAAAAATTCAAGAAATAAACAATCAAATAAACGCGCCTTTTTGATGCACCTTTGCAGCTCGTGCCGACACTCGCATAAGTGTGCCTCCGTAGTGGTTCGATTCATCTATGACCTATTTCGCAAAAAAAACATCTGCGTCCCACTTTAACCCGTGTCATTAAAGTATTACATTTTCTTGCATCACCTGTCGCAACCGGGCGCACTTCCATTACAAAAGTGCGGGAACTTTTGGCATGACGCGTGCGGCATTGTTTTCCTTTGAAGAAAATATTTGAAAGGATACGGGCTCAGGTTTCAGCGTTTTTTTCGTCTTGTTATAAATCAGGGTTTGAACTAATAGATCAGCGAAAACGTCGATAAAAAATATTTATTTCTTCGCTTTGATTATCTAGGACCATTGGTTCTTGTAAATAAAAAGAAAATATAACATTTTCAACTCAAAAATTTATGTAAACATGCATGGCATGTAAGGCAGCATCTATACTATACTATACTATAAATTAATAAAAATGATACAAATGTAGTTAAAAATATGAAGCTATTTTTCAGTACCCAAAATGTAAAAATGAGAAATAGAATGAATAGGTATTAACCATCAATAACAATAACATTGGCGATGTTATATTCCGAAATTAATTTAGTGACAAAGGGATACGAAAGTACGAAAGTGACATACGAGAAATGCCTGTTAAGGAGATATATTTTCAATGATATGAGAATGACTTTTTAAAATGCTTTTTTCGAGGCTGTGGCACAATAAATTTTTGGTTGTAATGTGCTCTCTAAATTTTAGCCGAAAATCTGGAGTAAGTCCTACACTTTTGGAAATGCTACAAAAAGGCAAAACAGACTTATTTACAGAGAACTTTACTTTGCCTTTAATATTATCCACTTGTTTGGCAATTCCGAAAACCATCACTGTCATCATATTTATCAGGATTTCGTACGAGCATACAGTTCACTGACAGAATCATAAAATCTATGTAAATTTTTCAGAAAAAGAAAACTAGATCGGCATAAAGATAAACTAATATGTATTGAGGTTTTCATGATTTATCATTGTCAAACATTTTCTTCTTCCACTTACGGTTACTACTCCTATCATAGGTCGGAAATCATCATGGCTATTCTATCTCTCAGATTTTTATTATTATTAATTATGTTCATAATTTACTGTACAATTGCCCAAAAATAAAAACCAACTTTCAAAAAATACATGGAAGCATTATTTTGTCCAAAAAATAAAGGAATTTTCCAAAAACATGAATTCGTCTATTCATCTATTATTTCCTAATAATGTGATGTGATTAAATGATCTGTGGTAGCAGTGGAACAATTTTCTTAACAAATTATAGTGCACGACAAACACACATATCCGAAGTCATAAAACCGAGATGGTGTTCACTTGGCCTCGTTATTATTCAAAATATCTCGTTGTGATTAAATACATTATTTTAATTGATAGATGACTGAGGCAAAATTTTTGCACGCCAGTTCGGCGAATAGATAAATCTAAACCCCCAAAAAGGGCACGTAAATAGTGTCTAATGAATTCGGCGGTTGCTAATAAATGAGAATGGCTTTTCAAACTGCTTAGTCAGATCGGCCTGGGAATCGCAACGGTGAACATTGAGACTGTATGTAAATTACGATAACCTCGGTACAATGGTGTAGATTACTAGCTAATTTTTGTAAATATGCTATTGTTAGATAGGCAATAGAAAATATACGTTTAACGTTTACTTTGGGACGGTCAATGCGCCAAGGTGTGCTTTTATTAGATTAATTTAGAATAGATCGACCGACAAGGGGTAGTGAACAAATACGTTTATTATATGTAGTGATTTTTGACTTATACTCCCGACTAATTAGAGTTATTATGTAATTATACTTTAATAATTACTTTCATCGGAAGAGCGCTAGGCTGGTTCTGAGATCTAAAATTTGGCGTTAAGATATAGTTGTAGTACCTCTTATACCAAATGAACTTTTAGTGACGTCATCGAGATTAACATATTTAGGTCCTCAAAATAATGGACTAACACTACAATTTACAAAGTACGCGTAAGTATCCTACATAATAATTAGAAAAAGGTTTACATAAAAATTTAATAAACTAATTACCCAAATAAGGAAAGAAAAAGAACAGATTATCAAAGTATCATATCAAAACAATATGAAATCATCGAAATATGTCTGTGACTAAAATAGTGATTGTAGTTCTTTTGCATTTGAGTGATTGGAGAGTTTATTGCGCAATCGGTATTAAAAAAGTAGCAATTAAATTATTTTGAATTACTTAAAAATCTTCGATTTTCCAACATATTATTACCGCATAATGTTTGAGGACACCCTATTTTATAGGAGAATGGTTTGTGTATAAATAGAAATCCAGCCTTTCGGGAGGTCAGTGTTATTAATTGAAGGCACCTAAATCGTTGTAATATGTTTCTTTATTTAAAATACATTAGCTTCGGTACGATTTATTAACCATTGTTTCAATACGTATCTAAAATAATTAAAATACATATCAATACATAAGTTAAGCGCTAACTACAATGAAATTCTGAATCTAGAGAAAGTTATTTCAAAAAACTTATTGGTATTATTCAGCAAGCAAGATAGTTTTATATACTTGGAAACAATGCCTTATATCATCTATTAATAATATCATAATCAAAAGATTTTACATTTTAAGCATGTAAACATTTGTAACTTATATTACAATGGTATATTATGCAACAAGTGCGTGTGTTTAAATAAACACATGACCTTCAGAAATTAACAAGCCGTGTGGTAAAAGCTCCGAAAACATCCGATTGACACTTTCGGCAGGCTAGCTCGGCATATTATTAGGTATTCTACAGAAGGGAGTAGAAAATAGTATATTATGCAACAAGTGCGGTAAACGGCAATAGACTCACGAGTTTATTTGACACGAGCGGAGCGAGTTTTAAATAAACGAGTGAGTTAAAAAGTTTATCGATCGTGTTGCATCATATTTTTTTTATACTTTTTCTACGACCTTTAGTTTTTGGGTACTTTTTGGCAAAACAACACAAATACATTCAACGACATGACCGTCACAATTGACAAACGTCAAAATTTAAAGCGTGGGAAATATCTTCGAAAATAGCACAAACAGTGAGACTTTAGTTTAAAGCCTCTGCCTCTGTGATCATAATATAGAGCAGTGATGGGATAATATCAAAAGTAGCCAAGAGCAACTTATACGGTATTAGAGGAACCAGCAACTTGATATCGACGTTAGAAGTGTCCATACTTGTTAAATTGACATTTTCATAAAAATTATTGTTAAAGAAATCTACACTTTTTGCTAATTGCTATATTATTAAGAAAGTTTTAATAATTTTTATTTATTTACTAATATTTAGCTTTTCATTAATTTAATTTAAATCTGTGGATATGAATGTATATGAAAATTGTTGTTACTAGCAATAACGTCCGTTTCGGGAACCCTGTACTAATGGCCATTAGAACAATCACCCGGTATTTTCTGAATTTTAAAATATCTTTGTTCAAACGTAACTGCTTTTTTGGTTTTGCGCACAAAAATATGTACAACAATATCATCCAATTGTTTAAATTTGACAAATAAAAGATAAAAATAAAATTTTAATGAAACGAACGATTTAGTTTTATTACGCGGTGTGGTGGCGAACGTATTTTAGTCAGTCCCTTGAATTTCAAATTTTAAGTAAGATGACTAAAACTTTAGAGGATGGCCGAAAGGACATACTTTACACCGCGGTGCAACAAACCCAGCAAGAGGAGCAACTAAAAAAGCTAGGGGAGGAACTGACACGGCCGCGTAAGTGTACTACAAAACCTCGACTGTGAAAAGTGTATTTTCCTTTTCCTCTATTGTTTTCAGTTCCAATAATTGGCGCACGCCATATTCAGGCTTTGATTTTGCTAGCTCTTGGTGTAATTGCTTTCGGCGCGAGGGCGTTTCTTTCGGTAGCCATTGTAGCTATGACCGATGCGAAAGCGAATCCGAATCCAGACATTCCGGTAGGTGCAATATCCTATATGGTGCTGATGGAATTGAAATTATAAATGTTTGTAGACGTACCCCGAATGGACCGATAAAAGTGTCATATTATCGGCTTTCTTTTGGGGTTACATTTTGTCACAGGCTTTTGGAGGATGGGCGGCAAACCAGTACGGTCCGAAGTGGTTTCTTGTCGTTTCCATGGGAATTGGTTCAATTCTGGGGTTTTTGGTTCCTACAGTTGCAGCCAATTTTGGATCGAAAGGGGTCATGGCTATTAGGGCACTCCAAGGCTTGTCTCAAGGATTTGTGTTTCCATCCATACACTATCTTTTGAGTCAGTGGGCACCTCTATCCGAAAGGTCCCGAATGGGAGCTTTTATTATGGCAGGTAACAGTACATGCAATCAATAAAAACTGCTGGAAAACAACGTGATCATCTCAGGTGCCCCTCTCGGAACAGTAATCGCCTTATCGGTCACCGGATTCCTGGCTGCAAGTCCTTATGGCTGGCCAATGGTATTCTATTTCTACAGCGCTCTTGGCTTTGTGTGGTGCGTGATAATGGCCATATTTGGACACAATAGTCCAGCAGAACATCCTAGTATCAGCGTAGCGGAGAAGTTTTTCATCGAAAATAGCTTAGGACACGCCGAACATAAGAAAGTGAGTTCAATGTTATTTTCCAAGCAATATCGATTGCACTATTTGTAATTCTCAGAAGCATCCTACACCGTGGAAAGAAATCATTACGTCGCCACCCATCTGGGCGCTTCTGATCGCGCAGAGCGGCTTCAGTTTCGTGTTTTATGTTCTGCTGACGCAAATACCAAGTTATTTAAACCACGTCATGAAGTTCGACATAAAAAACGTAAGTGCTAATTTTGTATTGTTGTTTGTTGTTTATCGTTTTCGGTGCGTTTCAGAACAGTTTGATATCGTCACTGCCGTACCTCGCTCTGTTCGTACTCAGTTTCATTTTTAGTACGGTATCGGACGCAATTATTAACAAGAAAATTCTATCTGTCGGCAAGGCGAGGAAAAGTTTTAACGCAATTGGTAAGTTGGCCTGCAAATGGCCCGATGAACTAAGGCAAACTTATCTTGCAACTAAGCGCCAGCATATAAAACTTATTATGAACACAAAGCGCTGTTTTGATATGAGACAACTTGATGCACTTTCTTTTATTACGGATCAAAAATCCATTTAATGCTGTATTAAGTCATAACTAAAGTTGCTCTTTGGGAATCATTTTTGAATTAGCTTCGTGTCCTTTTTTGGACCACCCCCTGATGTAGACATCTCGCTATACGAAATGGAATGCATCTTTAGAAGAAATAATAAGTGCCCTCGACTTGATACTCTTTAAGATTTTTTAAAAACTTGCCACAAAACTGGCTCTTCTAACTTACCTTCCTTTTTTCTATTATCTTACTTAGAGCTAAAAGAACCCTAGAGACTGAAATGACTCTATCAATTTCCGACCAATTGCTTGGTGAATACGATAGTGAAGGTTATTTATGAACATACTCCTGAGGAGACTTCTGACATGGGAGTTTGTTTTTGGGAAAAAACACTCAATCGTGGAATTGCACTTGCACCTGAAAGACAGAAATGTTTATGCCACCTTCGTTGATTTTCGTGGAGTGTTCGACTCTGGCGACTGTGGCACACAGGTGTCAGTCCTAACTTTATCAATATTACGCAGAACTGATACGAGAACGGCTCAGAGCCTTTGATTAAGTTTCAGTGACGATTGATATCACATCTGGTGCCCTTTAAGGGAATTATTTGAGTTCAAATCTTTTTTTAATATTTCTTGTTATTCTGCTGTATGCTGATGATCTTGTTATACACGAAGACTCTGAGACATTATACACCAGCTGCAAACTTTTGAAAAATATATTCATTTGAACAAATTTGTAGTCAACGTCTCAAAAACCACCCCTTTGGATCACCCTCTGAAGGGTTGGTCCAAATACTCCTGAGAGGTACTTTTTCTTGGAAAATTGAATACATTTTTGGGAGTTACTTTCGCTTGTTCTTCGTTCTTATCGAAATGGCAGAATCATCTGTAACTATAGCCCAACACAGGTACCTGCTCTTAGGATGTTCTATAAATATAATATTATTAATTATTAATAAACTTATAATTAATGATAGCATTCTCACTTATTTTTCTAGTAGCATTGCTCGCTGCGGTTTACGTTATTCTGATATTATTGCAAAAGCTCAATCTAACTTCATAAAACATTTGTTAATGTTGCCAAAATATACTCCTTCTGCTAATATAACTCATTATGCTTAAAATATGTTTAAACTTTCTAGTCAAATTACTTAGAATGTTCACCGATAGACTTCCAATGCAGTGTTTGTAATAATTGTTACTGCTGTTGAATACATTAAAACTCAAATTAAAGTCTTATTCGACACATCTATTGATTGCTTCACAATTTATATCTTTTGCCTTATAGCATGTGTAGAATTAGAGTTTCTGTATGATACGCTTTTTACAGAGAGCATATTTAACAGAGCCCCTTATACAATACATTTATTGCTTTTTGTCGAGTACATAACAATTTTGATCTTTTACATTAACAAGAGTTAGTTTTGCATTTTTTGGGACGTATTTGAAATTCCGGCCCTCCAACGGAATAACTGCGACCACTAATTTCGCGCAGCTTCTATCAGGTATCGTTTTCTTAGCCTCTTCGACGTCACTTTGCCTTGAGTAAGCCGGCAATGCGAGTTTGCCTGAGCAAACTTTGTCGCTAACATGAACAATCAATCGATACCTACAATCTTCGGATTTGTAGAGGGTCTTTCACTGCAGACGTAATAATTTATGACAAGATCCACCAAAAGAGGCACAGAAAACGAGGTGGTGTCAAAGTTGTCCTCAAAAATTTGTCCATTAAAATTGCATCAATTTTCTTGCTGTCCGCAGTTTTGCCAATAGCATTTTAAAAATTTGAGAACGCAGATGTGTGGCAGAGAACACGTGAATGATTGCAGGCATGATCGTCCCAGCGGTGGCCCTAATTGCCTTGGGATACACGCGACAAGACCAAACAACTCGGGCAGTGATACTGATGATTTTGGCAGTTGGTTTTCTATCGGCTGGTTTATCTGGTTGGGGAGTCAATCACATCGATCTATCTCCAAATCACGCAGGCACTCTTATGGGGCTTTTAAGTACCGTGGCCAATTCTTTTGCAATCGTCGCACCTATAATGACGCAGTTCATTGTCACGGATCAGGTAATAAGATAAATGCAGGTTTTTAGGACTTATTCCATGAAATGTTTCCAGGAAAATGTAACTCAGTGGAGAACTATATTTATCGTGTCTGCCGTTGGTAATATTGCGGTCACTTTGGTATTCAGCGTATTTGGATCCGGCAAAATTCAACCTTGGAATGAGGAACGCGAAGGTATGTGGTTCACAATAATCATATTAAAAAGATAGTTTCATTTTATTTGTAGATAGCGGCAGTGACAAACCACGGCCATAGACACTTTTATACGCTCCAAGAAACTGTGATATACGACTAAACACTTTTAGCAACTCAAATAAAAATTCTGTGTTTGCTCATCTCATTACGCATTATCTATATGTTACGTATATGGCCTTGATATGGATTTCCCAAAAATGCAAAAAAATTGAGTCTTTGAATTAAATTACCTTGAAGGATAGGGACAAAGACCGACCTGTTTTAGTGATATAATCAATTGAAGACGATTAGTCGATCAGTCGTATCGATTGTAGTTAGTTTGAAGTGATGTTCAATCCCATATAGTTTTTAAAAGAAAGTATCCAGATAAAATGATTTTGTGTATTTTGCTGCAACATTAATATGAATAAAGTATCGTCCATTTCGTATATATTTGATCACATTATAGACAGTAAGTGCCTAAGCGAACCTAAATGAAATAAATGACTTGATTTTGTTTGTTTGTCTGATTTTCATTATCTCAGTCAATAGTTATTGTTCTTAACCCTTATATTTACTTAAGTATCAAAATCATATTTTTAAAGTAAATAATTGTAAATTAAAGGTTTGTATTTAAGTCGTGGAATAGTTTCGGTCACATGCAATCCGAACATCTTTGCTAGTATTTTGCTTTTATATATCGCTATTACCATGACCAAAACGTCGGAAGAGAGTACTGAAAATTCTTCATTTATACCCGTGCGCCGAAATGCAGACGAAACGAATAAATTCGGCGAAAGGTCTGGTAAGTCATGTATTCTTATTTAACTGTAATAATTCTAATTTGCCATTAGCGTCTTCTTTTGGTGCCCGACATGTTCAAGCCCTGATAATGTTCTCCCTCAGCGTCATTGCCTTCGGAGCGCGAGCTTTTCTATCGGTGGCCATTGTAGCAATGACAGATCCAAATACCAACACGAACTCAGAAGTTCCGGTAACTTTATCCTGCCAAAATCATGAATATAATAATTATCCAACTAAATACGATGTGTGTTCAAAAAGAAAGGTAACTTTTAAGTTTTATCTAAAAGTATTTATTTTTTTTATCAAAATTAATACTGTCCACTTTAAAGTAATCCCCGCAATCGTGTTAAACCTCCTTTATTTATTTATTAGAGTTTTGGGAACAGGAAAAAGTAAATTTGCAAACTGTCTGAAATAGTCAACATATGTTAGGGACATGTATACCAACATAACAAAACAATTACAAAACTCACCTTACTTTTTGAACATACCTCGTATAATGCCACTCACGAGTAAGGACTATTGCCAACTTCTGCATTATTGACTTGGTGCATCGAACATTTACTTTTTTAAAAATAGACATAACTGAATGTCAATAGAGAGATTTTTTTTACTTCATTCATCCGACAGATTGCTCATTCGTCAAACCTCTAATGAAATTGCAGACGTATCCCGAATGGACAGACAAAAGCATAGTGCTCTCTGCCTTCTTCTGGGGTTACGTCCTTCCCCAGGCTTTCGCGGGTTGGGCAGCTAATCGTTATGGACCAAAGTGGTTTTTGGTAGTCACCATGGCTATTGGCTCGTGTCTGGGTATATTAGTGCCATGCACTGCGGCGCATTTAGGATCTAAAGGAGTTATGGCAATAAGAGCAGTACAAGGAATCACTCAAGGTTTTGTCTACCCGTCAATTCATTACCTTTTGAGTCAGTGGGCTCCGCTGTCAGAACGGTCTAGAATGGGAACATTTGTAATGGCTGGTAATGCACCTAATGAAACTGTTCGCAATATTTTAAGTTTATGTTAACATATTTTTTGTTTTTGAGGTGGACCTCTGGGTACGGTAATCTCCCTGCTGATTACCGGCGTTTTAGCATCTAGCAAATACGGATGGCCGTTGGTATTTTACTTCTACGGTGTATTGGGTTTGTTGTGGTGTATAGTGATGGTACTTTGTGGATATAATAGCCCAGTTGAACATCCTTCTATTAACAGTTCTGAAAGATCTTTCATTGAAAGTAGCTTGGGCCATGCCGATGGAAAGATGGTAAGTTGTGAAGGATGAAAAGGAAATAATAAATATAACTCGCGTTTGTAGAGGCATCCGACTCCGTGGAAATCCATATTTCTTTCCACACCCGTTTGGGCTCTATTAATCGCCCAGAGCGGCTACAGTTTCGTATTCTACGTCCTCCTTACTCAAATACCAAGTTATTTGAACCACGTTATGGAGTTTGACATTGCGAATGTGAGTTGATTTTGTTAACACAATTACGCTTACCATATGTGGAGCAAATTGCAGAACAGTCTTCTGTCGTCTCTTCCCTACTTTGTGCTGTGGATTCTCAGCTTCGTATTTAGTGTTACGTCAGACGCAGCGATAAATAGGAAAGTGTTATCGGTGGGTGCGTCCCGGAAGCTGTTTAACGGAATCGGTAAGTTTTGTTTTTCTGGTAAAGCTCTTCCATGTTGAAACCGCTTTCAGGAATGGTAATACCAGCAATCGCATTGGTAATATTGGGCTACACAAGTCGCGAACAAACCACTCAAGCCATAATATTGATGGTATTATCGGTCGGCTTTTTATCGGCAACTTTGTCTGGATGGGGAGTGAATCACATTGATTTAAGTCCAAATCACGCTGGGACATTGATGGGACTTATAAATGCTGCGGCTAATTGCTTCGGGATAGTAGCACCTTTGTTGGCACAGTTCGTTGTTACTGATCAGGTATTGGGGATATAGTTATTGAATCTACAAGCGTATTAGATATAACATTTGTACCTACAGGAAGACACCGTTCAATGGAGAATTGTGTTTCTAATTTCTGCCGCAAGTAATATCGCTGTTACGGTTTTGTTCACTATTTTTGGATCTGGAGAAGTTCAACCTTGGAATATGGAAGAACACGAAAATTCTAAGAGGTGATTCTTCAAAAATCTTTTAGTGATATTTTTGTAACACGTTCTTTTCAGGTAAACATCAATACAAGTAGAAGACTGTCTCGTCTTCAAAGTTTCATTTCGACATTCCCGACTTTAAATAAATTTTAATAAACTAAAGATTTGCCTTTTCTTATTTCATACGTGCGGCTATCGGTGACACACTCTGTATGTTTCTTTACCGTCGAAATCCGTTAAGCTTCCTTCTATTTACTTCAGTATTTTAATTCCGCAATTCGAAAGCACAAACAATAACGAACTGGTAGTTTGCCTGGGCAGTTGCTTCTGTGAGCTCAGTCAGCCTTTAACACCATGGGCAAGTCTACCACTGACCGTAGAGAGGACATTTCTTACACCTCAATTGACGTTAAACTTGATAAAAGCAATTTTCAAAATTCGAAAGATGAGTTAACCAAAAACCGTAAGTATCCTTTAAACATTCATAAAAGATAGTTTCTTGAAGTATTGCAACTTTAGTCCCCTTGCTCGGGGTCAGACATGGCCAAGCTTTAATCGGTTTTCTGCTAATTTTCGTATTCTACGGCGCAAGATCTTCGCTATCCAGTGCGATCGTAGCAATGACGGATCCTACAGTGAACAGTGATCCAGCAATTCCCGTTAGTACTTCACACCATATGTGAACAAAGCTTTGCCTATCAACTATTTCAGACGTACCCCGAATGGCAAGATAAAAGTGTTGTATTATCGGCTTTCTTCTGGGGATACGTCTTGCCTCAACCACTGACTGGCTGGTTAACGAATCGTTATGGCCCAAAATGGTTCTTGGTGGTCTTCTTAACGATAAGTTCGGCACTTGGTTCTGCAATACCTCTAGCTGCCGCTCAATTCGGTTCCAAAGGAGTGATGGTAGTCAGAGCATTTCAAGGATTTTTTCAGGGGCTAATATATCCTTCGGTTGCCTACACTTTGAGTCACTGGGTGCCCGTATCGGAGAGATCCAGAATGGCGACTTTTATATACTCGGGTTTGTAGTTTAACTTAGCAAACCAAATAAGTTATAACCGCTTTCGTAGGAGCTTATATGGGTACCGTAGTCGCATTGCTGGTGACTGGTGCCTTATCAACAAGCAAGTACGGTTGGCCTATCGCATTCCACTTTTTCAGCTTTCTCGGTATTGTCTGGTGTATTTTGATGGCCGTTTTTGGATATGACACTCCAGAGGAACATCCCAAAATATCGAAAGCTGAGAAATTTTACATCGAACACAGTTTGGGACATGCCAATGGCAAAAAAGTTGCGACGCGCGGAATTGCGCTTAAACCTTTTCCTATACATATTATTTTTAGAAGCTGAATACTCCATGGAAGGCGATTTTCACGTCAGTACCGATTTCGGCTATTCTTGCTGCGCAGTGTACGAGCAACTTTGTCTTTTATTTATTGATAACGCAAATTCCGTTGTACATGAGCAACATTTTAAAGTTCGACATGGATAATGTAAGCAAAGTAAACAGCTTTTTGTATTCTATAAACCATATGATCCGCTTGTAGAATAGTTTCATGTCATCTTTACCATATTTGACGTTCGTATTCCTCAGCTTTTTCTTTAGCACGGCGTCGGACGCTGTTATAAATAGGAATATTTTTTCGATCGGTACATGCAGAAAAATTTTTACCGCCGTTGGTACGTAGTTGAAAGAACGATGGTCTGCATTATATCAAAACCTAATAATACGTATTTTAGGGTTGGTAATACCTGCAGCAGCGCTCATTATTTTAGGCTATACGGATCCGAAGCACCAGACAAAAGCAGTCTGTTTACTAGTGATAGCGGTCGCGTCTAGCTCCGCCATTTTGTCAGGTTGGGCCGTGAATCCCATAGATCTGGCTCCCAATCATGCTGGTACCGTTAATGGGCTCACGTCCTCTATCGGAAACTCCTTGGGGTTTGTTGCTCCCTTGGTCTCGCAAGTCATTGTTACAGACCAGGTTAGGAATCGTTAGTAGTCTGTATTATTCTTAAAAAAAAAATGCTATTGTCTTCTATACTTTACTTTCCAAATTAAAGTTGACAATAAATATGTTTTTCGCCATTGTTATTTTATACTGTAAATTTACTTTGGCTTTGTTTCGTTATGTCTCTTACATTTTAATTTATTAGTTTTGCTGATTTTGAAGAATCCGTTAGATTCACACAGTTGGAGTTTAAATATTTAATTTTATAATGCTAAACACAGGTCAATGAAACTCGGTCTGATTGCAGGGGGATATTAGTCAATGGCGAATTATATTCTTAATTTCGGCAGCTGGTAACGTACTGGGTGCCATTTATTTCGCTATATTTGGATCGGGGGAGATACAACCTTGGAACGACGAAATAGAAAAATCCAATGGTAAGAAAATCACTCGATAAGTAGCTGATTACACAATAGTATAGCTGCCCTTCAGCGACGGCTACGATCCATTGTCTCTCTGATTATACTCCTCAGCTTCAATGGTGGCTGCTTGATGTGGCTCGTTTATTTCCATTTCTCTATTCCCAGCGGATGAAGAAGCATAACACATGTGCAAACGTTTTTTTCCTCTTTTGGCAGAATTTGCATTTGCATTAGTCGGTAATGTCCATCAATACACCTATCACTCTTCTCAAGCCCTTCTTTTCACTGTTCAGAAGGTGTGCTGTGAACTTGGTCCACCATTACCAGGAGGAGCCTTTTTTCATCCCTTTTTATGGCGCTTTTGTTACCTTGGTGACCGTCTTGACAGTTTCAGTCGAAATCTAACTTGGATGTTATTTTAGTGGATCGCTAGTGCTATAATCGTCTGTCCAGATGGCATTTGTTTTATTAAGATTTGTTTTACCTTTATTTCTTTGACATAGTGCTCTAGCGCGGGAACCTCTGCTTAGAATACTGGATTCATCAGCCTGTTTGACAAATTGATATAAAAATTACAGATGTAGAAGTATATTTTAACAGCGAACTCCAAATCAGTTCCTTTGTTAAGATATTTTGTAAAATAACGAGACGATCAATTGTAGTGATGTCAAAACGGTTTAAAATTCCTCTTAAATATAAGCTTTTTGGAACTGCTGTAATTCAAAATGTACTTTTACTTTCGAGTGTAAATCTAAATAACATCTGGAAAGAAGTTACAATTTCGTAACCTATGAATTAATGATCAATTTTATGTAGTCCATGCCAAAGTGTTTACTAAGTGCTTATAAATATTTGTATTAATTGTCTATTTACATTAGGTACTTTGAAGAGAATGTAACTGCTTTTACTGCCAGTTGCATTTTGCCAATGAAATGACCAATTTTACACCCTAGAACAAGACAGAAACTATTTAAATTCACTATATATACAGTATGTCGACGGATGGAGTCGACAAGAGGACAAATAGACCAAAAATTAAAAGATACGGAAAATAGTCATTCTTTAAAAAAGTTCTTTAAGTGTTTTAAAAATAAATTTGCCAATTTTGTTAAAGAGTTAAGTGGAATATTCACAACACTACAGATTTAAAAGCAAAAATTTCGAATTAAAACTAAAATATTACACCTTTCATAATTGTGACGTATTTGGCAAAATAAGAAAAAGTATTAACGTTGGTTCCCAATTCAAAACTCTGGATGAGGCAGGGTTCCGATTGTAGTAAAAGTTGACTCGTCTGAGGTAATTATTAGCTTGTGAAACTTCTCATTGTTATTTAGAATTTTATGGCCTATTCGGAAACATAAATTCAAGCGTTTGACATTGTTCCCATCTTCCAAGGTATGGTTAAAAATTGGTTAGTATGGACGGATTTCATTCTGCTTTTTTCTAAGGCCTGTTTTCATAAGGAGAGCATATGGTTTTCATTAATCGACTAATAGATTAACCCATATTATCCCAATCATAAAAAAATACTTTACAGAATACATTACATGTTCAAAAAAAATAAAAATAAAAACTCTAAACTTACAAAAAAAAAACTGGACTTACCCTTTATAAACATTTTGCAGGAATGGCGGCCAAAGTAATGTACCATTTGTTCATTTACAGATAAGTTGAACGAAAATGTGCCAAACTGAAGATTTTGTCTAATTATTACATCAAAAAAGGGTCTAACTTTTGAAAACGGATTATTGTTACATAAGTGCAAGTTTTGCTTTATCAATTGGAATCAATCGCGGCTCATACATTTTTTTATAGGATCAATTCCTTTGTCTTCATCAGTAGACCAATAATGCTAATGCAATGAACGATAACAATGCAATGAATGATAACCCGAGAACAATAAAATGTCTACAAAATTTAAAAAAAACATTTTTTGACAACAAGAATTCATGGCGGGTATTGTCTTGAGCATATTTTACCGAAAATTTTAAAATCAAATCAATCACTACGTCATCAAAAAAACATAAAAGCATTTCAAGCGGAGTTTTTCCAGAAAACCTATTTTTTAGTTCCTCACATGAGCTAAATTCATCGAATATAGGTGTATTAGTGTACTCAATCTGAACTTTCTTCCATTTGACAGTAGAAGCAAGTCTGTCGTTTGCAGAAAGCGTCCTCTTTTGAATTCCAGGGTTTCATCATCTGACGAGTCCTATTCAGGTTCAGTGGGTGATGAATTACAGGACTGTTGAAGGACAGCTGTATCATTCGGTGTATGTAACTCGAAAGTTCCAACTATATCAGTCGGTTGCCCAAACTCTTGTAGATTTATGTTATCGTTCATATCTTCTTCGTCAGTCAAGGTATCCACGTCGCCGTCGGGTGGAATATAGACCGCGTCAATATGGTCTGTAAATATTTTTTCACGTTATTTTTAGGATAAATTTACAATTTACAATACATAAGAACACGTAAAATACCTCGGAAATGCCATGTTTAACTGTAACGTTTACTGCACAAGGCACAAACTAATACTATAGAACATGCTAAATGTTGCATGTTTATTCTACATGCGCTGACTTGTCTAGACTTGCAATAACCAAGTTTTGTTTCACAGATAAAACCAGTGGTGCGTTCACGCACTAGTAAATATTTTCAAAAAATAAAGCATAATCGATATAGCATTTCCAACGTATGTTTTCTGTGATGTAATCTACATCACATTAACAAAAATGGCAATACAAATCCAAAATATATTTTCTTTACTATTTTGGATTTACTTGAAAATATGATACAAATTTATGTACCGCTTTTGCTAACTTTTGACGTCATATACAAGATCTTTCTTTTACATATAAATTAGCGATTTCTACGGTTTTATGTCCTTTAGTAGTGATAATAATAAAATTTGTAAATGGATGTGCAATAGTATATTATGCAACAAGTGCGGTAAACGGCATTTGACTCAGGAGTTTATTTGACACGAGCGAAGCGCAGCGGAGCGAGTTTTCAATTAACGAATACATTCACTGACATAACCGTCAGAATTGACAAACGTCAAAATTCAAAGCGTGGGAAATATCTCCGAAAACATCCGATAGCTCCCAAATCTGGGCTGGGATTCATGGGAAACGAAACTCATGTGACGCTTCCGGCACGCTAGATCGGTGTGTAATTAGGTATTATACGGACGGGAGTAGAAAAAAATATTTCCTGGATGTGACAAAAAAAAAAACATAGAATAGGTGGTGCATCATTTTCGTTATATCGTTTCTGGTCTTCTTTACCTTAGTAACGGACCCAGTTTGATTGAATTTATGTGCTGAGGTTCTGCGAAATGAAATATTTGAATTCTTTTCTTGAAACATTCTCCAGTCTAAAGTCAACTTTTTTCTCATTTTGACGTAATCATGAAAGGCACAATCAAATAAAATATGTTATAATAGTTTTTAGAAATATTTTCATTTTAAATCGAAATTTTGAAAATTGAATTCAACGATTTCTGTTTAAGCTGTAACAAATCCGTATTTTTCTATTTTTTTCGTACCATGTAAAAAAAGGAAACATCAAGCATTGCAAACCTCACTTTTAGAGCAAGCAGAAATTTTTATATAGGATCACCTTTTTTAATGTATACCAAATACCAATTACCAAAATAACGTTCTTACCAGCGCTTCATCTACATAGACAACTGAAACTGCTTTAGATGTATGGATGTATTTTTACTGTGAACAATTTTATATAGCTATTTGTTATCTGTCCAAGTCCATTCCAGTTCAGCACTGTCCATAACAATCCTTTATACTATTTTTGACAGTAACTTTTGTGAGAACTATGTCCAAACGTCATGTGTATAGTTAACGTATCCTAATACGAATCAAATTTTGTACAATAGACGTTCTTTTTCAGGAAACAAGACGTCCAAAATGTAAAGTGTCTCGCTGGCAATAAAAGAAACCGTACGCAATTACTTTTTTGTTTTCATTCGTTGCTCATTTAACGTCCACGGCATAAACTGAGCCAATTTTAATATATTTTAAAACCAGAATTTATTTCAACTCATTATAAATATATTCTAAACACTTATAACGACCTGACACACTCAAAGCCGTCGGATTATGTCCCACCGGAAAAAGGATTTCGAATCTTTAGCATCGGACAATAGCCACGCATAATAGTGCATCGAGAATGTAGCAGCCTCGCTTGCTATCCATACGAAAGTTCACATGCTAAACCGATACAGTATATGAATGACATGAATATAATACATTTCTTACGCTTCTCCAGTTTTTCTATGATCTTTTAGCGAAAAAAGCAAGGATTATGAGTGCGAGCCGAGCGAATAAATCAAAGGGTTGACAATTTTATTTGCATGGCTTGTCAAAGGATCCCGACAAAAGAATACGAAGAAATAAATAGAAATAATATTCCACATGTTTTCAACTATTTCGCTACTTTTATGTTTAAAAGCTTTGGTCACTTTTTGGCAAAATTCAAAATAAAATATCGAATTCAAGAATGCAAACTAGTTCGTTCACCAGCACACCAGCACACATTTTTTGATGGATTTGTGATATAAACACTTCAATAATATGTAGAAGAAATAGTACGAAAAAGCTAAATAAAACTTAAGTCTTACCTAGTTATACTTACCGTCATACTTACCGTAATAGTAATTTAATAAATTCACACATATCATGGTAACTATCAGCAGAACAAGTATTTACAAGACGATATCTGCATCCTCCGTCTTATACGATAGTGAAACATGGACAACAACGAAAAAAGAAAAAACTAGAATACTGGACAGAGTAAGAAATAGAGATATTACAACGTAATCATAAAAGTAAGTGGCAAGAATACGTAGAACGGATGTACGAGAATAGGATACCAGCCAAAGTCGAACTCTGCCGTAGACGAAGGCCTATTGGAAAAGCGAAAAACAACTTTGTATCTTAATAGGCTAAGCGCTTAAAACCAGGTAATTAAAAAGAAGAGTATTTTCTGACAATATAGTTTCCTGGGTCGGAGTTCCTGTTTTGTTATAGGGTCTCCAAAAAGCAAACCTCTGTTGAAGGTTGGTAACAAATTTTACAATTATGCATAAAGAACAAGAAAATTCAAGAAGGCCTTTTAGTTAAGACGTAGGAGAAATCTAGGAATAAAACTGGATAACAAACTAACTTGGAAAAATTCCATTAGTTTTCTAAATTCTAAAATAAGTACAGATAATTTTGTACTAACAAATTTTAGGGAAGTGGTCTCAAAGGAAGTTCTAAAACTTTTATATTTCGCACTAGCACAGGGCTAGTCAAATAAAAACTAAATAAAATATCGTCATGCAGAAATTGTTTTGTATCTTTAGGCCTTACCATCGCCTTGCAATCTTTGACTTTTGCTTTACAGTTTTCTGACAATAAAACCTTAAGTACAGTTAGTGTAGCAGTGGTAGTAGTAAATCCAATTGGTCGTAAATCCAATTGATTTAGTTGGATTTTATTTTTACAGGTTCTTTTATGTTCGTTAATGCGTTTCGCGAATGTTCTACCTGTTTGTCCAATACCAGTTTCTTAGAAATAAAATTGAATCAAAAAACAACTCGGAGGAGTGACATTTAATTTCCCAAATGTTGAAATTGTTTTGTAATTATTTTATTTATGTATTTATAAGACAGACATATAGGTAGCACTATAATATATGTAACGTATATAATTTATGTAACAAGAAATTTGAAGGAAACGATCTCAAAGCTGTTACGCTTCGGACTCGTACAACATATGGAATAGCTCATGGTCAAAATAACATCACAAATTGCTTTATTGGTTAATTACCACTTTTTTTTTATTTATATATGTTCTATTTTGAAAACGAAACCAATAAATAATTTGTGAAAATCATTATTCTAATTCAATTTTTGCTTTTTATTTACTATAAAACATATTTAAGTACACTTGCACCATTCTATTTCATTCTAACTAACCAGGAGTAATAGTTTTTTATTGGAAAAACATCTGTGAAAAGTAATATATAATATATATCTAAGTTTTGTATGTTTTCTAATAAGTTTTTACAATTTTATAGTAGAATTACTGAAGTTGTATTATAAAAGGCAACCAACTAAAATCAATTTAAGTTTTCTACAGTCCAGAGCGGTCCCTTCGGACGTTGAAAGGAAATTAGAGATTCAAATCCGGAAGCGATACCACAACGCAATACGTCAAAAATCCGATTTGCGTAATTCACTTACGGCAAAGAAAGGTAAAAGCTCACTTGTTCTCGTTTCAGTCTATTTACTGAAAGCGAGCTTAAAATGCGGTTTACCAAAAGCCCGCAGTAATCTCTTAAATAAATACAATGGCATGGACCCGAGCCACTAAAGCCTCTCGTAATTACCAAAATTTCTCCCGTATTATTCCAGAGTAGATTGGACGCTTTGTGAACCGAAAATGATTTTTCTGCATGGAAGCTCGAAAAGTTATTGAAGCGGTTCTTTCTTAACGTTGCATTTTTTCCATGTTAAGTCAAGGATGCAATTTGTTTTGTTATTCGATATGAATCGAATTTGTGCCTTTCAAAAGTAGTCTTGCAAGAAGCAAGAAAAGTTCACAATATTACGGTTGCCATATTTTTAAAAATAAATTAATAGTCGGCTATTACTTGGTCTACACAGCGAGTTAAAAATGAAATGTAAACGGCTTAAAATCCAGGTATTGAACAATAACACCTTTCCTACTTTGAAAATTCCGGGAAGTAACTCTGATCAGAAATTAAATTGGAGAATATGGAATAAAAATATGATGGTATTTTTGCAGAAAAATCAACAAATTCGACTCATCAACAACAGAAACAAGAGGAATCCAGAAGATTGAATTTGTAAATATCCTGTGTAAATATTCTATTCATAGTTTTTGAAATATTAGAAAAAATAAATTAATGGCAATTCTTCTATAGGACCAGTGGGAAAACATGTGCCATGTTAAATCGTTTTGTGGAAGCATCGAAAAATAATACCATACCAACAACTATACTATACTATAATCAGGAAAGGTGGCGACTACGTCATAACGATGAAATTAGCAAATGTCTTATGACGGTGATTCCAGAAATGTTAAAAAGCTTAAAATCGAAAACATATATCTACAGCATTCCATACAATAACCAATCTGTGATACTAAATGCAGTAACACCCGAAGAAATTTGTGAACTAGCTGTAGATATCAGAAATAAAGATAGCAGTGAGGTCGAAGAGATATCAACAAGTATTATAAAAAGTCGATTGTAGAAATTAAAAAAGTGCTAAGCTACTTAATTATTAATTCATGTCGAAATGGAATTTTCCCAACTAACTTCAAATTAGCCTTAATTAATCCGTTATATGAAAAGGGCGACGTCGAAAAAATGGACAGCTATAGACCAATAGGTCTGCTGCCGGGATTCTCAAAAATCTTTGAACATGTTGTGTGCAAAAGATTAACAAACTTCTTATAAATCAACTCGGTTGTTTAAAGCGAAAATCAACGCAAACTTTCGAATCACTTTAAAAAAGGCGAAGCAGCTGTTGGAAATTTCTTAGACCCATCCAAGACGTATAATTGCCTAGACAGAGAGATGCTATTAACGAAATTAGAGAGATATGGCCTAAGAGGTTCGGCACTAAAATGGACAAAGTCATATCTAAACCAACGTACTCAAATTGCTAGTCTACAAAAATGGACACGGTGAAAAATCAAAAGTTTGCGATAATGGCCATGGAGTAGCTCATATTAGGTCCCATTATGTTTTTTATATTCATCATCATATACACGGTTAAAGAAAGATCCAGACAAATAATAATTAATTATTCAGATGACACGAATATCCTAATTGGCTACAAGTATCTGTATAAGCTCCTAAATGAATCCGAATCGTTTTTTAATAAAATTATTATATGTTTCCTGGACAACAAATTAATTGTTAACACAGACAAAACAAATACCGTGTTCTTCAGGAGCAGTATAATATTGAAACAATAGGCAACCTCAGCTTGGACAATAAAATCCCACGCATGTCAGACAATCCAAAATTTTTGGGCTTAATGAATATCTGGACTGGTCTTTTCATACAATTCAATTAATCATTAAGTTAAACTCAATCTTCAATTAGGACGGTTGGTAGGTATATGAGCGAAAAAACACTAACAGTATTATATTTTTTTTGCTAACTTCGAATCAAGCATGAAATACGGAATAATCTTTTGGGGAAAAAGTCTATTTTATATAAGTTACACAAAGGTAATTAGAAAAATGGAATATAATCAAAAATCAACATTTTGACAGTATACGCTCTATACACATTTGAATGCCTTACGTTCCTTCACAGAAACGGATATTTATTTTAACGACTAAATACAAAAAATTATAATTCGAGATCTGATTATTACACCTATCCCTGGCATCGCTTGCAAATCACTAAAAAGAGTCCTGCGTATATGTATATGTGTTTAATAAACTACCTCTGAGTGTTAGAAGAATTAGTAATAGAAATCCTTTAAAAGGGAAATTAAAAAACTCTTAATTGAACTTGAGCGGTTTAGCTAAGACTGTCTAAACATATAATTTTTCAAAGAAACTCCCACAGGCTACTGTAATGCTTTTTACAAAACTTCTGGATTCCTCCTGAAACTGGTTTCAGTCAAGCTCTGAAGAAGCCAACAGGATGATTGGCGAAACGTCAGCAATTTCGACTAAGCAAAAATCGACGCAGGAGGAATCCCGAAGTTTTGTAAAAAGCACTATCTAAACATGTCAATTATCCTTATGTAAGATTAAGAACATAATGTAGTATTACGATTGTTCTAGCAATAAGTACCTCTAGTTGTAGATGACCTAATGCGGGTCTTTGCGTCATTTCATTTATCGTTAACATGGGTAACAATTTTTGGAATAAAGAACTATCTATCTCTCCTAGATGATAAATTTGCGTCTTTCCACAAACAAAACGAAAATTTCAAAAGCAAGGGAAGCAACGTTTTGCCTTTGTTTAGGATGATAAGCGGCGATGTCTTAATCCGAAAGGTCGCCGAGACTAAAAGGCCTTCCCGCTGATACGACCACTGTTTTCTCGAAACGTAAAGTTTCCCATAAATTTTGGATTTCTGTATTTTTTCCGGAGCGAAAATGTTTTACTGGTAGCTCGCTGCGTGTAAAGCGATTATTCAGAATGAAGTTCGCCGTGTAACACAGATTTATAAACGCACATTAATAACGCCGTACGCTCGGTATCACTGAGCGGTGGATTTTTTAATAAAACTTTTACACGTAACAAATCTGTATTTTATTCATGAATCTTTCTGATAGCTATTTGATACCTACAGTTAAGCAGCGGGTCGTCTTTGAGGCAACAAAAAGTTCGAAACTCCCGTGTATTTATATCGTACTTTGCGCGTCGTGAGAAATCTCGTTGACTTATTTGTGACGTATCTTTAAATTAAGATGTCGCATGCGCCGAAACGTTTTTTGTTATTAGGCGTACACATTGAACTCGGTTTTAGTTATTAAATAGATTAGGAAAAACCGGCAGAATTTTTTATGTTCATTGCAGTTGCTCTTGTGGAGGAAGATTGCCTTTTTTTTCAATTCAACGCCATTTTTGAGATATGGAGTAAAGTAATTTATCCATATTTCAGGTGCTTCTAACATTTTGAATGCCACTGCTTTTTGTTTTGTTTGTATAGACTCAGATAGGTGTCTCACATTTGTCAATTGATTTCCCAAATGCTAATTTGTCAGTCATATATTCATGAATGTTGGAATATATTAAACGTTTCAAACAGTATAGGAAAGTTTGAATTGAAAACATTGTTTCATTTTCAATCAAAAAGGGGCAATAAGCAATCCTTGTTAAAAAAATCTAAGAAAATTTTTTTTCAAGACACTGAAGCTGAAAAAAAAACTTTTTATTAATATTCACTCCATATTTATTTTGTAATTGTAATTTTAATATTTTTTGGTGAAGTATTTAAAACTATAAGTTTTGTGCCCCATGTATTTTTTTCGCATCTCGTCTTGTTTTGGTCGGTTGGTTAGTTTTGCAAAAAATCAGTAACATCAGTAACATATGAATGCGAAAACATAAGTAAGACAAGTATATAACACGACGATTTCAAACTCGTATAACACTGCTAACAGAATCTACAACTTGAATAAGTTCGTTCCTTTACGAGCAAAAACACTGACACTACACTATGATGGATTTAAGCCCTCCCCCAAAACCGGCTCCATATTCTAAATCCGTATTGTCCAATTTGAAACTATGTAAAAAGTATGTGTCAAAACACCACTCAGATCCTCCATATAAATCAAAAATAATAAGTAGTTATTTCATCAAATCAAATATACCGACACATGGCAATATAAAATAAAATTTGGCTCAAACTCAACTTTTTTTCAGTATGATGCAGATATTGTAATATGCTGCAAACTTCAAATTGTTAGAACATTAAAGTTCTATTAGAACAGTATATTTTGTGAAATTGTTCCTTTTTTCCATTTTGCGTTCAAAAATTGATTAAAATATAGGTTTAAAAGGTTTCAAATTAAGCATGTTACGATTAGAGTGTATAGTTTTTACAGAATGTCAGGTGTTAGCGAATAAAATTTGAAATAAATAGTGCACATCATTTATCATTTTAAGTTTTGATTTTTGACCAAAGGCTGGCAGTGCTATTTTTAAGATTCTTTGAAAAATAACTGCTACTATCCGCTATTTCGCGGCTAACGTTAACATAAGTCGGAAAAAAGAACTAATGAATAAAAAAAAAATTCAATTTCAACTAAAATAAAAACTTATAATAAAAAGAATTGTTGCTGTGCCAAAAGAGGGTGAAAGTAGATATATTTTTAAATTTTGAAATAGTGTAGGAAATAACTGAAGTTAATCAAAAATAAAAAATCAAAAATTGATTAAACTATAGGTTTAAAAGGTTTCAAATTATGCACGTTATGATTAGCATGTATAGTTTTATAGAATGTCAGGTTCTAGTGAATAAAATTTGAAACAAATACTACACACCATTTATCATTTTAAGTTTTGATTTTTGACCAAAGTCTGGCAGTGCTCTTTTTAAGATTATTCGAAAAATAACTGCTACTATCCGCTATTTAGCTGCTAACGTTAACATAAGTCGGGAAAAAGAACTTATCAATTCAAAAAAATCAAAAATTCAATCTCAACTAAAATAAAAACTTGTAATAAGAAGAATTGTTGCTGTGCCAAAAGAAGGTGAAAGTACATATTTTTTTAAATTTTGAAATAGGGTAGGAAATAACTGAACTTAATCAAGACACAGAAAAATTTTGAAAAATACCGTGCTAGCATTTTGAGTCAGCATCATCCTTGTTATTATAAGCCATCATCACTACTCAAAGTTTTGATTAGATCAGTTAAGTCAGGAAGAAACAGAGTCCAGCAGAATTTTAAAAGATTTAAGCAGTCTTATTTACGAAAGTGCTCTGAAGCTTGGGACACAAGTGGCAGAAAAAACTAGTCAAACGGCATTTTACTTATTTCTATATATACCTCTGTATATATCAATTATGTCTCAAGCCTTATAAAAAATTTACAATGGCATTTTCATTTCTGTCAAATATACTAAAAAAAAAAATAAATATAAGTATTCTGTTCGTCTTTTTATTTAAGATGTGTAAGGCATCAAGTAAGGCTCATTGAAAAGATTCTCCTGAGGACAGAAGATAAAAGGGTGTTGACTAATTTTTATCAAAAAATTTGTCTTCCTGACAAACAAGTGCCTGTTGATTTTGTTTTTTTTTGTTCTTATCTTGAATTTCCAATTATTATTATCCCCACAAGTCATAGAATTCCTTAAAAACACAGGTATACATAAAACTAACCAAAACTAGCTTTATATACCTACGATTTATTTCCTAAGCCATTTTTGTTAAATACGTCAAAGAAAAAAATAAGTATTGTTACATTAAATGTACTTTCAAATTTCAAGGAATTATAAAATTGCTTTTCTTCTAACTCATGACACTTGCTTACAATGTGCCGAGGCAGTAATAAAATTATGTTTCATCACTTTTTAATAATACGTTAATAATCACATTACTACATTATTAGAATTTTTAAAAGCCTTTAACAAAACAAATCAGAAAACAATGTTAGCACTTTTGCAATATATAAGGTTAAGCAATCAGTCTTTACTCTGCTATAGAAATTTCTGAGTAAAGGAACATAGCCCGTCAAAATTGGTGAAAAGGTCTCAGGGGTGTTATTTTCTAACATCCCGAAGATACTTGAATATTATAGAGGTGGATATAAAATGAAGATAAAATAATATATTTCATTGTTGTCAAGCAATATACGAAGATTTGGAAAATCTTAAATCATTCGCATTAAAGCATTTCCTTATTCTGAACCTAAATAAATGTTGTTTAGCGATATTTGGTCAAAAAATAGCATTTATAATATAAAAACCAACATTGTTATGGACAGAAAAATAAAAATAGGGAATTGTACCTTACTTGATAATTTAGCGAGGCTTGAGAACTACATTTCAAATTGTATTCAGAGTGCTTAAGTAAGATTGAAGTTGTTGTCAATAAATTTTGAAAAAAATTTGTGACTCTCTTGTACTCTCTATATTCAACCGTGGTGATGTTTTCAAGCATAGAGTTTAAGATTAGCCCAAAAGAACAAATTCGTCTTATATATCCGAAAATTTGAGAAAATACAATACAAACGCAGACACGCGAATTGGTTAAATATTTAGGATAGAATAAAAATGCATTTACTTCTTTACGTCTCACGTACATAATATAAGGCCAATCACACCACCGATCTTCCTTTTTTGAGAGAAGTTTCATATGCACCTTAACAAAATTATACAACTCTCTTCTTTTTCATTTTTAATTTCTTGCTGCAGCAAAATTTGAAAGTCAGATTTTTTAATATTAATTAATCAAATTCTAACATTGATATCATTAGTACAGAGCAGCACTTACCTGTTTTACAATGTCAAGGGTGTATGGTCTATCTTCAGATAATGCAGAATATTAAGGGTTTTAATTTAATGGTTTTAATAATTAACGCCTAATGTTCATAATGCTTACATTTTATTTTAAAAAAATAGATGAGTGGTTACGAGGGCGTCAACTTATTTAATTTATGTGTAGCATATATCTCTAAATTTGTCAATATTTACACAAAAAGCCAGCTAAAGTAGGATAAAAATCAAAAGCGGCATTAATTGATATATTAATTTCGCGAATGGAGAAAGATGACTGAAATCGGTTACCTAAACCATCACTACGTGTGTTATTTACACTATCTTAAGCGTAATTATTCGCAAATGCCACAACAAAATAAATACGTCAGTGTAACAAGAAATTCGACAAAACTACCTACCAAGTTTGCGGCGACTTCAAAGTACACTGGTAGATACTTGAGAGACGAGGAATAACGATTGTTGTTTGAAGAGATCTTATCTGATCAATCGACCAGACCGAAGTGTAACTCGAGTAATATTCTCCATTGGTTCCGTTCCTGCATAACTATTTACAACAGATTTGCGGGGCTCCAAACGCGTTTCGCAAAAAATTTATATATACAGGGAAAGTAATTATGTTCGCCACCGGTGGGGACTTCACATATTCATCAAAGTGACGTTTGGGACTGTCTCCCAAGAGAAAAACGGCACAAACCCATTATTAGTACTTTCCACAATAGAAACGATGGTTAGAATGGCACAGATTCTCGAGAAATCTAAAGGGTTATTCGTATGGAGAATAAAATGTCGCATATTCAGGCCGAATCTTTTGAAACGCACACAAAAGTTTGGTTCGCACCGTCATTGTCATGCGAAACCACGCATAGCTCCCACAAATAATGCATGAATTGATTTATTTTCATTCGAAATCGGATAAAATATAAGCTTCCTATTTATGGTTTTGAAATTTCTGAAGTGGTAAATATTTGCAGATAGAAATCTTAACTAACCCCCTTATGTACTATTCGCAATTCCCAGAATTTTCTTATTCTTACCTTCAACACTAGAGTATTGGCAATAGAGTATTGGAATTTTTTTTGTAGGTTTACTTTATGATGATAAGAAAGTAAACAATTTCTTTCTTCTTTTGTACTATTACGAATGCAATTATGTCTTTGCGATTTAGTTAACTTTTAGCAAGCACTTTCAGAATATTGAAATTTTTTAATTTATTATTTATAATGCTTCAGATCGATTTAAGTGGCGTACATCTCCCTGGATATTGGATATAATTCTGGTAAACACTTACTGTGTTTCGAATTATAAGGATTCCCACGAAAACACAAAGGTGACATAGCTTTCTATAACTGCAAGAATATTTGTTCTCATTGATGCCTATTAGTGCTTTTCTCTTATCAACCCATTGTGTCCCAGCGGTGCGTTAATGCACCACCTAATATATGATTTTTTTTTTATCACATCCAGGAAATATTTTTGCTTATCCATTTAGGAATTTGATTATTATCACAACTAAAGGACATTAAACTGTCGAAATCGCTAATTTAAGTGTAAAGGAAAGATCTTACAAATGACTTCAAAGGTTAACAAAAGCGGTACATAAATTTGAAGTAAATCCAAAATAGTTAAAAAAATATTTTGGATTTGTATTGCCATTTTTGTGAAGTCTATAGCATGTAGATTACATCGCAGAAAACAGACATTGGAAATACTATATTGATTATGATTTATTTTTGGAAAATATTTACTGGTGCGTGAATGCACCACTGGTTTTATCTGTGAAACAAAACTTTGTTACTGCAAGTCTAGACAAGTCAGGGCATGTAGAATAATTAGCGTGTTCTTTAGTAGATCCGAGGTATTTGGCTCAAAAGGAATTAGAGGCGGCTATGGAGGAGGTCGTGATGGATGAGGACAATAACAATGAAAGTCGTAAGTATTATTTGGATTTACGTATTCTTATGAATTGTAGCATTCAATTCCTTGTAAATTTATTGTAAAAATAACGTGAAAAAATATTTACAAAACCGACCCGACATTGATACCTTGACTGACGAAGAAGATATCAACGATAACATAAATCTACAAGAGTTTGGGGAAACAACTGATATAGTTGGAACTTTCGAGTTATATACACCGAATGATGCAGCTGTCCTTCAACAGTCAACTACTGAACCTGAATGGGACTCATCAGATGATGAAACCCTAGAATTCAAAAGACGTATGCTTTCTGCAAACGACAGGCTTGCTTCTACTGTCAAATGAAAGAAAAGTCAGATTAAGTACACTCACACACCTATATCCGATGAATTTTTCTGGAAAAATTTCGCTTGTAATATTTTTTATGTTTTTTGATGACGAAGTGATTGATTTGATTTTAAAATTTTCGGTAAAATATGCTCAAGACAATAACCGCCATGAATTCTAGTTGTCAAAAAATGAACTTTTAAATTTTGTAGGCATTTTATTGTTCTCGGGTTATCATTTATTGTCACATATTTAGCATTATTGGTCTACTGATGAAGACAAAAAAATGTATGAGCCGCAATAGATTCCAATTGATAAAGCGAAACTTGCACTTATCTGACAATAATCTGTTGTATTATAATGATAAATTTTTCAAAAGTTAGACCCTTCTTTGATGTAATAAATAAAAAAATTCTTCAGTTTGGCATATTTTCGTTCAACTTACTCATAGATGAACAAATAAGGGGTAAGCCTTTGGCTTCAAGTTTAGGTGCCTTTATTCATCTGATAGGTACCTATTTTATTCGCTTCCATATGGCGGTGCTCAAAATAAACCTCATTCTTACCTTGGTCTTGGGGGTGACGTTGTCATGACTCTATTTTCTGTTGTAGATAAGCCAGTAAATCACCGAATTTTTTTTTGACAATTTTTTTTTTCATCATTCAAACTATTTCTACATTTAAAAACTAATGGTTATATTGCCACCGGTACTATCCGGGAAAATAGAACAAATAAATGTCCAGTGTAAAATTGTAAATCATTTTGAAAAAAAGACCGCGGATCTTATCTTTCAGCATATGATTCTAAATCAAAAATTTCTATTTTCCGTTGGCACGACAATGTGGCAAGTAATGTTTCTGGTGTACATCCTGTCCAAAGTGTAAAACGCTATAATATAAAGGAACGGAAAGATGTAAATATACTCCAATCTTATGTAATTTCCCAATGATACAATAGATATATGGGTGGGGCAGATTTACATGACAACGGAATTGCTAATTACAGGTATTTGGAAAAAAAAGGCGGTCGCCTTTATTTTGTAACTCGCTGAATAGTTTAGCAGTGAATGCATGGAAATTGTATAATAGTGTCAACGAACAAAAGATTTCTTAGGTTGATTTTAAACCTTACCATTGCTTTGCGACTTTTAAAAAGTGATAAAACTATTACTCAAAGAAATCTTGCACCTGCCATAGATGAAGTGCGATATGATAATCAAGGTCACCTCATGATTGTTCATGCTAATAAAGCTCGAAGGAGATGTAGAATCTGCCACAGCCACAAAATTTACGTTTTTAATAAGTGTAATGTGCATTAACATACATCACCATAAAATATTAGACTTTGTTTTTATATCAAATAGGTTCTATTTGAAAAACAATCTACTTTTAGTTGTTTTCTGTCGAATTTGAACTTTCTTTTGTATATTTATGTATAAATATATGTTACATCTTATGTGCCATAAAAAAATGTTTTTCCCAGTGGTTCGTTTACGCACTAGTATTTTTTTGTATGTTTCGAGTTTTTTTTTGACACATGTAATGTATTCTTAAGTGCAACAAAATAAATAATTTCAGAGCAAAAAAGTGTTTTTTTATTTTTTTTATGCTTGGGATAATATGGGTTAAATAAGTTTTAAATAGCCCAAATAGTTTTTGCAGCGTATACATCTAAATTAACTTAAACCACATACTGCAAGGTGGTTTAAAATTTACTTGATGTTCTTAACTCGGCATAATGTAAAATGTGAGTATCATCTTGGAAAATATATTATACCAAAATAATTCTGCCGACACCACAACCAGCCTTAGCTTTAACAATCTCTGTTACAAATTTCAAATATTTCTGGGTTCTTTAGGTTGTAAGATCAATGTTGCAACAAGAACTTGAGCATTAATATTTTAGGCTGATTAAAAAACTCCATTGAATTCTCTGCTGATAGAAGTGTTTTCAGTGTTTCATTATGTGATCCAGTCTTGCACATTCCTTGACTCCCTTCAGAAATCTCATCTCTGCAGTTATCGTCTGTGAGACATCTCTTTTTTTTATTACTCGCTGTGATATAGCAGTTAGGAACTGTCACAGTTTTGTAAAATTTAAGTTGAGTATCTCGTCTGCACTGTTTTCCAAAGTTCTTATTAAATGTGTGCAGCTTTCTCTAAGTCGTTCTCAGATGTTGCTAGTTTGCTAGTATTTCTTTATTATCGACAGAAAGCAGTTTTTTTGAGTCTTTGGCGGCTTTTGTTTTCCACAATTGTAATCCATCGCCAATATAAAGTATAGTAAAGGCAACAAGTAACATTTATATTTGCAAACTTTATTTTTGGTCAAATTTCGATTTTATGGGATATCTCTTGCCCATCGTGTAGATCGTCTTATATTTTGGTAATACGTATTTCCTAAATTTCTTTAAGGTTTTTAGGTATTGTGGAGGGTGTTCGCGATATTCTGTGCAATATTAAAAACCGTAATAAGTTCACCGACTTCAGATTTGGCATAGAAGTAGAAGCTTAGACCCGCATTTAAATTATTAAAATCGAGCGCAATTAAGTACCGCAAAGTATATATTTTTTTTAATTTTTGAATTTTTTTTTTGGTTATTTTGGCTTCCAGAAAAATATCTTTTCCTCCAATTCATCCGACCCGAAAACTTTAACAATCGTAATGCGCGGGAGATCCGGCGTTATAACTTTTCTTTTTATGGACAAACATCTAAAAGATCCTGAAAATTGTTCATTTAGGGAGTAAATTATTAGCTGTAAATCAAAATTGGCACAAAAACTAGCTAATCCGTTCAAGCAGTGTGATAGGCCGTATTAAGGGCTACAATTTTTGTATTTACGATTTTCGCCTGTCATGTACGCTGCTCAAGATATTTGAAAAAAATCCATTTGAAAATCGCCACATCTCGCACTGAATCTAGACGCGATGATTTCATTTACTATTACGGTGTACTGCATGGTTTCAGTTTTCTCGAAAAATATTTATCCTATTGAAAAAATTCATATACCGAGAAACGTGAGAGATCTAGGGCTATAACTTTTACTTGCGGCAATATTTGGATTATGTACAGGGTGTGTCGATTATTTATAAAAAAACAAAGAGATCCTGAACATTGCCGTTTTCGTGGGTAAATTATTAGCCGCAAATGAAAAACTATAGAACATGGGAAAATTTGCTTCAAACAGTGTTGAGAGAGAGTTTCAAGTTTCGTCTATTATACAGGATGCGGCAGATATTTGAAAAAATAAAATTGGAAATCGCTATTATTTGTAAAAATTTTTGAATTTAACAAAGTTTGCCGTACATCCAGGTTACATGCATAATAAAATTATCTCGAAAAACAATGCAAAAAGCAATCTTGTTGTAAGATCTTTGTTTTTCTATTAGTGCCAGTTTGATATCCTCATGCCATATTTTCAACCCTCTTTCTTAAAGTGTCTTCTTTGTTTTCCCAATACTTCTGATGCCGTTTTGTGTATTTAACGTGATCCTCAGTTGGTGTATCCTGTAATACATGTAATACTGCCGTCCTGGTATGTCTTTTAAGTTTATTGTTTTTTTTTATCGTTCTTAGTGAATTTTTAATTATCATTAATTATCAAATTTTCTGGAATAACCAATTTGCCAATAATTAAGTTCCACCTCTGAACCTGAGTATCTTAAATTAGGCTGAAGAAACTTATAATTTCGTTTTTGTATTTCTTATATTGTCATCCCTGCGTCTGCTCTATAATTATTTTAAATTCCGCTCCTGATTAGTACTTGATGTTTCATATCAGTAGTTCCTTAGAGCTTTTTTATCTGTTGAGACCATAATGCCTGGAAAGTTCATCAGTAATGTTTGTAACAGATCATCAAGTCTTACTTTGATGTTTATTTGTGCATTGCATGCAATACATTATACAGGGTGTTTCAAATTTCTTGTCATTGTTGCACCCCGTATATGCTTAAATTTAAATTTTAATAAACATTCCTGATATGTCATCGTTACTGATGAATTCATACGCAATTAAAAGAAATCATAATCATCAAAAGGTGTATAATAACGGTTTTAATGAAATAGAAACAATAAAAATTATCAGGTCTTACAACAAGACAGTGTTGTAGGATATCTATAGGGCGAGTCACAAAACTAACGGTCTGCAAATCGAAAGTGAACGTTAATTATTAGTTTTTTAATTGGATCGTTTGAGGCGATAAATTTTGAAGCAACGGAAACCGGAGGCGAATCGCACTGCGGTAATAATGTTCATAAAATAAATCTCAATGTCGATAAATTCGAGACGCAATTCGACATTTATCCGCTCTAGGAGAAAAATGCCTAATAGCGTGCCGTTAAAATGTAGTGATCTATCGCCCGTGGCGCCGAATTTATTTTCTGTATATTTATAATGGTATTCAAAATCCAATTTGCTCGACGATGCGTTTTATAGACGCATCGAAATTAGCGACTCCGTTTGATTACATAAATTACCTTCGGGGGGCACTGCAGACGCGTTGGCGGGTACTACTTTTGATGCTTAAGTCAAAGTGATTAGTCGTGGTAAAATGGTGGCACTCGGTGGCCTATAGACAACAGCGTATATGTCTCACGGCCGTTTGTATGTACATGGTATCCAACTTTCGACTCTATTGAGGGAAATCTCTGAAGAGACAGGCAAAGCTGAAGGTGGACACCAAAATTGCTCTTTTACGTATAATCCCTCGGAAAAACCTTGCTGGATACCTAGTCAAAGCTGTTTGAGATGGCAGTTTGTTTTCGATAGACTCGACATTTGAAATGATTTCCTCTTTTCTGATAGTACGTCGGACAAGCAGGAAGTTGGAACCTTTTGCAAGAACCGATTTTTGCTTGTCAGAAAGTTGATACGATGATATGATGTGATATGATGATATATTTACCATAGGGTTTGTTAGTTTAGAAAAATTTGATGGTTTTTAGTAGTGTTAAAGTTAGTTTTTAAAAATTTTAAATTTGATTCCGGGTTGAAGAGAAACGAAGATTTTCAGCTGTCATCATGATTCAATTGTATTGAACTCGGATAGGGACAAAATGGAGGTAATTTCAAGATACAGAAACAGAAGCGTCTTATTGATTTGGTCTATTTCTTTAAGAATTTTTTCTCGAAGTAAATCAAAGCTAGATTGACCAAGAATTTTATAAGTGGATGAGGTTTTGACATGATGGAATTTGGAAATTACGGATAGTGTTATGGTCTCTTCAACCAGCTTCAGTAGGTGATCTTCAAGCTTTCTGCTTTCGCGCTTGCTGTCATGCTGTAATACTTCTGGATTCGTCCTGCTAGGGTTGTTGTTGAATCGAATTTCCAAAGAATACATTGAAGAGAAAGGACGAAAAATATCAAGTATACTATGAAAGCAGTTACCGAACATAATCTCGTAACCAGACACAAACCAAAAAATCTTAACCGCAATTCAGGTCTTTACATGTCACCAATCCGCCCCCCTCAAGAATAATATAAGCAGTTGCAGAGTAGAATGCGAGCTGATGAAGCCAACAAATGATTGGCGAAACATCAGCAAGTTCGATTCAACAACAACCGACCCAGGAAGAAAACAGGAGTTTTGTAAAGTGTTTGACTGTGGTCGAGCTCATTTGGTCCAACCTGTGTATTTAAATCATTTCCGTCTGCAAATCAGTCAATCACGAGTTTACTGTTTATGTTTGAACTAATGCAACGCCTACCTGAAATATACTCGCTTGTCGCCGCCAACTTGACTGGTTATTATAGTGGGTGTTAATTTCGCGAGGGCACGATTTCGCTTTTGTGGTTCGCGCCGGCCATTTTATATCATCTGCGTACCATAAAGTACACGCATTAAATTAAAAATTTTGATTCGGATTACCGTTTACCGATTCGTCGCACCTATTTAAGAATTAATGAGGCCAAAGGTAATTAAATCTGGACCGAAAATGAGAGCGTTTAATTAATTTTCGCTTTTAAAATTGTTTTTCGGGCTGCGAGAGGTTGGGGTTTAATTATTGGAGATGCTACTTTGGACGTTATATAGCGTGACCATGCAACAGTCGGATTAGATTTATTTGGTGAATGTGACTAAAAGCTCTACGGGTCCTAACAACTAGGGTAAATGTAGGTAATTGTGTATAACTTAAGTGAGAATGAAAAAAAAAAAAAAAGAAAATATATGATTCAATTATTTATTCCTCTGTTGTTTTTATATACTTTACTATCAATTGAGGGAAACTTTAATCACTTTAGTTTATTAATTAGGATACAATACAAGAAATGAAAAAAAAAAACGTTTGATTACAATTGTCAACACCGGTTGGTAATCGCATATCACACACATAATTATTCGCAGAATCCCATCTGCTACAGTCGGCATGAGCCCAGAGCCCACAAGAAGATCAACGGTAAAGTCTGTTCATAGATACAAGAAAGTGACTAACTGATACGAATTAAGGAAAGCTCCGGGCAAGCTGTAAGAATGAAATATAGCCTAACGGATCCCTACTTTTCTTAGAATTTAATTATTTGGGGTTTTGTTAGGAAAGTTACTAAACAATATTTATTTATTTATGTATGTCTTTATGTTGAAATCTAAAATAAAATGACAAATTATTTTTATTACCTACTTAAATTACTACCAATTATTCACATAATATATCAGTATCACTATCGCTATCATCGCCTGTTCTAATTATTATTTGTTCTATATTATTTGCAATGTGGATATACGATTGTTCTGCTTTTTCCATATGTTTAACAGAATTTGCCCAACTTTGTGGAAGGATGTTAAAAACTTCGGTTTCTATAAGTTTGAGAATATTGGAGTTAACACGGGGAAAATCATTGTTACGACGAATGCCAGATTTCAGTTGGTGCCAAACATGTTCAATGGGATTAAATCTACAGTGGTTAGGTGGAAACCTTAAAACGGTATGTCCTAAATTTTTTGCATAATTATTACAGACGCATTCCTTTTGTAGGTTCAAGCTTTGTAGAACCTCAATTAATTGCTTTTTGGTATAATCTTCGTGAAAATAAATGTCGTTTTTATGAAGAAGGGATTTTAGTCAACTGTGATAACTTGCATTGTCCATTACAATGACGCTATTAGGAGGAATGTTTGGAACTAGTCTGTTTTTAAACCAACTTTCAAATAAATCAGCGGTGGTGTCTTCATTGTAATCTAGAGAAGACTCTTTAATGTTTTTCGCAGACAGAGAAAGTCCATTTGGAATCCAACCATCTTTAGAGCCAGCATGCAAAATAATTATTCTTTTACCTCTTTTTGATAGCGGGTTTTGTTTTACACTTATCAGTTGAGTCAACCCAACTCCGTCTCCAGGGTATCATAAATATCGAACCAGGTTTCATCTAAGTAAATAGTAATTGTTGTTTTCTGTAAATCCTAATTTTTTCTAGGATGGGATGTAGGAAGGTTAGGCATAATCGCTGAAGTGCTTGAGCTTTATTATTCTATCAGTTGTCAGAACATTTATATATTGCTCCTGTTAGCTCATCCTTTTCGAGAGTCGCGGTCTTCCTCTTTTTGGGGAAAATAAACTTTGGCGGGAAATATCCGCCTGCAGCACTCATAACGCAAAGCATAGTGATATTCTGACCCCTTTTCCAACTAGTTATGGAGCCTACACTCTTTTGTCTCATTGAAGCTAATATTTTTACAAGATCTTGGACGGTGGAGATGTCGGTTGCGTCACACAATTATATATGTTTTTCGGTAAAAATTTGTATTTTTCCAATAGTTCTTCCAGCAGCTCGTAGAATCGTTGTACTTCAGTCTTGTTGATGCTGGTAACTTCGGGCTTCCGCACTATATTATATTATTTCTGCTAATAAATCCTTCGAACCAAATTCGACGAGCGTCGAATCACGATATAATTATTGAGGAATTGTCATATTTTCCAGATGAAATCCCTTCATCATTCTCAGCAATATGCAAGCGATTCTACTAAAGAGGACTGTTCTACCAAAAAAGGCTTTTTAGCATCGGACCCTGTAGCAGCACTACTCGAGCCTTTTAAAGATTAAGTAATATACCTAATAACTCTTCACCGACATACATCTTTTCGTTCCAATTTTCCAAAACGGCACATCAGGGGCTTTGACTTAATGCGACGAAGAAAGTATTCCAGTCAAAACAGAAAAAGACAAATAAGAAAATAGGAAGACTAAGCACAGTGGAAAGGCTTATAAAGATTATCATGGGGAAATTAAGTTTAAGAAAAAAAATTAGGTCAAATCATTGATTAGGGAAAAGGTGAAACAATACATGTAAAACCATTCTAAAGAAGAAAGAAAAGCCTATTTTGAAAGTTTATACCTTTTAAGCGATGACAAAAAAAAGATCTTAATTGAATGTATTCATCCCGTGGAAATTAAGAGGAAAAGAACTCCAGAAACAAATTTTAAACGGCTGTTAAATAATGAATAAAAATGAGCGAGTCTGCGGGTTGTTCTTGCTAGAAAATGCCTTCGAACAGTAATTAGCGATAAAATTCGGGAAGGGTTCTCATCCTCCAAAAATCAAGCCCATCTGGGGCGTTAAGACTGAAGACAGAAGTTACCCTGTAGAAAATGCAATTCAATCTTATTTAGAATTAAAAATTTGGACCACTTGGTACAAGGTTGTATATCGTATTTATAATGTACTTATAATTTTCTAGATATTGCTTCTGTTTTTACATGACCTTGTCCTAGCATTCTTAGCTACCGAAAGTAGCAACATTTTTATGATTTGTGAAATCATCCGTAATTGTATATTTTATGTTGATTATAATTTAATTAATTAAAATATTGGATCATGTTTTGCCTTTTTTCCGGATTCTTGAGTTTTATCAACCTGACCCGAAGAAGGTTTTGAAATGAGAGTCAGTGTTATTGCAAAAACTACTGCGTTTAATATAATTAAGAAATATGTGACGCTGCCAGTATTGATGTTTACGGTTCAGGCCATTCAAAAGCTGTTTCTCAAAGGAGTACAAGATATTAAATTAGAATACGGAAGTCGGGAAGAAGAAATATGTTAGGAGAAATATCCACACGGAGAAACTGATATGATATGTTGTCGCCAATATTTTCGTAATAGAAGCCTTTGATAAGATAAGTTTTATAGGTGCCTTTTGCATTACAAAGTTTATATTTTTTGACTTAAGGACCATTCTTCATGGAAACAAAAAAAAACATCTATCTTACCCAAAATGACTGGAATAAAGTTATTTATAGCAGATTTGAAGTCTGTGTGGGAGATTACTGAAAGTACGTAATTCGAGGAAAATCAAAAATATTTGACAAGCATTGTCCCAAAAGAACCGTCAAGTTTCCCCAGGGCATTATGGTATGGGGTTGTATGTCAACCAAAGGGTTGCGAACTTTACATTTTATTAAGCAACGCAAATCTATTTCCTATCGGGGATTTTATCTTTAAAAAATGACAAAATTGACAATTTTTTGCCACATATAATAGAGACACTATGGCAATTTATGAAAGGATCCCTAGGAAACGATCCTCAGCGTGCTTCACGACCACTACGTACTGAATTGGAAGAAATATCCATTAACCATTAAATTCTATGAGGGCCTACTTGGCAGAACACCAAATAGAGTTCATATATATATATATATATATATATATATATATATATATATATATATATATATATATATATATATATATATATATATATATATATATATGATGACACTATACTCCGGGATATCATCCGTTCGCTCGTTGAACTCCGACTGGAATCCTGCATCCGACTGGAATCCTGCAAATCCTGCATCCGACTGGAATCCTGCAGACGTTTCGCCAAAATCTCACTTGGCATCTTCAATGCTCGCGCTCCGAAAACACTTCGAACACTGTTTTCGGAGCGCGAGCATTGAAGATGCCAAGTGCGATTTTGGCGAAACGTCTGCAGGATTCCAGTCGGATGCAGGATTTCCAGGATTCCAGTCGGATGCAGGATTCCAGTCGGAGTTCAACGAGCGAACGGATGATATCCCGGAGTATAGTGTCATCACATTTTTCCATCCGTGAATCAATACGTGAGAATATATATATATATATATATATATATATATATATATATATATATATATATATATATATATATATATATATATATATATATATATATATATATATATGATGACACTATATTCCGGGATATCACCCGTTCGCTCGTTGAACTCCGACTGGAATCCTGCAAATCCTGCCTCCGACTGGAATCCTGCAGACGTTTCGCCAAAATCTCACTTGGCATCTTCAATGCTCGCGCTCCGAAAACACAAGAATCACTTTCATTGTATTTACGATTTTTTAAATTATTTACTATTATTATTATTATTATGAACCTTAATTTTTTGCTTTATAAAAATAACATCATGATATGTTTTTATTTTATTACTTTATAAAATGTTCATTTGAAAGATCAAGGTATCAGAAATACCAATTATTAACTATTTTTGATTAACAATTATTCAGTCTATTTATTACGAGGTAAAACTCAAAAATGCAATAACATAGTCCATGATGCCACTTGCAACTATCCTCCTTTCATGCCAAGCTTTATCTTTTTTGTTAGTTATTCAGTTAAGTTCAATTGCTTCTTAATCGACTATATAGGATATTTAAAACATTGGGTATTTGTTGGTATTTATTGAGTAAACAATGCAGATAGATTTGCTTATCGTTATTTCGAAACAAATTTTATTATACTTTAAGATTGTTACATTAGAAGTGGTAGATACGGAAGTTTAAATGATTTTCGGCTTTTATAATTGCTGACCACAATAACAATTACAGTCCCTGGTCTTCAGCAAAGCAACACCAATTTATACTACAGTCCCTGGTCTTCAGCAAAGCAACACCAATTTATACATGTCCAGGATAGTCCACAAAAGTGCGCCTAAAATAGAGCATCGTTAGCATCATCTTTTATGGTAATAGAATATTATTAGTATTCAGTTCTTTAAAATCTATGTCAATATGGTTTTTTCAAACCAATCTTTATTCAAACATATTAAGAGCCGCTATTTTTGATGTAGTTTTGAAATAAAATAAAAAAATCTGAAAAAGCAAGGGATTTAGGTATAGGACATCCATAATAATGTTATGTTCGACCAATGGAATGAAGTACTATTTATAATAAGCAAGATTTGTACTGTTCGTTTTTTTTTTTAATTTGTATAGAGATACCCAGTATGTATGGTATTAATTTTAATTAATTTAATTTCATCGGAGCACTGCAACAGAATTGTAAAAAAAAGGCGCAACTGTAAAGCTAATTGACTTCACACATTAGACGATGACTTAATGTAAAGAGCGGACCATTTAAAAATCTGGTGAACCTAATACTTTGGTTAAATTGTTTTTCCCTATTTATTGTTAATGTACACTGTATATATAATATAAGGAAATATATAACTTACCTTTTTCAAAAGATTTTCATTGAGCGGGATTTTTCATAAAAGTCATTTAAGAGTCACAATTTTTCGCAAGGGCTAATGTACTATATTTATTTTTAGTGTGAATATTTCATTAAAGATCAATGAAGACTTCATTAAATCAATGAAAATTAGTTTGGTGAAAGCGTTTCGTTGAATTTACACTCTTTTGAGCGTAACGGCAATAGACTGGCGGTAAACAACAAAAAAACTTTTCTTTACGTATGCTTTTGTTATGTTCCACCGTTTTCCCACTAGCGTCTCTTATCCTATCCGTCATTATTTACCCCTTTTGTGACAAGTTTTACACTTACTTTACCACAGGTTTAGTATAGGCAAAAGAAATAGGTGGTTCATGCGCATTGAAAATGACAATCAACGCTGGCATATGGTAGTGTTTATTGCAGGTGGTCCTGTTAACACCTGTCATCGGTACGCGTGCCTATGTAGAATACGGATCCTTCTACTGTGCGGCCACAGATATTCTAACATCCTAAAATCGGATTGTCTCTAAAACCGTCATACGTTGTGAAATAAATTAAATTATAACAAATCTGGCCAGCTGAATCGATTACTGCACGCCAAATTGCCATAAAAATAATAGAAAAAAATGTAAAAATGGGTATGTTAAAGATACTTACACAAATATCAATTTCTGTATAAAACGCATATTAAGATGAAAATTGAAAACCAGTCATTTCAATTTTTTTTTGGTCAAGAAAAATAGCTTTTAGGCGGAAAAATTATAAAAATAATAATAAACTACGTTTTACATACCTATAAAAATAAAAAACAGATACGTCATAAACAGTAACAGAAAAATTCTTTCATATGTATGGGAACTACAGGTTAAGCATACGCAAACCTAAGAAAAGATTCCTTAACTTAAAAACTAAATACACTTTTGGCATAAACAAAAAAATAAAACTTAAATTTAAACTTTTTGATTTTCGATCCTTTTTCGTCTCAGTTTCAGGGTTATGGCTGCTCGTGTTTCTGGTTCTTTGGTAGCTATCATGTGGGGTAAAAAGGATTTAAAAAACATTGCGAACCATCCTGAGGGGCTGTTCTTATAAACAGTGCCAGGGGGTCCTTCAGTACACCATACTACCATATAAGATCGCCAGCCACATTACCACAGACCATTATGCCGACAGAGGACCGAGAATAGTTTTGTACTCTTTCTACCCTAGTTGTGGTCACAATACATTTTTTCGCACTAGGATCATCAGCGATATTAGTTTCGTCGTAATTGTACAAGCTTTTATTACCAACATCACATAAAGCTTCCTTTACGTTCTATCTACTGCGATCTCGATTTTTTAATAGTATTTATTGCGATTGGTGTGGAAAGATTTTGTTTCTGGATAAAGTTTTCGACAAAGTCTAGTCCAGCATAATTGTCTTCTCCGTTCATCCAAGAATGTTTTGTCCACGGCAAGAATATCACAGTTGGCTAACCGACCGGTTGTGTATACCAAGGGACTTATTACGAAGTGTTATGGTATATGTGTATGTTTGGACAAACACTTAGCATTAATAGCTTCAAGTTTTTTTCCCGGAACTTTTTTGTAATGCCTTACAATTTTTAATTACCTGTAACCTGACAATATTATAAAGTGAAAGAAGGGAATATGAAAAAAAAACACAAAATGCGGTAAACGGCATTTGACTCACGAGTTTATTTCACACGAGTGGAGCGAGTTTTTAATAAACGAGTGAGTTGAAAAGTTTACCGAATATGTTGCATACCATACTTTTTCTACGACCGTTAGTTTTTGGGTCTTGTTTCGCAAAACAAGTCGAATACATTCACTGACATGACCGTCAGAATTGACAAACGTCAAAATTCAAGGCGTGGGGAATATCTCCGAAAGCATCCGATTGCTCACAAATCCGTGCGGTAAAATCCCGGAACTGGCTCGGATTCATTTGAAACGAAACTGACGTGGTAAAGTGACGCTTCCCGCACGCTAGATCGGTGGGTAATTAGGTATTTTACAAACGGGAGTAGAAAAAAAGTGTTCATATTGTTCAAGTTACCCCGTGGTGTCAAAGTAGGTCTATTTGACGACACGAAACAGCTGATAATGTTCAATTATTTAAATCGCAAAGAGGAAAAAAGAACGGTTACACGTGAAGAGGTTCATGGTTAGATAGCCATATATTATTGACACGTTCAATCTGCAATTTGTCAGAGGCGAATGTGCCGAGTCAGAGTTTGTTTTATTAATTTTTTCAATTTTCGGTAACAAAAATTGAAAGACCCTCCCGATGACTAGGGGAAAAATTTGGAACGGCCGTGACGGAATTTTATATTTTTTCAAGGTATCGCGTAAACCTTCCACAATGAGGTGCGTTATTGAGTTTAACGGAGTACCTTTAGAATTCCAAAATCAACATCGGAGCGAAATTTCACTTCCAAGAATGAAAAACGGTTACTTTGTGATGCCATTGATAAGTAAATGGGTACAGAAATTTCAATTCGGGTACTTGAGTGCATTCGGCTAAACGCAAAAAGTTCGATAAGCAACAAATTAATTTACACGGGGTGCATAGACAGAGAAAGAATGAAGTTACTATTAAAAATATACTGTCGTATTAGACGAAATATTTTGGTTTGCACATAGAACATTTTGAAATAACTTATCATAAACAATCGCAAAACTGTATTGATTTCTTTGTAACTTTTTTAGCTTTTAACCAAAAAGTTTAATTTGAATTTAATTTCCATCGCTACGGACTATTTTTGAAAATTCCTACTAACATAAAAAATTCGAGAAGAACCTGGAGAAACTAGACATGCAGAATAATATCTTTGATGCATCACAAAATGCTACAATACTCCAGACGTATCACATTGTTCGAAAATTGAACTTAGGTGAAGCAGGATAGGAGGGAGCTCTTCTCTACAAATATCACATCACCAATACCTGCAAAGCAGAGAACTAAAAAGAAAATAATAATAATAATAATAATAACAATAGTTTTGTTTTTCAAAGACCACTTCCATTGAATATTGGTTATACCTGAAAGTCTGTGATTCAGATCTCACTTCCCTTTATATTGCGATATAGCCCGCATAGACAGCAAAAACTTTCGTAGTTAAGGTTTTCACCTATTGTACAATGTGTTCCCGATATTTCGTGCTAAAGGAAAAATGTGTTAGGTGTCCTAAATTTGCAGATATAAACTTCAAATTAAGCGTAAAAGTAAAAGTCCGTGTCCACATTTAAACGGTAGAAATTGGGCACAATCCAATTTTATCAAAATGTTTGTAAAATGTTTGAAAGTTTTTTTTTGTAATTTTAGATTCCAGAAAAATATGTTTTCCTCCATAATCTTTCATCCGATTGGCAAAATTCTTTAACCGGTAGACGCAGAAGATCCAGCCAGTGCAATAACATTTATTTTGGGCATTTTTTGGATTATAACAGGGTTTTCAAATTATATGCAAAAATCTAAAAGATCTAGAAAATTGTTTTTTTACAGAGTAAATTATTAGCCGCAAATCAAAAGTCGTAAAAAATATGGCTAATTGGTTCAAACGGTGTCATAGGCCGCATCAAGACCTACAGTTTTTGTATTTGCAGTTTCCGGTTTTGGTCTATCACATACGCTGCTCGGTATATTTGAAAAAATCCATATTGTCAAAACGCGATGACGTCATTGATTATAACGGCCCTGTGCAGTTTTTCAGAAAAAACTTATTTTCTCGAAAACCATTTACTATTTTCAAAAAATTCTTCAACCAGGGCTTTAATCTCTACTTCAAACATTGATTGTATTATATACAGGGTGTGTAGTTTATGGGCAAAAAATCTAAAATATCCTAAAAATGTCCGTTTTTGTGGGTAAATTATTGGCGATAAATGAAAAACCGTTAAAGATGGGATAAATTTATTTGAACAGTATCGTAAAGCGTGTCGTGAGAGAGTTTCAGGTTTCGTCAATTATACGGAGCGCGAGATATTTGAAATAATATCTTTCGACAACGATATTATTTGTGCAAATTTTAATATTTACCGATGTTTGCTGTAACTTTGAAGTTCGACGAGATGTGAAGGAAATTTTATACAGAGTGCATGCACAATTAAATTACGTCGATTTTCCAAAAATTCTATAGTGGTCCGCAGGAGCAGGATAGAAAAACAATGCGTTCTTTTACCACACGAAACCGCGAAGTTCTTTCCTTTTATAATAAAAAGCTGCTTCGCGCTACGCGCCCAACAACGATTTTTGTTGCATAATATACTGTTTCACTCAGTTTGATAATAAACCATTAAATAGTATGCAAACGTTGTAAGTGGTCAGGAAATAGTGGACCTACAGGGTGACCTCCCAGAAGTCCAGACATAAGTCCACTTTATTTCAATTTAGTTCGAGAAATCAGAGCTATTCCTATTAAAATTATTGCGACCTATGTTAAAGGATCAAAAAACTTTATATTTTCAATATCTTTTTAATTAGTGTGTTGTTTTCTTGTTTTCAAGTGTTGCCTTTTAATTTGCCGGAATAAAATATTTTTGTTGTTGATTTAAACACTTTTTTTTGCTATTGTAATAATTAGTTACCAAAGTAAAATGTAATTAAAATTCTTACCTTTAACAAATCCGTCAAGACGATTTGACACAGTAATTCTTTTGTTTCATGGCCACTTTATTTTTTGTGTAAATTTGGCTTTATAGTCAATTTTAGGGCGTTATTGTGAAAATTGAACTTAAATTGCAATTTTTCGATTTTTCCCAGATATCTCAGGAGCGATTTGAGACAAATTTTACATTATAATTGAAAGTTGTTTTAATCAATACCTAGGTTTCAGTTTGACGTGATTTTTGCATCCACAAAACATAAAAAAAAGAGCGTACTAGATTGGGAGAATTGGGTTAAGAGAAAACTCTTAATAAGTCATTTCCCAAATTTTACTCCCGTCGTATACGAAACGCCAGGCTCGTTCGGTATATTGGAGCACGATTTGAATTGCAAATAAGATGCAACAGGTGAAAAGCGAGGGTGGACCCTCTGTTTGAGCGGTCCGCAAGCTCAAAAAAAAAAGTCGGCCCACTCCAAAACATAAAAGAGAACTGCCTTGTATCTGCGCCTTCCGTATCGTATTACTGATCTGCGACGAAAATTTATTGCCGGTAATTAATTCTTACTGCACGCAAGACGCCGCACAATAGCACAGAATTTTAAAAATCGCCTCATTGGACTTTATATTGACCTATGCTCGTTTGCAATATTTTTTGTCAGCAAGATACTAAACCTCTAACGATTTTTACCAAAATAACACCAGTATGAAACTAGGCTTTGATGAGAAATTCGTCTTGCTGTTAATTTTTATATTAAACTGAGGATATTTGCAATTCAATTTCTATTAACTTTTCTAATGTGATTAAATTGACTGACAACAGTATGACATGGATGTTGATATACATACAAGGGTCACTTGAAGATGGCGGCCCTAGTTACTAAAACCAGTGCACCTTTTTATAGTTACTTACCAAAGTTTGACTGAGTCCATGGGAATGATTTCGTGAAAATGAAAAAAATTGATTATAGAGCTATTACAATATATTTTGTTCTTGAAAGACCTAGCAAAATTTTCGGCAGCTGAATTTAAACGTGACCGTAAGAGCTTAGGAGATGATGACGTGCAGGACGTCCAAAAAACTGTAAGTATGGTCTGTTCATAGATATAAGAAAGTGACCAATTGCTTTTGAATGGGATTATCCAAGGGTGGTCATTAACATACAATGCAACAAGATTATTGCCTAAAGTTTCGGAATTAAATTCAGGTAAAATTGTGGTCCGTTATAGAAAATAATTTTATACCTACCTGTGTTTAATATTCTTTGGTTTGGTACACTACTAAGATTAAGTTTATTGGTAATCATTCTTATTTCGTGTGTAATACAGCGTGTGTTGAATCGTGTGCGAATTATGCAAAATATGTGCAAGTCTATTGTATCTCAGGAGATGCTCCCGCCCAAATGTAAAAAACACTATTCTATTGAGACTAAGGAAGTTATAAACAATGTTTATTTTGGCTCTCATTGAACGTGGTGCCAGCAAGCGAGCATCTTTAGAAGAAACGGCCATATTGACGAAAATTCCAACAAAACAACTGTATGGAAAATTGTTAATAATTCCATTTCAGCGAGGAAAAAAAGAAGCGATGCTGACATTTTCTCGAGTGTAGATAAAAGTGATCAAGATATAATGCGGCGTAAAATTTACCAGTTATAAGAGGAACAAAGCGTGCCTACATTAGATATCTTAATTAGGAGGCTTGAAAAAGATGAACTACCTTACGGAAGTGTATTCAACACATGGGTTTTAGGTTTAAAAAAATTGACAAAAGGCAAGTTTTAATGGAATCTTTTAGAATTCGGAAATGGTGACTGGAATATCTAGAAAAAATGAAGATTTACAGAGAACAACAAATGCTGATTATTTACTTGGATGAAACCTGGTTCGACACTTATGATACCCCGGTAAAGGGTTGGGTTGACTCAACATGATGGCTCTAAAGATAGTTGAATTCCAAATGGACTTTCTCTGTCTGCGAAAAATATTGAAGATTCTTCTCTGGATTACGATGAAGACACCACCGCTGATTTATTTGAAAGTTGGTTTAAAAACAAACTAGTTCCCAGCATTCCTCCTAATAGCGTAATTGTAATGGACAATGGACATGTTTGGCACCAACTGAAATCTGCCATTCGTCGTAACAATGTTTTTCCCCGTGTTAACTCCAATGTCCTCAAACTTATAGAAACCCAAGTTTTTAACATCCCTCCATAAAGTTGGGCAAATTCTGTTAAACGTATAGAAAAAGCAGAACAATCGTATATCCATATTGCAAATAATATAGAACAAATATTAATTAGAACAGGCGATGATAGCGATAGTGATACTGATATATTACGTGAATAATTTTAAGTAATTTAAGTAGGTGATAAAAATAATTTGCAATTTTATTTTAAATTTAAACATAAATACATACAAAAATAAATAAATATTGTTTAGTATCTTTCCTAACAAAACCCCAAATAATTAAACTCTAAGCAAAGTACGGACCTGTTCGGCCATATTTCATTCTTACAGCTTGCCCGCGTCTTTCTTTAACTCGTATCAGTTAGCCACTTTCTTATATCTATGAACAGACTTTACCTACGCTAATATCGCTAAAGTTCATTAAATGATATTAAACTATTGTCGAATTAAAATGTGAGAGAAGAACGTATTTCTCACATTTTAAATCAAGATTTAGGCATGAGAAAACTGTCCGCGCGTTGGGTGCCGCGTTTTCTCACAGTAGGCGCCGATTAATTACTGCACATAAAACGTGGATACTCCCGCATTAAAAATGAATCAAAACAGTGGACTGTGATTCCGAAAAGAGCAAAAATATTTGTTCGGCTGGGAGAGTGATGGCGACTATTTTCTTAATTCATGTTAATTGATTACCTTCAAAAAGGAAAAACTATTACAGGAGCATACTACGCATCATTACTTAAGAAGCTGAGGAAATAAATCGCAAAAAAAAATCTGTTTTACCAAGACAAAGCACAGTCTCATACCTCAGCGGTTGTCATGGCGAAAATCCACCATCCACCTTACTCACCAAATCAAGCCGCAAGCGACTTCTTTTTGTTCCTTCATCTAAAAACTCCGATCGGAGGACAAGGATTTCCGTCAAATGAGGAGGCAATAACCTTACTGCGAAGAAAAACGCTGGATACTATTTGGACTGATTAGCGGGATGGCAGCGTCGTTGGGAGAAGTGTTGCATAAAAATTAAAAAAAAAAAGAGAAAACATGTCTGGTGTCATTGTTTGTTCGGAAACATTTCAAGTGACCCTCGTATATACGTCATATTCCATATTACATGCAGATTTACCGATTAAATACTGTGTCAGGATATTGAAATTATACGGTAAAGTATAAAATAATGATGAAATAATTAATATATAGAGGGCTATTGAGAGTCGCTGCTGCAGAAACATTTTTATCAGCCTTAATGCGCTGTGATCATAATTTCTTTTATTTTTTTATGGTGTTAAATTTGAATTATGAGTATCAAATATTTATTCCTATTTACGGAAACAGAAACAATTGGGATATGGAGTATAGAAAAGTCTGCAATAAGATCTTATTTAAATTTAAAAAGTTTTCACGTTAAACGGGAAAAGTAGTCTTCTATAAATTAATTAATCGGAAACTAAAAGCCAATATTGTACACTAAGCTAAGTCAGATTTTCTGGATAAGTGTTTATAATGTGATTCCCTTAGAATATTTAAGTGTCGGTTCCAGTTCTAAGCGATTTCTCCGACAAAAAGCCTTTTGTGGTTGATTTCCTAATAGAAGGTGTTCTGTGTTTATGTTCTTAAATACTTGAAAAATGGTGATTTTGAATTAGTAGGGTTATTTGAAAAGTACCTTTACTTCGAAATATCAGCAGTAAAACCGACGACGAAGCATGGCAAAAATAAATTGAGAACTACAGAAACACCATCTTGGACTACTGTATTATTGGCATTAAAGGGGGGCGCCTCCGCGGGCGTCCAAGCACTTAGGCCACCAGATGGGTCCGTTGCTGGCGTACTGTAGTTCCGGAAAACAATCCTTGAGAGTTTTATAATCATTTTATTTTCAATCAAATGATCTCACCTCTTAAGTCGTTTTTATAATACTAACAATAAATAAGACAGAAGGCAATATATTATTTGAAACATTCGAAAAAGAACTAAATTATATTAAAAAATGGATTAAGAGGCATGATTTATAATATTTCGAAAAAATTGTCAAGCGACACTAAGTAGTAGATGGCATTTATTTATTTTTCCTACTCCCGTCTGTAAAATATCTAATTACGCACCGGTCTAGCGTGCGGGAAGCGTCACTTTACCACGTCAGTTTCGTTTCCCACGAATCCGAGCCACTTCGGACATTTCCGGGATTTTACCGCACGGGTTTCGGAGCAATCGGATGTTTTCGGAGATATTTCCTACGCTTTGAATTTTGACGTTTGTCACTTCTGAAAGTCATGTCAGTGAACGCATTCGCGTTTTGAGAAAATGTATCCAAAAACTAACGGTCGTAGAAAAAGTATAGTATGCAACACGTACGATAAACTTTTTAACTCACTCGTTTATTAAACACTCGCTCCGCCGCCCTCCGCTCGTGTCAAATAAACTCATGAGTCAAATGCTGTTCACCGCACTTCTTGCATAATTATTCTTATTATGTATATATAATTATTTTATTTTATATTATTATTATGTTTCGTTCTTATCTTGATGACCATGAAAAATTGTAGAACACGTTGAAATATGATAACATTATAAAAATATGAATGTTCCAAAATTTTTACTGTTAGTTAGAAATCAACTCCAAATATATAACAAAGGCTTTTAGCGTGAGAAATCGATAGATAGGGGGTAAGACTTAAGTTGGGTACCGTTTTTTCAGTAAAAAGTATCGGAACGCTTAAAAAAACTGCCAAACTAGGACGATACCTGCAGAGTTCTGAATTTGCAGAATTCAAAAATGCTAACAGCAATATTGTCAGATTTCTCGATTATGTTTATAGTTCTAGTAAGCTTTGATTGACACACTAAAACCAGCAAATTATGCAAAAGTGATATATGTGATAAAACTACTGGGTTTTTGATTTTCCTATTTCTAAACGCCCCCAGGGATTGAATTCTTTTTTGTTTTTGTTTTGCAAGATATTTAGGCATACCGATATTTTTTACTATTCAGGTATGAAATATGTCTGGAAAATTCTGGGATATTCAAAAATACTTTAATATATAGCATGCTTTATTTAAATAATGATCGGATAATAAATGGTAAATAAATGTACCAATTTGATGTAACGGTTATATATTCTTATAGATTATGATGAAAATAATTTGTAAATTTGTTTTCTATGTAAAGAAAGAAAGAAGCTCTTTTTCCGTTCTGAGACAAAGAAAGGGATTCACCAAACCGTAGTTTCATCACTAGCAGCAGACTGTTTTTGTTTTATAAACACTTGTCAATTATTCGCAATCCTTAAGCGCTCAAAACTAAATCCCAAACAACTCGTAAGGAGGCACGAATTATTCCAACTACGACGCAACACCCTGTCTCCTCCCACCAGCTTCTTCCTTAACCTCAATCTTCTTCTTTTCTTATCCGCGGCGCATTGTCACATATTTCACTATGTCATATATTGTGTACCTTTTTGTTCACGGTCCCAGAAACTTTTACGATTCATAAATAGTTTTAAAAATTTGCAGTCCTTTAAAATCAATCAAAAACACGAACGCGAAGAATTAATCTTACTTATTTGTTATAGGCTTCTTAACACCTTGCGCCTTGTGTTTTTGATATTTCAATTTTCGCAAACATCGAGGTCGGAGGGAGACAAAAACTTCCCATACGCTTGGGAAGATGCACCGTTACAAAGTTGCATCTAATTTTTGCTAGTTTACGAAATTTACCATATAAGTATGTTTTTGCGTCGCCACGCAGCCATCCGTGGAGTTTAGATTGAATGACTTTACGTTTTCGAAACAAATTTGCCTTTTTCATAGAAGTTTGAGGGTCTTTTTGTTAATAACACGCTTTGATGGCCAATTCTAAAACAGCCCAATTTAAAAAGTCAATAAAATGGAAAAAAAATTGAGTTTCACCACTCGAACGCTAACGAATCCGACTTTGAAAAATAGATTTGAAATGATGGAGTATACTATTAATACTTTAATTTAATTAACTGAATATATTTGTCATTATTAAAGAGGTTTTGGAATTTCGGAAATTTTGCGAAAAAGTAGGAGTAGTCTTGGAGGTGATATCCAATATCCATTTTGTGAAGTTATTTCGAATTGAGGATATTCAATTTTTCAAATCTCACTCAGAATGTGATGTGAAATTTACTTTGAGAATTGCAAACATTCAACAGATTTTTCCAAATGTCAATTTTATTACTTTTAATTCTTACAATTTTTTTTTCTTTTCGTTTTTAGTATTTACGTCAATTTCAATTTTGAAAAAATAAAGAAACTGTAAAATAAAAATTTGAAAAGACTATTTCACAAAGGATGCTTCTTGAAGAACGAATCAGCTGGGACCAATAACCTACAGATTTTTAAAAATGTCATTCGTTTCTATGTAAAGAAAGAAATAAACTCTTTTTCCGAGCTGAGACTAATGAAGGGATTCACCAAACTCTAGTTTCCTCACAAGCAGAAGACTGTTTTGTTGTAGAAATGCTTATCAATTATTCGCAATCTTTAAGGACTCAAAACTAAATCCCAACCAACTCGTGAGGATGCACGAATTGTTCCAACTACTTTTTAATTCTTGCAACATTTTTTTATTTTCATTTTTAGCATTTACATCAATTTAAATTTTGAAAAAACAAAGAAATTGTAAAATAAAAATTTGAAAAGACTATTTCACAAAGGATGCTTCTTGAAGTACGAATCAGCTGGGACCAACAACCTATAGATTTTTTCGCTAGAGTAGGTCAACAGTAATAGTATACTAGGTAACAAGCTTGATAATCGACACTTTCGTTACTAGCTTAAGTTAACAGGCATCAGGGCCTTATTCTAATTTTATAAGACTCGGAATATCTTTTTTCTGAATTGTACGGAAAACTACAGCGTTTTTCGAAAAATGTTTCAAATAAAATTTGTTTTGGACAATTAAGGATCAATTAATTAATGCGTTCTTTTTTGATAATACAACCTGAATGAATGAGTGATCTGACTGAACGTTCTTGTAACTTGAACTGTTGGAAAGATGATAAAACAATACAATACAATATTTTAATTCGAATTTTGACACACTTCTTTTATACCGGCAGAGGTTTTCTTCCTATAATAACTTTTTGTATTGCTTATTGGCTATAAAAATGATCATTTTATACGTTACCTATTTCAACTATTTATCAATAAATCAAGCGATTTGAATGATTTTTTTTATTTTATAGATTTCTTAAAGATACACAACTGTTGTCAGAAACATTTATCGGAAATGGCTGTACTTTCCTCTGCAACTGGGAAAACCCGATTTTCCGAGTCTCGATTTTTTAAGAAATAATTAAAAATAAAATGAGGTCTCAAAGATTATCTTCCTTGAACTAGCGTCTATAGAAGCTTATCAACCTCTTGCAAATTATAACCTTTTGTAGGATCATTCGTTTTTGGAGACATTTTTTAGAAACTTCACTATCTATACAGATGCCGTGATGTCGTAGCCAACAGAACTTGCAAGCCTTCAAGATACCATCACTGTTTAAAATCCATCAAAAAAATCCAGTCGCGTCCAAACTCGTACCTAAAGTACCAATAGTGTTTAATGAAACTGATGTCTTCAACAGTGATTTCCTCATCTATTTTCATATAAATTCATTTGCAGTTTTTTTTTTTTCATTAAACATCACCAATTCGGAACATAATAAGAGAATCGGGTATCCTCTTCTCACCATAATCGCGAAAGCATCAAACGAAAACGAATTTAAATACCCCCTGCCGTTTCCGTAAACCTATCTGGAGCCTCCGCACGTCTATACCCACTATGTACCGTTTACAAATAAATCTAGATGAACAGGTAAAACTCCCACGCCCCAGGTAGGCTTTGTGACCGTGTGACAACCACCTCTTTCCCTTAAAAACCGCCTACCACCATCCCGTGACACTGACCCACTTAATGCGACTGTCACAGCAGCGGAGTTAGCACCCCTTGACTTTTTCGTATTAATAAAAAGCGTATACATGGGTCCTACCACCATCGACATGGACTTCTGTTTCATAAGAAGATTAATTGCTCGAACCGGGGATTTTCTCTTGTCCAAACGCCAACATAGGGGCAGTTAAGTCTTAATCTTGCGTCTAGAGCGTCAACCTGATTCCTTCTAATGACGTGTAATAGTCAAATTGTGGTCGACATTATACTCGAAGGGATTATTCTAAATTCTTAAGGGAAATAACGCGAAGGCATTGGAGATTATTATTTTTTGTTATTCGTTTCTTTATACTCAGTGTTGAAAATGAATCTGGTAAAAAATAAAGCAAGGGGAAAGTATTATTAATAGTATATTATGCAGCCACAAAAAGACTTGGTGTAACCCCCTAGCAGCAGTCCCATGAACGCATAGTTTCTAGTTACGAGAAATAGAGGTATATATTTTAAATTTCAAAAAATGAAAGTTCTAACATACGAGTTTATGCTACTTTCAGTATTTTAATATAGTACCCAGGTCGCCTAACCAAAACCAGATGGAATAGACGTCTAACGTCACCTAAAATTTCGAAGAGAATCAGTTTCCAAAATACGCCTTTATGAAACATTCCATACCTTAATATAGTACAATGAACACAGGAGGTGTTATTAAAGGTCTATCTAGCTATTTCTTTGCAGTTGGATTGAAATTTTTGAGAAGCTTTCATCTAAAAAGATGAAATGGATGGAATTAATAAGGTAAGGTAAGGCAAGATGAGACCAGAGAAAACGGTAAAAAACTCTGGATGTCCAGTAACTCTGCAACAGAATAAATATTGTCCTATAATTAGTTTCCGCTGGAGCTCCTTATCTGTATTTTGATTTGGTTTATTTTTGATATGATTGGGCAGTAAATTAGCACCACAAAAAGAAGGTTATCTTATTAAATTCACGCTGCAGCTTAAATAGGCAAATATTGTAGTTATACAACAGTCTGCCTTAGTGTACAAAATTAGAATTATCGTTACTATGAAGTAATTGTGGGCAAAGGTCGTTATTGAAAACTTTCTTTTGGGATTGGTAGACCTTGATTACCATTTGTACAAGTGATAGCCAGAACTATTAAGGAGAGAACTTATTTGATCATATCCATACAACATTGGGTCAAAAATAGCGTCATTCGCAAGTGGAAAATGCTTTCCTTTAGTGATTCCAATTTCATCTAGTAAACGAGTTGCAACACGTGGAGCGAAGATTTTTCCAAAAGCACCAACAGTTAATTCGATAACTTTTTAAGCAATTACGCTGCAAAATATTTTGCGAAAAACCCATCTTGATTTGGATTGATATTTACCCCGTCTGTGCTGTTTTTGGGAGATGAAATCTGCATAATATATCAAAAGGCTATGCTGAACCTGAAGACCGTATTTAAGTTTAAAAGAGTTTCGTCATGATACTTGAATCGCGGATAATACACAATGATATTTACATATTCGTACCTAAATTCATGATGTTCAGAAAAAAGCTGCTTATCATTTTCGAAACGCTTCTCGAGAGTAAAAAAACATTTTTATGCGTTAAAACAGGAATTACCTAATTTTCTGTGTTTTTTTTACGGTATTAGTTGGATATCCACCTGATATGAACCATCGCTTAAGACTTTAGTTGTCGAATTAAAAATTGGTTTCAGACATTTCATCCTCAGTAGAGAGGGACCTTTTGGACAACTTTTTTATTGGTCCAAAATTTGGTGAGCAAGTGATCAGGTACTATATTCTGTGAAACATGTGTTAGATAGTACGTGATGTGAAATACAATAGTTTGAGATGTAATACAACCCAGATGACTATTAATAGTTTTGGAATCCCATTAGTCAGAATGTTGCAATACAAGTCGTCTAGAAGCAATGTGAGTGAGACGTTGCAATATATCTCTTGAGATATTGAATTTTTACTGATACTTCCAGCAGCTGCTTATTCATCTTGTTATACCCACGTCTTCTTGGAAAAAATGACATTGTTCATTTAAATTAAATTAAATAAAAAGGAATCTCACGAAAGGCATACTAAAAAAGGAGCTACTGAGAACATATTTCGCCTTCCTTCATATTACTGTGAATTAAATAAAGCCCATGGAATTGGTATTGGAATTGGTAACACCACATTTTGCAAGATGCAGTAAAGACAGTAGATTGTGAAAAATTAAATATTTGTGATTGAAATAGAAGAAAGAACGTGTGGACCTGATAATCAGCTAGAAGACACTGTAGAGCCAGGCATTATTCTAATGAACTCCAATGGCCATGAGTACCCGGACCATAATGCGTAAGATTTAAAAATTTGTATCTTTTTTAATGATAATATTTATTACAACTTATGTAATTCCATATAAGTTTTTATTTACTTGAACTCGCATTAATTAATATCTCAATTTTCTGCCCATCTTTATAATTACAATCATGCGAAATTATTACTATATGTATTCTTCTGGTAAATTATCTAATTTGGGGCGTGAAGTCATGAACAATGAAATACGGAAAACCATCAAATTTTTAGTTGTTCGTTGAAACTTAGTATCCTTTCAATCAAAGATTCACTTAAAACTCTGGCCACATCCCCTAACGATCTCTGCATTTTTAAATACTAGCGAGTCAACTGCCGATGCAAAAAGATGATTTTATCCACGGACAGACCTGTTTTTATTCTCGCATCTCGGAAAACGCACGCTTTAAAAAGTTCATCCTGTACCCGCAGCCTCGAGCCAACATAGTAACCCAGTGTCAAGTCAGCTCCGGCATTAATACCTATATATCTACTTCCAGCTTGTCGTTATTAACCGCATAGGATATAGGGGCACATATATGTCGGGCAGATGCGAAGGTGAAGGTTAATTGATAGCGAAATTTTCTATATTGAACGTTGGCGTGCCGGTGGAAGGTAAATTTTCATATCGGGCAGATAATTAAAGCTATGATAGGTGCGTAAAACTATGCGTCGCGAGGTAAAGGTGTCCAAAGGAGGCGGTTCTGCAAAAATGATCTGCTTGCCTTTATTGGTAGTGGTTAGGCAGAGGCGTCACTTCCGAGCTGTGGAAGCATCGAAAAAGTCGAAATGCTGTGGAATTTAGAAACATTTTTAACATACTAGGAAACAACAAAGTAGTAGTGCGCAAATGGCGACATAAAAAAATCTCGGTATTGAAGCAAATCTTTTGATTTATGGCGATGAATTTCTGCCTACTGCCAAGTATTTAAAAGAAAATTATGAAGCTGATTATTTTAGATAAAATAACCAATTTTAATCAACATATATAGTGGTTTGATAAATGTTGGCGTTTTGGTCATTATACAAGGTTAATTGAATGGTTCCTCATGACCTTAATTTAATTATGAAACACCTACAAACTACAGTTTGTTCTATGGTTCATGTCTTTATGGTTTATTTTTTAGAGCAAAACTTTACAAGAAATTTATTTATTTTTTAATAAACCAATTCAACTTCAACTTAAGTAACCTAAAGAAACATTTTTGCAACGCACTTAACCTAATATTTTGTATTGCCACCTCTGACAGCAACGTCCTTTGACTCGCTGACCTAGCATATCCCACACATGCTCTATGGGGTTTACATCAGACGAATATGCTGGCCAGCTCACTTTTTTTATTTCAACTTCTGCCAGGTGTTGTGTGACATATCCCGCACATGCTGTATCCTAGCTATTTGCAAACTTTTATACCGATTTATTGCCTTGACTGATATTAAATGGGAAAGTGTAACTTTACAGCAATAGTTTTTCGTCTTCTGCCATGTTTATTTTGCGTTTAAAGATAAACCGATGCGCATAAAGACAGGAACCAAAAAACAAACTGTACAAAATGAATTATTATTCTTAACGAATATAGACAAGTTATCCAAAAAATTAAAAAGTGTCAGTTAAGTTCTGAAGAAGCCAACAGGATAATTGGTCATCATCATTTTCTGAACAAAACATTTAGCCGAGACTTTGTTCTTCATCTTAGATTCCCAATTTTTTAATATCTGCAGTTAGGCAGGCAGTTATAAAATTTTGGACCAAGGTATGTATGGCATCTCGATGCTATAGCCTCCTCCAGAACTGGCAATTTATGTTTGGTGAGTTTGTTCCTTGCAGTCTATTGCTAGTAAATTTGTTCAAGGATGTGTTTATTTTTGTCTCACGCATTTATAGATTGTGGTAGAATATTTGACACGGATCTAGAACTTTTGCCAAATCATCAAGGTCTTGTGTTCGGAAGAGAACTGTTTTCTTGTAAATAACTTTTAAGATCTATTTTTGATATTTTTCTAATTAATCCATTAGATAAATAGATGCACCTCCACAGGCAGTTATGCTACATCTAATATGGGTTTCAACAAGTGCATGATAGATCAGTTTTACTTGTGCCTCATTTAAGATCGAAGACAAAAACTTGAATCTGGCTAAAAGTGTCCTAATCTTTTTCACAACATATGTGATCTGAACTAAATATATACCTAGATACTGTATGTGTTGTTTGGATTTGGTTTGGACAATTTCATGATCGACAGTAAAGATGATTGTTTTATAAGAAGCGATGTTTCCTGGCATATGTTGTAAAGGCAAAGAAAAATGGTTTTCCACATTCTACAGTCAACAATATACTATCAAACCAACTCAATACAGTTTAGTGATTTTGATTTTTGATATTTAACTTGAAAAGCCCGTTTATGTAGATATTAAAGAGTATATGCCCAAGTACGGTTCCTTGAGGCACTCCATATTTTATTAATTGGAATTCGCTACTAACATTTTAAATTTGAACACATTGTTTTGAATTATTTGAGTAATTTAGTAATAACTGGTATGGAATGCCTCTAAAGCGACTGTCGTGCGAACAAGCTAAAAGTTGTTCGTCGTCGACTGTGTCGAATGCTTTAGCCAGGTCAAGAGATATGCATAGTGGTGAACTTTCTTTTGTCTATATATTGGTTTATGTTAGCTAGTAATTCACCTATTGCATCTCCTGTCGACCTTTTCTTTCTGAACCCATACGACAAAATGTGCTTTTGCAAGTGACCTACGATCTTCTGTTTTAATATTCTCTCAAATATTTCCATAAAACTTGAAACTAGTTAAATCGATCTGTAACTCGACACACAGGCCCTACAACTATTTTCATAAAGAAGTGATAGCTTCCTTAAGAATTGTCAGACACACTCCTTCAGTAAAAGATTTGTTTATTAATTATGTAAGAGGAGACAGAATCATGTCTTCGAGCAACTTTAAGATTTCAGATCTAGTTCCATCTATCCCATGAACTTTATTACTTTTTAAGGCATTAATTGTTCTTAGTACAAATTTTTCCAGTACTGTATCATGTTTTTATCGACCTATCCAACCTTGCTGTCATTTTGCATTTTGTGCTAATTTTTCGCCTATTGGCAATAGTTTTAATTCTGCTAATTACGTCTCTGTCTTTGCTGGTACCTGTGATCCTTTTTACGAATATCCATTGTGAAGAGCAGTCATTTTTATTTATGTGTTCGCTGTAGTGTTTATGTTTACATAATTTTGTGGTAAAGTTTATTTTTGGGATTCACGGATTTATGAAGCACATGGGTTTCTTTTTTTATTATATACTTGTTTTATTATATACAAGGAATCTTGTAAATATTGCTGTTAAGTCGGAGAAAAAGGATTATATCAAGGCATTTGATACCCTGGACCAGGCGGTGGTCTTTGCTAAACTGAAATATTTTGGTGTAGGGGCTGGTGTGTTGCAGTTTTTCAAAAGTTACTTTTTTGATCGGTGTCAAAGAGTATTCTTCAACCACAGCTACTCCAATTATGTAAATATTCGCAAGGGTGTGGCACGAGGTATTATTTTAGGGCCGATGATGTTTTACGTTTATACCTTCGGCTTCTGCAAATTTATCAAGCATTGGTCCTCCCATCAGTACACAGGCGACACTCAAGTATATCTCTCTTTTAATTACTCTCAAATTGATACATCTTAAGACAACTGCGAGGTTCCATCTCGCAAAGCACTCTCCGTATAGTTTAATTTGCACTGTTTCACAGTGACTTATCATATGGGCTACTATTGGGGGGGAATGCGACGGAGGCCGGAGAGCCTTTAGATTGCAGAAGTCTGCGGTTCGGGTTCTTGGGGGTGTTCCGCCGTCCAGCCACTGCCGAACAGTATTCAAAAAATTGAAAATACTTACGTTACCATGTAGGTTTATTCTCCAAACTTTAGTTGAAATCCACTAAAATTTGTCTGTCTGGATTTCACAGCTACATGACTCGAACAGCTGACAATATCATAACATTAAGATCGAGGTTGTGTACTACACAAAAAATAAATTTAATCTAGATTTGTATAATGTTTTTGCAAACACTCTTTTTCGGTACAAAAATATTGATGTTAAACAACTTTCCATTAAAAAATTCAAACAATTATCAAAAAAATTTTTTGAAGAGCATTGTTTCTATTCTATAAACGATTCGTTACACATCAGGCACAGTAGATCAAGTTTATTTTGTAAATTAACTATTCTTAGAGTGTACCTATATATACAAAGTTTTACTTTCTGGTTGCACTGGTTTTACTGTTTATATGTAACATATTTATCTTGTTTGTACTCTTCCTGACTTCAAAAATACGTTTTTGTATTTAAAAGTGGTCAATAAACCACTATTTATTATTATTATTTGCCAATTTAGTATTTCATTTGTTTACCATGCTACGCACCGTTCGTGTCTAAAAAAATACCGATGACTGCCACATTAAAAATAACAAAACAATGTAAAATTATACGCAAAATCCTCAAAATGAAAAGTGGCAATCGCGTCCTTCTCTACGAGTCGCCGATGACCGGAGCGTGTCGTCAAGGACGCGAGAGGCATCGGCTTATCTAGGTATCTGGGTGTCTAGATGAGAAGTCAAAGTCTGGTCAGAAAAGGCGACTGCGGCGCAACGATGGCAGCACGAGCCACTTCACGCAGGTATTTTTAGAATCATGCGGGTGCCCTTACCTTTATGGCGGAATACCACAACCGATAATATGTAATTTCCGTTTTATTATCCCATTTATTATTGTAAGTACGGCGCAGTGTAATTGAATTAATTTCGCCGTGGTACTAAACTCGTGTAAAACGTTAATGTTTTTATTACCCGATAACAAAATCAACGCACGGGTCTCCTAAAACCGTTCACTCGCTTAAATACTTGCGGTTTCAAGTAGCAGAACAGATTTTATTTGTTTAGCCAACGGAATAGAAACAGAAACTTGCATTATGCATCGTCGATAAAAATATTTATCTTATGAATTTTTTTAGCGGGATTTTCTTATTTATTCATAAATTTTTAAAATTTTGGTCTTAATACCGGGTGTAAGAGAATTGTTTGTTGAGCTTGTTTTTTAAACCGTAAGGGGTGTCCGAATGCCTTTTCGGCGGCATGGCTTGGTTTTAAAGAAATGCGGTTTTCAGAATATATGATATATGTATATATATATATATATATATATATATATATATATATATATATATATATATATATATATATATATATATATATATATATATATATATATACTTTTTAGTAAAATGAAAAATTGTAGAAACATATTTCCACCAGCCGTTTTTCTTTTTGAGAGTATTTCATGGTTTTTGGAAAAGGGAAGCTGGTTTTAGTCTTAAAGATATCTAAAAATATTTCCCTGGTGAACTAATAAAAGGTGACGAGCAACAATGTGTAGAGACGATTTTTACAAAACACCGCATTGGACCTTTAAATTGACCATATACCATAGATAAATTGTTGGTTCCGCTCAACGTTTCCTGGCGTACGTCAAAATTCTCTCTAAACTCGTTTCACAAAATATTTTTTTAAACATTAAGACTGCTTTACCTAAAATTTAATTATTATAGAGCTCACCAATTACGATCAAAGTGACTGCTTCGTCTCTCTATCTCTCTTCATTTAGTGAGTTTAATGCAAAATACAGAGCAAAATAATAACTGACCAAAACTGCGTTTAATACAAAACACAATGCAAAACAATAACTAACAAAAGTGATGACACTCTAGTAGTCTGTGAAAACCGTAGAAAATATGTTACCATGGTAACATCCTATAGATAACGTTCGAGGGAGAGGGTAATATACGGCACAAAGTATGTCTCAAGAAAGCTATACCCGACAATTATTGGTATTAGGGGAGGTTTTTTTTTCGTGATCTGCCTTGTGTCCAGAATTTACTGTTCTTGACTTAGCGTAGGTTATAATATATTGTTTATCAAACTCGTTCTACTACCCTTGAAAATATGGTTGATGCTGTAGCCAACCTTTCAAGGGCTGAAATTTGCACAGCAGTATTAAATACACAAATCAGGATAAAATCCTGCACAGAAAATATTTGGATAGGGATATTAATTTTTAAGCATTTCGTTAGGTTAGGATAAAGATATTGAGATGCGGTTTTCACTGGATTGTGGGGTAACTTGTTTGACTATCTAATAACGTAAACATTCATCTCATTGCATTCAATTTAGTTGATATGGCAGAAAGCGCCATCTGGTGGCAGGTTACTCAATCGCAACCATCTCAACCATGGCACAATAAGAAAAGCGCTTTTAACCATTCCAAGATAGAGAAAAACGTAAAAAGATTTGAATTTGAATTTGAAGATAGTAATTGCGCCATCTGGTGGCCATTTCAAAATCTCTAAAATAATTTCCTGAATTTCCTTTTTTTTCTGGTCCGATTACTTTTTTTTATTTTTGGGAATATCTATATTTCTCTCTCTGTCCGTTCCTTCTTTTTCTTTTTGTCACATTTTTTGGGTGATTAAATAAATTTATTCACTCGCGATGTAAGCACGGCAACATAGAATGTTTATCCGCTAATAGGTTAAGGATGGTAGTTGTGCCTTTTTATAATGTGATTATTTGATGTAACCTTAAATAATCAATAAAATATCTGGCGATTGCTGCTCTAATTGTAGCTAAAAATTAATAATAAGCCATATTTAATGCAACAACATTTAATGCAACAACATTTTATGGTATATTCTAATATTTCATTGGACAACACAAAATTTAAAGAATACAAAATTAATAACTAAATTAACCAAAACTATCAAGCAGTTAATAAATAATTAAACTTGAAGTGACGCTTGGTTAGATTGTGCACTAGAAAACATTAAAATTATAAAACCAAAAATTTCTATAATTCTTAAAAAAATGAGCATATATGCTCCTATAAATTCTAGTTAATTGCCTATTTACAATTATAATATTTCCACATTTGAAATTCTATTAGATTGTGATTTTCATTTAAGTCATTTTCCAGTAAGAATGTTTTAATTTGCTTTTTAAATAAAATAAACATTTTTTTTTGTATTTTTTTGTCTTTTCCTACATTTCAATGGTTAGTTATTTCATGTCAAATTCAATAGGCTGTAAAATGTAATTTTTGCATATCATTACATAAATACAATAAGCACCAAATGTTTAAACTTAAGCTATTAAGGTAAGTAGTAAGGTAATACCTATTATAACATTTTTCAAGCAACAATGTTGCCGCATCTATATAAATTATTTCGCATAAATTTGTGAAACGACAATCTTAAACGTCAATAAAAAAAACCCCGTTATAAATTTTATTTTTTCGAGCTGTAAAAACAATAAAAAGGCGGCAAAGTGCCAAAAAGCAGACGACCACACGCTTCCTGATGAATTTCTTGTAATTTGATTAGCACCACCTCTTGAAACGTCTATAGGAAAGGTGCAGAATTATGGGTCACTTGACACCTTGCTACTACATTTTAATTGATGAATAAATAACACTCTACAGTATATTAGTCCGACGCTTTGTTCGGGTACATTTAATTTCCGGTCATATTTGTTCGATATAATATACCAAAAAATTTTCTTCTAATGGAGCCCTTAATTCCTTTTAGGCAGTAGACAAAGAACAGATTATAACTACCTACGTTTCATTTTAAAAAAATGAAACGATATTTCTCACTAAACATGACATCAAAGGACCTATCGGTACATCAAATTTATTATAAAATCCCTTTGAGGATCATTTTCGACCGAACGGCTTTTAAAAGATTTCGAAAGATTTTAATTTTAATTCCAATATAAACCAGAAAATGAAATAGCCGGATTTAGAAAATAACTAGAACATTATTAATAGTAATCAACCAATTGTCATCAAAATCATGCATTGCATAACATTTTATTGTAAATATAACGTTAATCCATAAAAAACCGTTTGGAATAATAAACATTTGACATTGTTTTGAGTAACAAGGGAAGAAAATTCCAAATAAAATAATTACTGTATTTTTCGTTCTTTTATTTATATACAGGGTGTCCGGAAATTAGTGAGCGAACTATAAGAGCATATTCTAAATTTACGGCATACAGTAAAACGAATTAAGGTTGATGGAATACAAGTTTAGAACAATTGCTTCGAGATGTTTGATACATTTCAAAATATTTGAATAAGATGTCGACTATACAATTATAATAATGTGTTTGAGAACTTAATATAAATAAGTGCTTTTTCATTGTTAGTTCAAAAGTTTCTGGTTAATGTTACTTTATTTTTCATAAAAATAACGTGCTAATGGATGAATAATGAAGATGGGCAAGCTAAAGAGTATTTCTGAAATGAATTTTCCTCAAAAATGGGCCATCCAAGTGACATCATTCAAATGTACATTTTCAAATCTAATTCGGATCACTAATTTCGAGGAACGCTTAATGTCAGTCGAAAAAAAAAAGAAATTCGTAAAAAATAAAATATTATAAAACACAAGAGCTAATAAAAATAAGAAAAGAACATATTGAAAGTCAGTAACAATATTTATTCTCAAAGAAAATAAATGAATTAGTAGGCGATAAAAATATTTGTCAAATTTATAGTTTTTGCATTGAAAGAGAATAAAAAAAATTATTTTTCAAATTCCATTCAATAATCGATTTGGAAAAATAGAATACCTATTTAAGTGGTTATTTAGGCTTGTCTACTAATGCAAAAATTCCAATCACATCAAAATCTCTAACCTGATTTATGTATTTGAGGAAAATTTTCAAACTTTTGCGATTTTCTAAACATTAATTGCTTACTTTGTAGGTTGCGGAGCCGCACGAAGTGAAACATTCTTCTTCCTTTATTAAAACTGACTCGAGATTTTTCATATATGTTTATAACAACCATTAAAACGAAACATTTTTTGTCGTCCGCCTCTTAATAACAAATAAATTGGAACTTTGCTTTAATCAGAAGTATACTGTTATACGTCTGTAAATGGTTTCTGATAATGATCACTTCGAGTCCTTTTTTTGTGCTGACTTGAAAAGAAGATATAAAATATATATAACAAGATATCGCAGGCCAATTAATGAATACTTTCTGCATTCTAAAAGAATGTCAATTGTACGTATTTGCTGTAATCGGTGCAGTCAGTTACTTTATTAAGAAGAAAAATTGAGTGCAGTGACAACGAAATATGGCTACATTTTTTTTATATATAAATGCAGCGGTGTAACCGCCTTATGGTAATAACCCATATTATCCCAAGCATAAAAAAAATAAAAAAATACTTCCTTGCTCTGAAATAATTTATTTTGTTGCACTTAAGAATACTTTACATGTGTCAAAAAAAAAAAAAAACTCGAAACATACAAAAAAATGCTGGTGCGTAAACGAAACACTAGAAAAAAACAATAAATAATGTTTGGAGTACATAAGTAAGTAACATATAATTTATACATAAATATACAAAAGAAATTTCAAATTCGACAGAAAACAACTAAAAGTAGATTGTGTTCCAAATACAATCTGATTTGATAGAAACAAACGCACACTTATTACAAACCTAAATTGTGTGGTTGTGGCAGATTCTACATCTCCTTCGGGCTTTATTAGCATGTACAATGAGGTGACCTTGATTAACATAACGCACTTCATCTATGGCAGGTGCAAGATTTCTTTGAGTAATTGTTTTATCAAAAAATATTTCAAGCGGGGTTTTTCCAGAAAGTCTATTTTTTAGTTCCTCACATGATCTAAATTCATCGGATATAGGTGTGTAAGTGTACTCAATCCGACCTTTCTTCCATTTGACAGTAGAATTACAGGACTGTTGAAGGACAGATGTATCATTCGGTGTATGTAACTCGAAAGTTCCAACTATATCAGTTGGTTCCCCAAACTCTTGTAGATTTATGTTATCGTTATCTTCTTCGTCAGGTAATATGTTCTGTAAATATTTGTTTTTCAAGTTATTTTTATCTTAAATTTACAAGGAATGGAATAATGATACAATACAAAAGAATACGTAAATCCAAATAATACTTATCACTTTCATTGTTGTTGTCCTCATCCATCCATCCCTCACAGATTCAGGCCAATCAGATACCCTAACATTTCTTGAGACATATGGCCGTTGTGCCACTTTTGACTAACCCTGTATATAAGAGATAATTGAGGGTATTAAATGCTTAAAAAGTTTATCGACGTATTTCATGATTACATATTTTGGAGTAGGGATTATAAAAAACATTTTAAATATTATCCCAAAGAGAAAACTAATTTTGCATGTAAACAAAACATTAAAGATCAATTTCATTATATGGGACGGGAATGCGAAGCAATGAGAAATGTCCATTCTTTGGAAAAAAAAATGGAGCTGTGTAAAGGTCATTTAGAGATTGAGTGAACCACCAGGTCAAGAGCTGGAGATGTTTTTGCAATAGTTATGGGACATTTGATTAATTTTTAACCAACGAAAGTACTTCTCATTTAGGTAGAACCATTTCTGTAATATTTAAATATATATAGTTTATAACCGCAAACACTTGGTTTGGCAACTCCTGTCCAAAATAACTATGCCGGATGTTTAAGTAAACAGTTGATTATGTTTAAAATATAACTTTTAATTCGGGGCTCAATTAGATGGAGATTAGTCAACGTATTTTGTAAATGGATAAATGAATATTACGAAAAAAGTTACATCCATATTTAAAAAAATAGAGAATTAATTCAAAATTTGTCAGATTGGAACGGCTTGGGGAAATTCCCTGTGTATTGTTGTAGAGGTAGCAGAATAACAGATGTATAAGACCATAGGAAGACCCGTTTTTTAAAAATATTGCTATGTGCTCTCAATAAGTTGGCATCATCGCATGGAAATTCAAAAATATATACGATGTTTGCTATTTGAATTTCTGCGCTTTATAATTGAAAGTATTTTTTAAATGTTATGATTTCATGGAACATTGAAACATTTTGATATAGTTCTTTTCCACACTATTGCACATCGCTGTATACATATATAGCATTTTAACGTCTTTTACCATTACTAAATAATAGCCAAACCAAACCAAAATTTTTTGCTTACAAACTAATAGTTTTTATCTATTGGAGATCAGACGTTCTGTTATACCACTGGGTGTTTATGGTTTTGCCAAATGCTTAAACCCATGCGTTGATATCTTGCACAGATTTTAAATCGATGTAATCTTATTCATCAGCTCGCAAAATTATGGGGGTGTGGGTTAGTTAATGGTTACCGAACAAACAATATTTTTAAATTTGGTCAGAAGAAAAGCTGAAGAAAAACTGAAGAATCGCGCAACGTTTGGTCAGATGCTTAGAAAACACCCCGTATACTCAAATTTGATGATTTTGTTACAGTTTTAATTAATTAACTCTCAAGCAATATTAAAAGAGCGTTCTAATCATGTCTTCATGATCCTTTTCGGATATGCAATACGATTCAATTCGATGTCATTCAAAATTATCAAACGACACATTTCACAATTTAATTGTACTCACATAATCGGATTGAAATTCGAATTTCACACACTATGCCCCCAAAATATGTCACCGCGACAGGAAGATTGGCTTTGAAGTCACGTTTTGCTGCGGAAAAGGGTTTTATTTTCACACTGCTTCGGTAACGCACCATTAACTCTTTTAATCATAACTTCACTTATCACCTGTATGTTGTGATACAGGAAATATACCTAAATCCATTTCAACGATACCGTTACTGACAATAATGAGAAATTTTATTTAGCTCCTGTTATAATTATTACTTCAATATTTGTGTAGTTCGTCGTTTTTAGGTAGGTTTTAAGATATTAATCACACGAATTAGAGAAATCTCTTTCTAGGCGAAAACTTGTTTTTACTCACGAATATCAATGTACGCCTACATTCAAAGGGATTTTAGATTAATTTAAATTTCAAAATTAATTACTTTTATTTTAATTTTAATAGAAGTCTCTAGATTGATTTTTAATTCAAGGTGCATAATATGCAACAAGTATCATAAACAGCATTTGAGTCACGAGTTTATTTGACACGAGTGGAGTTTAAAGTTTACCAAACGTGTTGCATACTATTACTACTCTACTTGCTATACTCTCATTGTCTTGACTATTATGGTCTAAATGCCAATATTCCGTGCCTTATACACAATGATTGAGGATATGGTTGATGGGCTTGAGGAGCGCAAGGCATTCGACTGCGTGGATACTAATATACTTCTTTCTAAACTTGAATAGTATGGAATTGGAATTCGTGAAAATACCCTAGCCCTTTTAAAATGTTATTTGACCGGAAGAAAGCAACATGTTGTCTGGAATGATCGGTAATGTAATTTGTTGGACATTACTAATGGAATGCCTCAGGGTCCCATCCTTGGTCGAAGTTTGTTTATAATATACATAAATGACGTAGTATTTGCAACAAATACTGCTTGCAGTATACTCTATGCGGATGACATATCAATGATTGAATCGGAGAAAGATCTAACAAATTTAAATAAAAAGGCTGTCACTACACTCTCCATGATTCAGCAGTGGCTCTCTGCAAATAAACTTAAATTAAATTCTGATAAAACAAAGACTCTAATTTTCAATACCAATCGAAGAAGTAAAAAAATTGAAACGGTCAAACTCCTTGGTGTTTACCTTTGATGCGTTTTTAACGTGGTCGCCTCATATAGACTACCTGTGTGCTAAATTGTGTTCTCAGGTTTTTGTTCTTTGACAACTGCGATGTTCCATCTCGCAAAGTACTCTCTGTATAGTTTACTTTGCACTGTTTCACAGTGTCTTATCATATGGGCTACTATTTTGGGGGAACGCGATGGAAACCGAGAGAGCCTTTAGATTGCAGAAGTCTGCGGTTCGGGTTCTTGGGGGTGTTCCGCCATTCAGCCACTGCCGAACAGTATTCAAAAAATTGAAAATACTTACGTTACCATGTATGTTTATTCTCCAAACTTTAGCTGAAATCCACTCAAATTTGTCTGTCTTTCCGACTCATGCTGGATACCACAGCTACATGACTCGAACAGCTGACAATATCGTAACATTAAGGAGGTTGTGTACTACACCAAAAAATAAAGTTAATCTAGATTTGTATAATATTTTTGCAAACACTCTTTTTCCATTAAAAAAATCAAACAATTATCAAAAATGTTTTTTCAAGTGCATTGTTTCTATTCTATAAACGAATTTGTTACACATCAGGGGCAATAGATCTAGTGTACCTATATATACAAAGTTTTACTTGCTGGTTGCACTGGTTTTATTGTTTATATGTAACATAATTATCTTGTTTGCACTCTTCCTGACTTCAAAAATAAGTTTTTGTATTAATAAGTGGTCAATAAACGATTATTTATTTATTTATTTATTTATACTTTTTCTACGACCCTTAGTTTTTGGGTACATTTTTGAAAAATAATACAAATACATTCACTGACATGACTACCAGAATAGACAAACGTCAAAATTGAAGCCGTCCGGAAAAGTCTCCGAAAAAATCCGATTGTTCTCGAACCCGTGTAATATCCCGGACATATATATCTAAAGTGACTCAGATCCGTGGGAAACAAACACTTTTCGCCCAATAGATCGGTGTATAATTGTGTATTTTACAGAAGGCATTAAAAAAACAAATTTTCAACTATCAATTATAGACCATTAATCTCTGGGTAGGTATATCAATTTTTACTAGAAACAGGTAACTTAATAAAACTTTTCGCGATTTAGCTATTCTGTAATACCGAAATTGCATTTTTCTAAAAGTAAATGCAATTTAACAACAAATTTTAAATAAAAGAAAATCATAAATAAAAATCCATTCAATCGCTACTAATCTGTCTATCGTCTCTTACCGTGGCTATTACTCTTTCCGTGCTTTTCCATACTCTGTATGTCTAAAAAAGCCATTTAATCTTCAAATATGTTTTGCACAGGGGCTTAAATGAATACAAGGGAAAATATAGAACCTCCATAAGAGTTTAATGTTAAATCATTTTTCCTTAAAAAAGGACTGAGCTCTCCTTATTGGTTACAGGAGAACTAGGAATTGTTTCTTCTGGGCCACTTCCTTTTCTTTCAAAATAAATAAATGCTGCCTGTTATTTTAACTCTTCTTCTCATCCACACGGGGATATACCGTGTATTAGCAGTAGGCAGGGACAATCCCTGCCGATATGGTAGTTCCAATTAGCGGTTTTTCGTGTACTTACCCTATTGCTGAGTCCTTTCTATTCTTTATAAAACCCTTATCTCCGTTGTTTCCTGTCTCCAGTAGAACCTACTTCGGAAGATTGTTCTTTTGCAAATCTTATTATATGATGCAAATTATAAATTGTAAAATGTAAATGCAAAAATATCAAAAACAGTAGCTCCCGATATTTGAAAAATACACATTTTTTGTTATGAAAGTACTGAATGTTTATATTTAATCAAAGTATCGCAGAGATTACATCTAGAGATCTGTGGTTACAACTAAACCTCAAAATTCAACTTCCTGGCTCCAAAGACAAGCCAATACCACAATTTCATTGAAAAATTTTGCTCCAACATGGCAGCTAACTATAAAATTAGAGAATTTTCACTTCTTGTTAATTATCTACCTAATCATTGGACTCCCCGCATACCAAATATGTTTTCCAGAGGTTATGTGTTACAATATAGCTTTTGTTATTTAAAGAAGGTCCCATTAATTTACCAACCAATCAGCAGAAAGTCTATAGTTAATAGTCTATTACTGCCAATGTATAATTTTAGGTAAACCATATTATCGAACAGAAATAAATTTTGTTTATAAATGTATATGATTATTTATTGTAAAAGTATAGCGACTCTTTCGATTTGCAAATGTAAAGCGGATTTACTATAAAAATAAAATTATATATAACATTTTCTAAGTGCGTTGAGCTTTATAGCAAAACTACATTTTGAATGGATAGAAGACTGAAATCAATTTCCCAAAAAAAACCGTGCTGGTCAATAGCAGTTTCTGAAATTCAAGAACAATTAGTTGAGGCGGAGCAATATAGTAGACATTCACCCAAGAAACCATTTGAACTGGAAAGTTTAAGTTAATATTAAGATGCACTCAAAGTATGTTACTCCAAATCAAAATATAAAATTATCAAAGTTTTGGTTAGTTTTATTAATTAATTAAATAAAATATTGCTCGTTAATAGGACCAATAAAATTTTTAGCATAAGTGCTATTTCACTTTTGTTCGATAGGGAATATATAAAACCCCAGCTGGTTTTATTTACAGGTGCGATAAAAGAAACAAAATATCGAACAAGCCGTTTAAATTTATACAAATATCAAAACACTAAGTAGTTCCCATTTGAATGCGCTAAAAGTAATTCCGTACGTTCGAGATTTAAAGATAATAGAGATAATTACTGCGTGTAGCGGTGTTCTAGGAAAAATTACATCCTGACCACTGTATCGGCCAACCGAATGGACAGTAGATAATTGCAGTCGGGTATTCACTTAGTTTCATGAGCCACGAAATATATCAACGAACAAAGCATATGGCACGGATATACTGTGGGAAGTGTACAACGCACCGCACTCCTGATATATTATTATACACTGAGGGAAATGGATGAAAGTAATTGTTTTCGTTGGGAACATTAGAGTTTTCCCTTCATCGATATTTAAATAACTTTTTGCTCCTCATGTGTCAAAAAATATTTCAACTTTCGTTAGTAACTCTGCGAAATTTAATTTTATGTAAAAAATCTCAAGCTAAGTATGTTATTACATATTTTTTTCTACGGCATTGACGTATGTGGTCAATTACCAAATTTTAATAAATTATTTTACTTAAATTTGCGTAATTATTATACAATAGTATACTTTTTTTTATTAAATACCGCTACTTATCACCGTGCTGAATAATAAATGGGATTCATTCTTTGAATCGATTGTTCCAAATACTGTGGACACAATAGTTTACCAAAGTAATTAAATAATTTTCACTTAAAATGAAATATGACTTAGCCAAGTATAACTTCAACTTAAGGACACGTCATAGATGACCATTAAAATATTCGTCACTTGGAAATGGAGTATTCAATTTTTTAAATTTGGTTTTAAATTGGTGTTAGATTTTGTAAGGGGAACTATTAACTCTCCTCATAGCACGACAAAACAAGGGAAACGTTAAAACTGATGATTATTAACAGGTTTACATGCAAAGTTGTATTCGTTGATTGTGATTGATTTGTGAATGTTATAGATAGCCCAACCACAGAATAAAGACAAAAGAAATTCAGATTTTTTAACAGAATTAAAAATCGAGTATCGAAACACAGCATTCAAATCTAAACTGTTCAACTCTCTCTCTAGTATGTGGCAAAACAATGTGTTTTTAACGCCACTGAACTTATTTGGAAACAAAACACTGCTAAAACCGACATATTGGTCGAGATAGTTTTACTCAGGATGTTTATTGAATGATGTTCATTAATCTCTGAAATGTTGAAAAATTCCATTACACACACAATGAATAAATATGGACAGTGGTACAGCAGGGAACCAGTAAAGCACAGGAAGAAGATTCGCAGATTAAAATTAACTACACAATGCAGATCCCGCAAATGGGGCAGAAAACTACAATAAAAATTTATATAATAAAAATATGTGACAGAGCACAATAATACAGTGATAACAAATATTAATAATTAATAATAAATATAGTATATTTTGGATTGAAAAATGTTGATATTACTAATGCTTTTTAACACTGGGGGGAAAGTTTGTTGTAGACTCTAACACCGGTGTTCGTAAAATATTTTTTTGAAAATTCTGAAAAGAGGCCTGCATACACTCCAGCGATATACCTTAAGGACTTCCGTTTAGGATTTAAAAATAGATATCGCATGACTTGAATTTCGCAAAAAGGGAATACCATAGAGTAATCTCGAATCTCGAAAACAGTTTTTAATTTTTTTATTATTAAACAACAAGTGTGCAGCTTTGAAGAAAGTAATTGGCATTGAGTTCGTTGGCGATAAGTGAGCGATTTTGCAGTACAAGTGCTGAATTAATTCTATCTTCAACAGTCGTCAGTGAACTGTGATAAACCCAAACTAGGAAGGTCGGCAGAAAGTTCATTGATAAAAAGGATTAATAAAACAGGGCCAGGCACTGTACCTTGCGGTACGCCTCTATCGACCAATTCAGAGCTATTCCATGAATTGCGTAGAGTTACATCCTATTCAAAAGAGTTTCGTGGCTCATACAGGCAAACTCCCTGCTAATATTACAAAATATCCCTGCAGAGTGCTCTCCACTCAACATGAATGACTCGCTGTTTGCGTTAATCTGAAAAAGATTTTGATCACCTTAGTATTTTTTTTGTTTTTTTTTTATATAAATATATTTCATTTTATTTTCTTTTTGTAACTGTGAATATGATTCTTTGAAATCAAGGAACACTTTGATACTATATCATTCTTCATTTTGCAGTAATTTTTTTTCTTTTATCTTTTATAATTCTGTGCAAGTTAGAAAAAACGGACATAAAAACGGAAACATTGCTCTCTAATTAATACTCGTCGGTATTTGAACAAAATCGGACGCTGCTTCGAATATTTTTCTCAGTGTGTAAGTCCGCGCTTTAATATCGTGGCATTCATTTAAGCAAAGCCGCCCGGGGCGCCATTTCTTATCGAATCGTGACTACACTAAAATCTCACCGTTAGTATATCAACATTTCTTGTATTAAGACGTCCTCACTAAAATCTCTACGTTATAATATTTTAATTCAACGCCTTAGGATGTTCGGCATCCAGTGTTTTTAAGTTTGGATTTATCTTTTTGCCACGCAATTATAGTAATATATTATTGGCATAATTATGTGAAATGATGTCTATATTTTGGTCGGGAACTTTCTATTTTTGTCGATATATTATTTTTTTACATGTGGTATACATGTAAAAAAGTTGTTCTTCCGGACTTTGAACCATATCACATACTCGTTATTTCATATCCGAAGAAATTCGATGTACAAAAAAAAATAAGTACAAAGTGTTTCTTGTTTGAATTCATTAGTATTTCTACGAGAATGCTTGACTTCTTCCCCTATGATATTGTTTATGAAAAATAGAAACCCTCACTTGACAATAGAGAAAGGTTTCCTTTTATGTTAACGTTGGATCCCGGTAAAAATCATTTTGAAGCTTAGGATAACAAAAACACTATCTCAGCAGTTATAATTTAAGATATAAATCGGTATTTTTATTCTTCATTCTATACCTGTCTTTTTCAAAATTAAATGCTGTAACAATTGGGTCCCACAAAGTTGCACTGTTTTTTATTAACTCTAATCTGATCGTACTGGTATAAAAAATGTTTTGTCAGACCTTTGAAGATACGGTTTTCCTGACGTTTTTTTTAAGACGCGCGAGACTGTTTTTCTATACGGAAGGGATAAGCTGAGCAGTCTCCGATTGACTGATAAAAGTTATGAAATGGTTTTGAAGCAAATGAAAAATATTAATTGACAGCGCGATAATTTTGTCTATTCACAATTTATTCTCAAAAATTGGAAATGGTCTGCCGGAATAATAATATATTCAAAAGTCAACAATTTTTAAAATTTTGAAAGTTTGAGTATATATAATTCTGATACGCATTTTCCTTTATCACGTAAGGTTTTTTAAAAAAATAATAAATGAAAATCTCGGTTGATTTAAACATTATTTTTATTAGTATAAGAACAAAAATCGAATTAAAAGATCTAATTTAAATAACAAACAATAGTTAAGTCACGGCACCAAGATTTTTGGGAGTCCAGATGTGAGTGTAAAAAGTATAGTTTTATACACATATTGCAACCCATTTCTCATGTCTTCTATAATGTCTTTGTAATTTAGATATTTGTTGTTTCCTTAGAGCGGCAAATTTTTCACGTAGCTCCATCTTTCTTTAAAGCTTTATGAGTCCCAATTTGATATGCAACAATGGTAAGAGAATTTTGTGGATCAATAAGACTGTCGTGAAGAAGATTTTTTTGATCCAGGACTTGTTGTCTGTTTCTACTGACATCCTTACACAAAAAGCAGGGGTACCTTGTATACACTGAATGTTGACGTAGTAGAAGTCCCACAACTTTTACGCCACCAGAAATCATCAAACTATAAGTCCTTGTATTCGATTTTTTCAAGCAGTAGTTCCAGATTTTGTAGCATTATATTATTTGCACAGAATAAGCAACATGTACATTTACAAAATGTATGCCAGAGGCAATTTCAATTTAATGTTCCTATTTTTAAAACAACAAATATGAAATGTTGCGTGATAGAAAAAAAACATTGTTTTTCATTTAGTTTAGTCCTCATAACTGCAAAAATATGAAAAATAGTAAATGACGAAATCTTTATTGGCCTACGAATTATTACACATTTCGCTATTTTAACGTTGAAACTTACTGGATGAGAGTCCAGAAGTCTGGGATAATTAGAAATGAAACATTTCTGTTCTGGAAATGTTTTACTTTTTTCGTAAATCCAAAATTCAACCTTCAACTTTTTTGAGGTTTAGGTTCATTTATTATTTTAAATGTATTGTGGTTTTTGGGTTTTTATTTGAACTCTTATTGATAAAAGTATTTTTGTTAGATTAATCGCTGTATTTAACAAGATTTATTTCGAAAAATCGTCGCTGGACGAGTCAAGTTCGTAGCGTGTAGCACGGATCAGATTTTTATTTCAAAATGAAGCCAATTCGGGGTTTTTGTCCTTCCGGGACGCATTGATTTTCAATCGTCCTCCTACGAACCACTATGGAACTTTCGCAAAATCCATATAATCGAATTGTGCATGCACCCTGTACAAAGTGTTTTTCACATCTCGTCGAACTTCAAACTTACGGCAAACTTTGGTAAATATTAAAATTTATAAAATAATATTTTTTCAAATATCTCGCCTACCCTGCATTATAGACACAGTTTACGAAACTCTTCAAATCAAATTATCCTATCTCTAACAGTTTTTCAAACAACCCATAGATATAATTCAAACAATGTTCGAAATAGAGGTTATAGCCCTCGATCTCCCATGGACTTATGTATCCCGTGGCCAGCCTAAAAGGAGCAAAATTTCAGCACCGTGGCTTCAACGGTTCTGAAGTTATTCGCGTTTTTATGAAGCGTCTACAGAAAACGGACAAACAGACAAAAAAAGTTTTTTTTTTCGATGCTGATCATTTCTGTACCAATGGGGGTCCTCCAGGATCAACCGTTGCTGAGATATGAGTTTCGTTGCCAAGCGCGTCACAAGTTGCAAGTTTATAAAAATTTTTTTGAGCCTTCTTGGAGTTATCCACATTTATTTTCCAAAATTTTTTAACCTCCAGTTTCTGTTCAGAGCTTAATCAAAAAGGATACAAAAAAAGAAAACAAGCTTTATAGTTAAAGATAACATTTTCGTACCCTGTTTTTTTTATGGTAAGGAATGGAAATATATCGGTTCTACTATTTTCGTTCCAAATTTCTTTCATAAATCAAAAATATTATTCTAATATTAGAGTAGCAAAACAACTTAGACTTAACTACGCTTCCTTATAAAAAGCATGTATTTCACAAAATATATTGACAATAACTAAAAAAAGCGAAACCGTTTAATTGTCTCACCGATATTTGCCTCAATAGTGTGCTAAAATTTCAATTTACATGAGGCATTTTTCTGGCACATTTGATCCTGTCTTCTATTCGCGGATCTGCGTATTCTTCTCTACAAGCAAGATAGGTTCTTTTTATTTTGTTCAATGTTTTCCTGTTTATTTCTTTTTTCTACATTGCCCGTTTCGAATTTACTCCTCTGACAGTTTTGTGTTCGAAAGAATTTCTCACATTTGAAGTTATCTTCTTCTACTTTGGTCTTCTGATCTTTTGGAAAGCGGCAAAGTGTTTTGTGGACTCATAAGCTAACTTCGCGGAGGATACAGATCACCTAATGAAATATTCTTTGTGGGTTGCTTAATATTTTCGTAGAGTAACTTTAAGGGACTGAAAATTCCGGATCAGAATCTAAAGAATAATTCAATTTTAATCCATTTTTCTGTGGATTTTCATTCATTTCTGTAAAAAATCATCTTCAATTAATAAGTTCTTGTTAATTGGACAAGTTTCGAATGATTTGATCCCTTTCATAATTGTGCAACGACGCTGATAGCTACGACAAATTAATCCTGTTATTTGAAAATGTATTATTTGACGTCATTTTCATAGAAAACTTTCAGAGGCTTAAAATAGCATCGGTCTAATGGTTGTAATAGGTGACTGCTCTCAGGTTTTGTATCTTGCTCTGCAATAGGCCAACAAATTAATCAGTCAATGAATGAACTGATATTCATAAACTTTAATCAGACTACATTCCTCGGGACCCTGGAAGTAGTGTTTAGTGTGCTTAGGCTATGGAAATTCCACTTTCGTCCATATAGTAAACTGATTTAGGGTAAAATTTGTCCTTTTTATAACGTATTTCCAGATTTTATTAGACATCATCATTAGTGCCAATTAAGTTTGGTTGGGTGTGTTCCGAATGATAGTCCATATTTTTTAACGCAATTATATGCCCAGTCTGTGGCAGTCATATTTTTGGCGGAACGACGTTGTTCAATGGTGGATAATCGTAAGCTTGTACATGTCAAATTTAGACCATAAAATCATATATGTGCTATGTTATATTAATAATAAATAAGAAACGATTATTACTAACAATATGCAAAATTACAAGAGACATGCAGCTAAAGGCTTGAAATAAATAGCAGTCATCCAGGCAAAACCCAGATACTGTTAAAGCTTCATTTATAAAGAAAAATCCCTATATATTATCGCAACACACTACTATTGACGTTCTAGGAGACTAAATTTAAACTTACCTATAAATGCATGGTAGGTACCACTGAGACCAAACCAGTCCAGAGAGTTAACTATTGCAGCAGCATTGTAAGAATATTACCTTTTAAATATATCTTTTCCGTATTGGGGTACAGTCAAGAATAATTTGCTCTAACGGCAATTTTATTGCACAGATAGCAAAACTTGGCAGTTGGTAGAAAATTTGAAATTCTTTGACCTCTCTAAACTCCATAAATCAAAGTCAAGCATGAGTTTTCAAACTTTTGGATTCGCCTTTTATGGGCTGCGTCAAGGTAAGGGCTGTAAACACTAGAACAGTAGTTCAGCTGGGACAACACCATAAACTCAAAAAGCTATTTCATGGTCTCTTGTGATAAGTAGTATCTAATGGATGTTTTTTTTTTTTGATGTATTGAACTTTAAGTTGGCATTACACGCCTGAACAACGCTTGCAAATAGTGCAATTTTATTTCAAAAATAATGGTTCTGTGCGGAATACGTATCAGGCACTACGTCCATTTTATCGTCTACAAAATCGTCCATCAGAGCAGTTAATTCGATTAACTATGGAATGTTTTCGCACCACGTTTACTCTGATTGATAACTCGCATCCCGGGAGACGCCGGTGAGTACAGAATAAACTATTGCTTCTGTAGAGTGTAGCATTGAGGAAGACCCGAACGAGTCCATCTATCCATCCATCCATCGAGCACAGGAATTGGATCTGTGTCCATCCACTTTATGGAAGATTTTGCGGAAGGATCTTAGTGCTTACAAAATCCAACTCGTGCAAAAATTGAAGCCAAACGATCATCAAGTAAGGCGTAGATTCGTCGAATGGGCCCAAAACGAGATTGCCGTTGTTCCCGATTTTCATAAGCGAATTTTGTTTAGCGATGAAGCGCACTTCTGGTTGAATGGCTACGTCAACAAACAAAACTGCCGCATTTAGAGCGAAGCTAATCCTCAAGTGTATGTCGAAACACCGTTACATCCAGAAAAACTGACTGTTTGGTGCGCTTTATGCGCTGGTGGAAACATTGGTCCGTACTTCTTCAAAAACGATGATGGCCAGAACGTTACAGTCAATGGTGATCGGTATAGAACTATGATTACTAACTCTTTCATTCCTGAATTGAATAACCATGATGTCCAGGAGATGTGGTTTCAACAAGACGGCGCAACATGTCACACAGCTCGTGCCACAATCGATTTATTGAAAGACACGTTTGGTGACCGCCTAATTTCACGTTTGGACCTGTGAATTGGCCTCCAAGATCTTGTGATTTAACACCGCGAGACTACATTTTGTGGGGCTATGTAAAGTTATTGGTCTATGCGGATAAGCCACAAACGCTTGACCATTTGGAAGACAACATTCGCCGTGTTATTGCCGATATACGGCCATAAATGTTGGAAAAAGTAATCGAAAATTGGACGTCCAGATTGCGCTACATCCTTGCCAGCCGTGGCAGTCATACGGCAGAAATCATATTTAAAATGTAATGCCACAAGATTATCTTTCGGATAAATAAAATTCATGTCAATCGAATAATCCGTCGTTGTTTTATTGCAACTTAAAGTTCTATACATCGAAAAAAAACGCCCCCCTCTAAGAATGATTTACTTTTAAAAAATTTAAAAATCATAAAATTGGAACGAAGAGTCATAAATTGTTAACAAGAGAACAAAATCAAAAAATTCAAAAAAATGATGACGGCATAAATATTATGACGGATGTATGACGACACAATTGTACCTTTCCAACGAAACAAACTCCTAAATAAACTTTTGCTCGACATTTCGCTAATTAAAAACGAAGCAGTTCCAAAAATGTATGCTAATATTAAAGAAATGAGGGGTAAGAAAGCGCTCCAATTTTAACATTTCCGTGTGTTGTCTGCCGAGATCTTATTTAGCATTGAATAAAGCATGTTCCGAGCGAATACATCATTATCCCAAAATGAAAAGTGCAAGCGATAAATGGTCATGGACTCATTGATGCTCTGCGTCAGACAAGTGGTAAGATTAATAACAGGCAAGCTAATTGAATTGCTTCTCTACCTACATAATGTCGCTGGGAATCTGTGTTTAACTCTCCGGTATAGTAGGTGCTTTTCTCTAAACTAATTTGAGATCGGAATTATCAAAAGGGATCTCAAAATAGTATACTCGACTTGTTTGTGTGTGGCTTAATTAATTCTCAAGTATGTGGTTCGAGTTTGGTCGACCAGTCTTTAAAACCAAACATGCAAAAGTTTTTACGAAAGCACGTAATATTCATAAACAGTTGCATGTAAACATTGCACGTAGTGACAATTATTAGTGCAAATTGACTCTGCAAATGCCATAAAATTCAACCCATAAAATCCTTTTCGTTTGTTGCTTTCATAAAATTTAATTTAATATGCCCATAAAAGAGGTTTTGGCTGAATTTAGGAAAATTATGCTAACACGGAGTAAAATCTGGCAATCCTGTGAAAAAACTTATAACTAAAACGGCCAAGAAAAGTGTAAGTTGGTAGAATTCTTTTTGATAAATGATATTGTATTATAGGTAGCTAATATAAACATCGTTTTGAAGCTGGGATAAAATCGATTCTTTTTAGTTAAATGAGTTGGTGTCGGGGGGTGGGGGCTGTTGTTGAACGCAAAGCAACTTTAACACGTTACCTGGTAAACACTTCTAGAAGTGCCAAAGGCATTTTTTCCCATAAAGGAGACTAAAATACACTATAAATTGCTGCAATCTATGATGATTGACATTAAACGGCTATCGTTATAATTTTTGGATATTCTTTGCACATTTTAAAGCTTATTACACTCTTATTTGCCTATCTTTTGTTACTATAAAAGTGATATCCTTGCATTAAATTTTTTGAGAAAATAAATTTAATCTGAAGTGGTGTCGCAAAACAGCCCTCTAGCGGGTATACAAACGATCAAGCCAAACCATTCGGTACATGTTACTAACCCCGAGGGATATCCATTTTCTGTATAAACAAAAGTGATGCACTATAAATAACATCAGTTACATATTGAAAATATTTTAATGCATTATAAAAAATGATATATAATACTTATGACAAAATTTTGCAATTTTCCGCCATATATTTTGAACTCATTTATTAAATGGAGACGGAATAAAAGCTGTCCAAAAAGAGCTGTGCCCCACATTGACAATGGGGTAATTGAGTAATTAAAATTTATTTTAATTAAGCCCTGTATCTTGTACCCTTATGCGAGAGTTCTTTAAACATGGATTCCAAAAATATACAACAAATTATGTTTGTTTTTCATATTTAAGACAGAAAAACGTGTTTAATTATGATGTTTTCCGAAAATTAAAAATTTGAAATTCTCAATCTATTTATTAAAAGTAACTATGTGTAAAAATAAATGCTAATCACTTTCAGTATTTGGCCGAATACAATAATAAATATATAATGTAGTTAATTATATTGACAATTATGGGTATTGCTTTTATAGTAGATATTAAATATTTAAAAAATGTGCTTTTGTCAAAATGGCTCATTTATCTGCCTTAAATTTTAAAAATAACCATAACGTGTTATATATTTTTGAAATCAGCCTGTAGGGGTGTAATATAAAGGGCATTCCATAAGAAAAAAAAAGTTTTATCTGCACTTCAATTTAACCGACACACTCTGTATAAAGGACGACTCGATATGGCCGTACCATAAATAAATCATTTTACCGACTTGTTTTAATTTTTCAGAAACGAAAAGAAATTTATTATTATTAATAATTTCATAATTCTTCAGCAGAGACACCCAATTTTAATTGGATGAAATACCGAGATACGAAAATTTAATTGCTTGGTAAATTCTTTATCTATATACTTCTTCGCTGACGTGAAGAGGTAGCTTTTTGCGCTCCATATCCCGAATCTCGTCCAGCCATAAAATCGAGTTTTAACTGTGAGTCGTCCGGACTCTAGAAAGAACATTTTTAGAGTGCTTACACGTTCGGAATAATAATGAACTCTGTACGAAGCAGTTCATTCATAAGATGCTACGAAGTACGGCTCCTCTTCATTCAGAACGTTGCCCCGAATTGGACGTGGAGTATTCCGTTTCAGATTTATACCGTCTAATTATTCAATTTGGTACGTGGGTACAATGTTAGATAAGCCTAATGTTGTTATTTACCAAGAAATGAGATATTCCGAATGGAAATATTTAAATGGCCGAACCACCGTGGAAGTTAACTGTTTTATGGTAGTTATGAGACGCGAATTTTAACAGGTTTTCGCTGTAACCTGAAGGCGTTTAAACTGTCCTTAATTAACCCATATTATCCCAAGTTAAAAAAAAAAAGAAAATACCTTTTTGCTCTGAAATGATATATTTTGTTGCACTTAAGAATACATTACATGTGTCAAAAAAATAAAAAAAAAACTCGAAATATACAAAAAAATACTGATGCGTAAACGAACCACTGGGAAAAAACATTAAACAATGTTTTGGGGCACATAAAATGTAACATATAATTTATACATAAATATACAATAATATAAAGTTCAAATTCGACAGAAAACAACTAAAAGTAGATTGTTCTCCTGATTTGATACAAACAAACGTATAATATTTTGTGGTGCGTGAGCACACCATTGGTAGCACCCGGTTTCATTTTTGGTGATATTTTACAGAGCATGAAGTATGTAAATGCAGTTTCAGTTTCAGTCAAGCTCTGAAGAAGCCAACAGGATGATTGGCGAATCGTCAGCAATTTCGACTAAGCAAAAACCGAACCAGGAGGAATCCAGAAGTTTTGTAAAAAGTATGTAAATGCACATTACAGTTATTACAAACGTTCATTGCGTGGCTGTGGCAGATTCTACATCTCCTTCGGGCTTTATTAGCATGTACAGTCATCAGGTGACCTTGATCATAACGCACTTCATATATGTCAGGTGCAAGATTTCTTTGAGTAATTGTTTGGAGTATATTTACATATTTCCGTTCTTTTCTGTTATAGCGTTTTAGATTTTGGACAGGATCTACACTAGAAACATTACTTGCCACAGTTACAACTGAATTGTCGTGCCAACGGACAATAGACATTTTTGATTCAGATTCATATGCTAAAAGATAGGATCCGCGGTCTTTTTTTCCAAATAATTTATAATTTTACATTGGACATTTATTTGTTCCATTTTACCGGATAGTACCGGTGGCAAAATAACCATTAGTTTTTAAATTTACAAATAGTTTGAATGGATGAAAAAAAATTGTCAAAAAAATTTGGTGATTTACTGACTTATCTTATCCAAGACCAAGGTCAGAATGAGATATATTTTGAGCAACACTGGCTTACCCCTTGTAACCATTTTGCAGGATTGGCAACCAAAGTAAGATACCATTTGTTCATCTGTGAATAAGTTGAACGAAAATGTGCAAACTGAAGATTTTTTTTATTTATTACAATCAAATAACTTTGAAAACATCATTTTTTTCCAACAGAGTATTGTCAGATAAGTGCAAGTTTTGTTTTATCTACTGCGGCTCATATATTTTTTTATAAGATCAATTCCTTTGTCTTCATCAGTAGGCCAATAATGCTAAATATGTGGCAATGAATGATAACCCGAGAACAATAAAATAAAATAAAATTTAAAAGTTCATTTTTTGACAACGAGAATTCATGGCGGTTATTGTCTTAAGCATATTTTACCGAAAATTTTAAAATCAAATCAATCACTTCGTCATCAAAAAACATAAAAAATATTTCAGGCGGAGTTTTTCCAGAAAGCCTATTTTTGTAGATTTATGATATCGTTCATATCTTCTTCGTCAGTCAAGGTATCCACGTCGATTGGAATATAGACCGCGTCAATGTGTTCTGTAAATATTTTTGTGTATTTGTGTAAACTAATAAGTACAGCATCAGTATTCAAATTCAGCACTTACAATGAGTGCACTGGTGGCTTCAGCACAGAACCTTGAGGCATCCCGCATTTACGCAACTAATCTAACTGGACATATTGTTTTCTACGTGGTAAATTTAATAATAATACTACATATTCTTATAAATCCCAACCAGTATAGGTTTCTAAATAAACTATAAAAAAAAAAATAAGATAATTTAAAAATAAATAAGAAAAGGTATATATTTGTTTATTACATTATTAAACAAAAACTGTTGCACCAAATTGTAACAATTTTTGCATAGTATTTCGAATTTATATTTTATGCGGAAGTTTCAGCATTTCATCCTATCGTATTCGAATAAAGATGTCAACCTTAAAGATATGTTTTTCGGGAGAAGCGAGGACTTTTGATTGATGAAGCTAGGAAGCAAAATTTAAAAAATACTTGTGTAGTTATTTTTTAAACCATTTAATTTTCGATTTAACATTGCTATGATTTATCAAAAATAAACTATGGATGTTGACGATTTTTCGTTAAAAATATGAAATGTTCTTCCGAAACGTTGATATATTATGTCAAATTCACTGATTTCACTGATTATTATACTTAAGGATTGGAATTGCGAATAATTAGAAATGAACTATTTCTGTCCCAGGAGATGATTTGCTTACTTTTTAAATGGTTTTCAACATGTTCTTTCTCAAATATGGCAATTATTAGACAACTAGCTATTATGACAATTCATAATTTTGAGTTGATTTTTCTTTATTTGAGCTAATTTAAGAAGTCAAACAAATAAAGGTAAGGAAAATAATATACCCACTCTCCATTTTCAGATAGTTCAAAAAAGTGTTTGTTGATTACATTGTTACTCAAAAATTGGCGCAAAAAATAAAATTTTTCTATAGAATTTCTTATTTATTTCGTATGTAAAAGCTTCAATATTGGCACCAGTGCAAAAAAAAAAATTCGACATTTTATTCAAAAAGAAAACTTCAAAAATCTTACGATTTTTTCAATAATCTTACAATATTTTGTTACAATAAAATAAACTAAACCACAGTTTTCAATATGTTACTATAGCACCCAGTCATATTTAATACGATATTGACGTAAAATCGACATGGGGGATAAGAATGTACGAAAATTGAAATGTTTTTTTTTTTAATTATCTGACAGAAAATGTATTTTATTCAAAACTATTGCTCACTTCAACTTTCTATTTATGTATTTACGATTTAGGTGTATATTAATATATTCATTTTTTAAATTTTTTTTACTGATTCTTTATTTCTTTTTTATATTTATATAGCCTATTGTCACCTTAAACTTATTGATTATTGTAATAAATAAATATTAAGCATTGAGTATTGAGTAATACTATATTAGGCGGCAAGTTTGATAACCGACACTTTAATCACGAATGTTTAATGAACGAGTGTCTGAAGGAGTTTTCTTGCAAAACACCACTTTCGCGTGGGACAGTCAGTCAAATGTCAAAATATCAAATCTAAAATGGCTCCCAAACCCGTGACGAAACATTTGGAAACGTCATGTGGAGTTTACGACCTTGAATCGAGAAGCTTGCGTCTGGAATTGACAATTTGCGCATGCGGGTCAGTACTTAATTGAGTATTTTAGAGTATGGGGTAGAGAAAAAATATTTTACATTATTATTAACCCTCGAAAGGTGATGCCTACAATTTCCGTGCTTTTTTTCCCGAAATTTCATCCAAGAAGAGGCATTTTCATTTAAAAGTATGCCGTTTTTAGCTATTAAGTCCCACTTTTGACCGCTTAATTGGGTACTTTAGAGTGGGAAGTGGAAAAAGGAAATTAAGGCGAATGAGTTAGATTTACTTCATCATCAAAGTGCCAACCTATACGCTGAAATATTACCTAACTCAGTCGCAGTCCCTTAACAAGCTACCGCTTAAGTTTCACATGAGTTTTTGAGAAGATTGATGCGGCAAACGCACCATCATTCATTTCGAAAATATCATTACGAATTACGAGGAAAAGTGTAAAGTAGGACGAAGACATCGGGAATTAACAATACCGGCACCTTTCTTTTGTTTCACCCATCATTTTTAAATCTAAATTAGCCGTGAATGTTCCATAATTTGTCTGCGTCAAATCAGTAGCCCCGATTAACCCACTTTTGTTTTGATATTTTTTTTCGTGCAGTTTCTAAATTCGTAAACACGAAAAAAAAACGCCCGGGAACGAATTTGGGGGAATTAATTTTGTTGCGGCATAATTGGATTTTATATCGAAGTATTGTCGAACGAGCTTTCGAGTACTTTTAAAAAATATCGGGATGTGAAAAACGTTTCGATTAAAGAGTATAAGATTTCCCCTTTATCTCCCATTAGTGGCGTACACGAGTTTCAACACCCTCTAGTGACTGTGTTCAAATTTTGAATGGTAAAATGCAAAAAAAAATAATTTATATCGAAATAGTTGAAAATTATTGAAATTTATTAAATTATCTTAAAATAATGAAATTATCATTATAAAAATAATTATATTCAAAAAATCAGCTAAAGGCACGCATTTTTTTAGTAAATCATTAGATATACGATAAAATTTAATGTATTTAAAAACATAATATAAAACTTTATGCAAATCAAAGCTTCCGATAATAACGAAAGTTTTCTTAAAAGACACCTATTAGCTATAATAATAAAATTTTTCAAAAAACATGTTCCTTTACTAGTCACTGCTGAAACAGCTTAAAATCTATCATTGCACTTTTTGGCTTACATGACTACAGCAGAGAACTAAAATATATATATTTTACTCAATCTTTTCCTTAATTTTTTTTTTATTGGTCCTCACTTTGGTTTGATTTTTTTTATCTTCATCCTCTATTTCTCCTCTTCGGTCGTCACTTTGCTTTGATTTTTTCATTGGTATTTTTTCAGTAGCGAATTGCGAATTTAGACAATTTCCTGTTGTTTATTTTTTTTGATGTTACAGTATCATTCTTTTTGAGATCACGTCTCATGAATCATGCTTCCCAGAAGCATCGTGTTTCTATAAATTTATTCAAAAATTATGTTATAGCATCCAAGAAACATAATTGAAAAGCTGGTAATTCTGAGCTCAGTTTTGAGTATAAATGCGCTGATATTTTCAATTTTCGCTTATCCACGCTGTTGTTGAATGGCAACTCTTTTAATTCTGCGTTAGATTTCGGTTTTTCAGAATTACTAAACAAAATAGGCATATCAATATCCTTCTGTAAGACTGCTTACACAGTAATAGAAAGTATTTCTGCTGCTTTAAGTTTAGGTTTTTCACTATCAGTCGTCTGTACTACTACTTCTGGATTTTGTGTTCTCGTTGATTTTCCAATTTCTCGTTCGTCTTGAAATGCAAAATAAAAAAAATAGTGATGATGTAATAGATGGTGCTTTGTGAGATTCACTAACTTAATGTGTTTGTGATTATTGGAATAGATACTGTTTTACAGCAAATAATTTTAAATGTAAATTTTATAGAGTTTTATTTTGATGTTATCAAATTTTACACTGGTATTGATGCTCATGAAGTTAGAATAAATTGCAACCATTTTGTTAATATGGTAAATTTGGAATATTTATCGTAATGTTTCCGGGGATCGGTTACGATGCAATACTCTATTTTTTTTAATAATGATTTCAAGGTTGTGTTTAAATTTTAAGAAGCTATTTAAACAAAAATTCTAAAAAATAATGTTTACAATTCAGATTCAGACGTTTTTGAAACCGTAGTAACACAAATTCTGATCAATAAAATTTACTATAATTCGAATTTCAATATTTTTAACACAATAGTAACTATATTTATCAATTATTAACAATTATTAATAACAGTATATTTGTGTTATAAATCTCACGTTTTCTTTGGTATTGAAATAATGAAAATATGAGAAAATTGTAAGGCTGCTTATTACAATTTTCAAATAACTATCTCTCAGTTGAATATCACTGAATTTCTTTAAGTATTTTTTTAAGTACATCTTCTGCATTTTATCTTCTTTTGGATTTATTTGATTTTCTATAGCCTCACCAGCATATTTTACTCGACACAAACGCAAAAAATTACAAATTTGAATATTAAATACAATTAACTGATTTCATTCATTCATAGTTTCTAATGCTCGCAGAAGCACTTCTTACCTCTTAATGTAATTTTTACAAAGCTATTTGTTTCAATATTAATTAAAGCTGGTTCATTATCAGTAGCCTTACGTACTTCTAAAGTAATGCCTTTGTCAATGTGTGAGCATTCATCTGTAATAACAATAACATTATAGATATTAGCAATAGCTTTCTACTTACATACTAAAAAAATTATCTAAGTTTTTCTTTCAATTATGTTTAAAGCAATACCTTCGAAAGCCGGGCGTTCAAATATAGTTTCGTCATTGTTGATGTTAACCAATGAATTTTTCGAAGTTGCACTTGTCAACGGAGGTTGTATCATATTCTTGGGCATCTTCAAAATATTATCATTCGGAAGTAAAGTGGAAACAGCATTTGGTACTAATAGTCGTTTGGGTGGTGTATTTTTGTTGATATAACGTCTTTCAAAATGATCGGAACCAATTCGTAAACTGTTTGAAGACCCTTTATACTGAGCAAAGTCCTTCCATTATTGGCGTCTATACAATTAAATTTATAAATCAATTGAAAACAGTAATTTTATAAAACAAAATTTACAGGATATAAGTATTTACTAGTATAGCAAAAAAAGTTGATCGATAATCAATAATTTACTTTTGAGACGCTATACATTTAATGCGAATATTTCTTTGGCCATAAAAAAAAGAATGGTCTTTGTCTTTTTCTGATCTTTTTCGACATCCTTTCACATTACACCGAACCATTCTTTCTTAATTAATTTTAATTTTTTTTGCAGTATTTTCAGTGTGACGCATTACTTTAAACCGCCATGACAGTACTTCAGTACCTGGACTCAAATATTAGATGGCATTCGTAACAGAATACACGACCTTCCCCTCTATCTTATACTCTTTAGTTTCGACATAAAAACCCATAAGCCGTTATGTATTTTTATCTCGAAATCTGCTCGCCGGACAATAATATTTTCCTTCCCTATACAGAAATAAAAAAAAATAAAAAAAAAACGGGGACACTTGCGAAACATGGGGGTGCGTTTCACCCTTGATTCAAATCAGTACCGCTACCTGCGCAATTCACGGGACCGTTACAACATATTATTTTAGGTCGTAGTGCACAACCTACATGCGCGCCATGTGCGCATGGTTTCATTATCTAACCGTTATTTCGTTTCTCCCCCACAAAATCTAACGCGACGGCATATGCCTTTTTTTACATCGAAAAGTAAATATTACATGACCCAATTTATCGCGTAATTTCTATGCACCGACATAGAAAGGGTGGAGAGTAGGTGGAAGATGAGTTGGTATTATTGATGGACGATCCGGTTTTCCGTTAGATCATTTTTAATGCGGTGATTCATCGAAAATAACCGTTGCAAATATTATTATCGTCGCCCCATTGAAATTTCGGGTCAGCGACTTTGATTTTTCTTCTTATCGATTAATTGGAAAAACTAAACAAATGGTGATTAATATTTAGCAGAGTGCAACTAATTATGCTGTGATATTTTCCAAAAGTTCACATGTTCACAGCCTTGTTGTTAATTGCTAAAAGTAGCAATGCTCTTGGCACCGAAATTTCATGCGAAATTGATGAACTTGTGTTAAATATTTTTGTCCCCATTACAACAACAAACTCAACCACTCTAAATCCGCTTTATTGCAGAAATTGCCGCAATGTTTCACGACTTCCAGTAAATCCACCATTACTCTCGTACATTATCAACTTAGGGGCCTTATTTATAATAAGATAATACTGTGCTAGGTCCAGGTAAAAGTAGCAACTATTTTTTTCTTGTATTAGTACTATTTAGCTCCCTAAAAGATCCAAGCTTTTTAAACAAATAAGAGGTCTGATTTGTTTTTAAGATTTTTCGAATCTGTCTGTAAGGAGGTGAAAGTATCTCGAAGATTTCAGATTGATACGTTTCGATCTGCTGATCCTGTAATATTTTCTAATATTTTTTGTTTTTCAAAGAAACTTCCACTGGCTACTGTAATAATTTGTACAAAACTTCTGGAGTCCTCCTGTGTCTGTTTTTGCTGTCACCCCCCCATGACATTCCTCATCTCTACGGACTCCCCAAGATCCACAAAACAGGATTACCTCTTCGACCTATTGTCAGCATCATTGGTGCCCCAACATATTCTCTAGCAAAATATCTAGCTTCCTTATTAAAAGCCCTTGCAGGGAAAACTGACAGTTTCGTACTTATTTCACTTCATTGAGCATTACATTTGATACACAAGATATTCTAGGTAGTTTCGACGTAGAATCATTTTTTACCAAAGTTCCTATTCCCGAGGCTCTCACCTTCTCACCTTAATTGAAAAGTGCTTGTCTGGAACATTTTTCTTATAACGGACAAATTTTTAAACAAACATCGGGAACTGCTATAAGTTCTCCACTATCACCAGTCATCGCGAATATATTTATGGGAGCCTTGGAGAAGAAAGCTCTCGATACATTTTATCTAAAACCAAAATTATGGAACTGAACCCAGAATTAAAACACCTTACCTCGGCTCTTCTCTCTAATAATTTCCACATTAAAGATTTTAAGCGTTCCATCAAAAAATACACTTCACTACAACCTTCCAATGGCACTGAGGCCGAAAGCAATCCTAGATTTGCTGCTGTGGTCCTTCCTTATATTCAAAACATCACTGACCACATATCAAAATTTCTAAAGAAGTATAACATCACAACATATTCGGTCCGTCAAAGACAAAATTCCATTTGAGATGCCAGGAGTTTATAGCATTCCATGCATATGCGGCAAAGATTGCATTCTAGAGACCGGAGGAAAAATATCAACTAGGCTCAAAGAACACGAATGAGCCTTATGACTAAGACAAATAAACTCATCAGCTGTTGCCGAACACAATTACGAAACCGGATATAAAATTTTATCCCATAAAACTAAAATTCTTGCATGTAATCAATTCCACCAACAACAAATCCGAGAGTCTTCATTTAGATAGACATAACTGAAGATTGGAACTCATTATTTTACCAGAGTTGCTTAAGCAATTCATACGAGTATTAACAAACCCAATTGACATGTTTGGTGAATTGAACGTTAGTGTGCTCCCCCAATATTTTGCTTCAGTCTTAAACTCTATATCAACTTCATTCATTTCATTCAACCTTAGATGATTTCTGACATAGTCTACCTGTTTTTTTGGTCCAAATAATATGGCCATACTGACTAATTGGCCTTAAGTTTGAGGTTATGAGCTGAAGATCTATAGAACAGGGAATTTAGGTCCTCGTTAATCTTTATAGCTGCATCTCATACTTTATCTGCCTGCAAAGAGTAATGAACTCGCGAATATTGAGGAAATATATCAAAAATGAAAATTTGCGAAAATATGTTAATATTACCGTATTTATTGATGAGACCTGGGATTTTAGTAAAGGTTCGATTAGAAACAGCTGCCAGAATAACACTATGTCTAAAAAAAGCTATAAATGAAGTATTTTCAGAGCACTGAAACAGTTATGTCCACCATACAGAAAGGTCAATCCAAGAAGCTTGGAAAGACAAAACAGATATGTGATATTTCAGACACCTTATAATTTAGTTCTGATTCTGAAAACAGGGAATGGCAGTAGTTGTTTATTTTTGTTTAAAGTTAGTTATAGTAGTCTGTTATTGAGAATTAAAATAATTTTGATAATAACACAGGTCCACAAAATCAAACTTTTCGACAGATGTTTTTTAAGTTTTAAAAAGTAATTTTATATAACTTCGATAAGCTGATTTCAAAAATTATATATAAATAATGTATTTTTTATTCAGTAGAAAAGTGGAATCCTATTTTTAAAAAAGCGAAAAAAAAAACTTTGCTGGGTTGTCCGGACATGTGTAGTCCACCATCATGTTTATGCTCCATCTGCCTTGGTATCGCAGTTCCATTTCATTAATGTCAAACCTCTATCCCCGTTCTTTGCTAACTGCTCCAAGATGTCCAGAAAACTAGTACAAACTCATATTACAACCTAGACGATGAAAATGTTGTCACACATTCAGAACAATACTCTCGAACAGGTCCTAGAGTTCCGAAGAAACTTATGAATACCTCTTTAAATAAAAACTCTATATCGGTCATTGTGTTTTGAAAATTCTTTTCTTTACATAATATTCTTATCTGCGCCCAAACAAATATACCTTATATTATCTTGGCATCAGATATGGTTGGAAACTTCTCTCACAAATATTTAGCTTAAGTTTAATATGAAGAGAAGGCAGTAAAACTTTTCTGGGGTCAACTAAGCAATCTCTTTATATATTTTTGCTAAGCCAACTCTGTTATTTGTAGAGAAATCGAATATTATCCAGTGTTGCCAAATCACATTTAATTTCATAAAAATCAATTTATTTAAAAAACATGCCCAATGGAATGGAATCATAATCATATACGAGGTGAGTATATTAATAAAATAATATTTTCAAGATATGCAGCGCTATAAGAAAATGAAGTTATAGAACAAAAATATGGCGTTTCTTCGAAAAAGGACTTCCAAAAATATACAAATAAATAAACAGCTTTCAAACATCAATATCACTGCAGACCTGTCTAACGGGTTACTGGCGCAGAGCAAAGCAAATATTAATGAATTTATATTAGAAAAGCCTTGTGATTTTATTTGGCAGAAAATTTTAGTTTTGGTTAGGTTTGATTAGATTGAAGCTATAAAATCCTTTTGGATAAACTCTAGTGGTTCTTTGGAGCACCTTCAATGGATCTTGCCAGCAATTTTCGACAAGTTACAGCACTTTCTGTACGGAAAAAGCCTCTTATCTACATCACTGTATACGGTTAGGTTAGGGACCATTTAAAAAATATAAATAATATTAGATACAGATTATTTGAAACCAGAGTAACGCCTTTCCAGCTATACCTAAGTAATTAAACCGCTTCAACTAGTTAGAAAAATAAGAGCAACGTCTTCATCGATTTTTGAGTCATCGATCAAAATGTCAATTTCACAATCGTTGAAAAATCCGGCTGGATTTCGCTCCCATATACTCAGTATTTCGCCCTAATTATTTACGTCGCTGTCTCCGTGACCTTATTTGCATTTACCTCTCTTAATTTACTTGTGTTTTCCACATTGAAACGTATTAATTAACATTATAGTCAACATTCTGAAAAAGGTGGGTTGGCACTTTTCGAAACGGCCATTTACATACGACGCGTTTCTCACATAAATCCAGCCGGTTGAGTGGTGAAAGATACATGGAATCTGTTGGCACTACATTTTAAAATGTTTTATTTCGCGTTCGTCAAGTTGTCACCCCTGGGACTTTGCGTTCTGTTTTATGTGACGTTCCGCTATCCCAGGGCTCGTTTCATTCAAAAACTCATTCGGTAAGCGGAACATTTGCATGGCGACATTATCGACTCGCATCGTTGTGTGGTTTTCGTCTAAAACAAAAGCCTCCATGCCCTTTTAATCGATCGTCTCTTATTCAAATCGAGATTTCGGTTGATAGACGTGTCCGCCGCGATTCTGCCAACTTTTCGGCGTATTCAAATCGAGAGGGCGCTATCAGCATGTTCAGATCTAATTTACAAAAGATTCGAACGTTTTGGTTTTGTTTCCGATTGAATTATGGCCGAAAAGATAACAAATTGTTATTATTTTATTTTCAGGGCGGGATTTCTGTTTGCCTACGGTAACTGTCGTCGGTTCCCTTTGGGGCTCATTTTAATGTATAATTTCGTCTTCTTACGACGGATATAGGCAGTATTCTGAAACTGCCACCTCACTGAGGTTGATTGAATGTTGATTTTTCTTCGAACTATCCAATGTTTAACACTGGAAAACTGAGTTAATTTGGATCAATTTTTGCACAAGTGATTAAATTATAAGCGGCATTTTATAATGTCTTCGTGAGCACCGCAGTTTTAAACCAACCAAAATAAAATTATAAAAACACGTATGCCGAGAGAGAAATCATTCCTAAAGTTTTTGAGTATGCGTTGCAGGCATCACAGTTTATCAAAACTAAGTTGAATAACTTTTTATAATTTTATAATTTATTCGTTCTGGAGACAAAAATAAAAAGTCTCTAAAATATAAAATAAAACAATTTGAACTTCTAACTGCAATTAATGACTTTCCCAGTACATTCGAACAAAAAATGATGTTCACAGATTAATTATATTACTTCACAAATAAGATGAACGTACACACTTGGAATTCTGATGTTTTCATTGTTACCATTGCTTCACGAATTGGAATGCTTTATGAATTTTTTTGTTTTATTTAAGGTTAGAAGATGGCAAACATAAAACCATTGCAATAATCCGATAGCACGATATAAAATTTCGGAAATAACAATGTACCCATATCATGAGTGTTTCATTAAGCTTTAGATAATAAAAAATGGCCGACTTGTCCTTATGCAGATGGATTTTTTAATGAACTGTTGTGCACCGCGAATCTTTACGTTTTGACATTTGACAGTTAGATTGATGGCAAAACTTCAAAAGGATTTACCACTTGTTCAATGATCTCTCAACATTTTCGATCCGTCAAAGACAAAATTCCGTTGGCGATACCAACATTTTGCAGCATTCCATGGATATGCGGCAAAGAGAACATTGCGGAGAGCGAAAGAAAAATATCAACTAAGCTGAAAGAACATTCAAAAGCTTTAAGACTAAAACAAATAAACTCATCAGCAGTTAGCAACGAAGAATTCTAGAATCCATAGAAATCTATAAACAACCAGACCATCTTAACCGCGAATCAGTCACTAAGCAGCATCATATAAGCAGTTATAAAGTAGAGTTAAGCTCTGAACAAGCCAACAGGATGATCGGCGAAACGTCAGCATGTTTAAAACGTCTAAAATTTAAGAAGCAAAAAGTTTTATGGTAGCTGAAATAAATAAATCTCTACTATAATGAAATAATGCATAATTTGATTTCTGATCGAATTGATTTGTTTAACTTGGAAAAACTAACTAAAACTAATTTATAGATTTAGAATTTGTATTTTTGGAAAAATACTTGTAATGAACATTCCAAAAAAAAAACACACACACAATTCTTACTGTTATTCTCGGAAATTAGTGTTCTGTTATTTTTATTTTTTGTTTTTAATGCAATTTTGAATTTGAAACATACCCCATATTTGTCAGACCAACTGAATAATGCGTGTGTATAAATTTTTGGAATTTTTTTAAAATTGTAATTTCTAGCAAAAAAAAATCCGAATTTCAATTCAAAATTGTTTCTGATTTGGTTATGAGATATAAGATATAAAATTTAAAAAAAAATAGTTTCAAATTTCGTAACATTGCATCAGATCAAATTAATAATTATTATTATTTTGGCATTCCATTTCATTTCATTCTTTAGTATTGTTCACTTTTGGAAATATATTTTTTTCCGTGGTCATTAGACAAAAATCACCCTTTTGATGAGACTAAGAAATAAGATATCAAATTTCTCTATTTAAAGCTTTAATTATTAAAAAACTTTTACGACTTTTACTGCAAAATACAAGTTTCGTTACCAAAATTATGCTTTTTTGGGTTCTTCTAAGCTTTCTTTATTTTGTCTTCAAAAGCTTCTTTCCTCAATACTTTTGGTGAGTTTTGAGTAAACATCTAATTAAATTAAATATATCCAGTTTGCCAAAATGAAAGTGATTCCTTTACAGGAACTGTTGTGGTCTAGAAAAGGACATAGTAGGAAGAAGGGTTCTCATGTTCAAAGCTGCAGTGTCGAAAAAACCCAATATCCACTAATAATCTAGTCAAAATAGATAAAAAAATTAGTCAAAACTTAGGCAAGATTCGTATAGAGCTGAAAATCGACAGAGACGTTAAATACACCATTATACATGGAATGTCAAAAATCCCTTTCGATTTAATAAAGGTCAAACGTGCAAAATTGAGATTTTTTTCCATTTTTTGCAAAAATGGTAAGTTTTATCTTGAAAATAGGTCAGATAAAAGTTATAGATCATACAATCCTCTGCAAAAACTCTTTAGGTACTTTTTTTTTCTCTACTCACCATTCGTGAGATATCGCGGTTTCCACTATTAGAAAATTCATATTTTACATAATATGCACACATTTCATCACCACCTATGAGTTAATGTACTCGGCGCACTTTTCTAAGGTGGTTTCTCCAGTAGCTTTACTCCATGATCTATTGTAATCAAGAAAATTTGATCAGATCGTATCCTATTTATTGAAAATATGGTCAAATTGATAATTTTCAAAGTGGAATAGACTGTTTTCTTCTAATTACAATACTTCTACTTCAACTATAATTTCTTCATCTTGCAGAAGCTCTGTTCGCTGTTCTAAGAAAACGGATGCATCAATTGTCTCTTCATTAGAATCATAAATAATTTCTTCTGTTGTACTACAACCCGTCTTGCAGTTAAAGGAAATAGTATTGAGCAGTTTTTCTGGGGCAGGCGGGAGTAGATTTTGAATTGGCTCCAAATAATTATCTGTTGATTTCCAACCGCATTCTTCTGGGTTCAGCTCATTGCCTAGCCATATTTGAACTTGATAATACCCACGATACAAATTCTGAGAGGCAGGAGCAGATGTTGGAGGTAGACAAGAGAAATATCTATATTTATCTCTGCATCTTTTTTTTGGAGCACCATAAATTGTAAGAACAAAACGAATTCCATTTGTAACGATGTGGGGTGGAGAAGAGTCAATCTTTTTAAATTCTTCTGCGCAATTAATTAAATTATTACGTTTTTCGAACATTTTAAACACTGCTGTTTTACCTCCAGTAATTACATGTAAACATAAAATATGAGCTTGACATTTTGGATATGCAGTCAGACTTTGTGATATTGAACTTGAGCATTCCCAGGTTCCAGAAATTAAATAATTTTTCATGTTATCCGTGCAGTCAGTAGTATCAACAAATCAACATCTTCCCCAACAACGGCAGTTGTATTTGAACGTTTCCATTGTTCTATTGCTGTTTCAATTTCATTATCAGCTTGTTTTATTGAGATACCAGAAGCTGTAAATTCTTCACATAACATTGAAATGAAGCGAGACTTATTGTGGTTATTTGCAAGAAATTGTTGTTTTGTTGAGAATTTTATAGATCGATCAAAATTGATATCAAAAGATGAAGACATTTTTCATACGGATAATACAATCATACTGCTATGACCAAAAAGTTCATAGTTTCTTATTTTTATTTATATTGAACGTCCGATGACGGGTCTAGACTGCGTTTAAGTGCATGTTATGTAAAATTTGAATTTTCTAATAGTTGGTGAGTCAAGTCAAGTGAAGCCAAGTGCCTGAGAAATTTTTGTAGAGAATTGTATGATCTTTAACTTTTGTTTCATTTCGTTTCGTTTGTTTTTGAGAAAAATGAGACCTTGAATAACATTTTTACGCAAGGGGATTTTTGACATTTCGTTTATAATGGTGTATTTAATGTCTCTGCCAATTTTTAGCTCTACGCGAATTTTGGCTAGGTGAAATGTTTATTTTGACTGGATTATAACCCGATGTTTGAGCAAAAAAAATTTCGGAGTGATGCCTAAATCTCTCGTGGTTGAGACACCCGGTACACGTCTATGGCCATAATTAATTCAATAGCCGAAATATACGTTGTATGTACACGTTCGGCATATCTACACACGTACAACCGTGGTCTCGTGTCCGTCAGCCAATCAGAGCGCAGACACGGGCAGCCTGGTGTTTTGTGTAAAAACCACCTGCCCCTACATCGACGATCTCCACTACGGGCGTTTTTACCACCGTCACAATTCGAGAACGTAGCCGAAAATTCTATTTAATCACTTTTTGCGTAGACCTTCGCATATATCGAATTATTCGACACAACCTCTAATTGCAATAAGAACGAGACATTTACAAATTAATCTAAAAGACTTATTATACAGAAAATATATGTCTAAAAGATAAAAAAATCACTGTGTTTTCACTTCTGATAACGTAATAACATTTCTGATGGAATTTCTCGAAATCCAAAATGAATTTAAAAAAAGTTTCAATTTAAGAAATTTCTAATGTTATTTTGTTTTAAATGGTTTTTTTCAAAGGATACTGAAAGTCGCCTAGAAACTTCCCATTTAGTGAAAGGCCCTTGAAAATTATTTGGGAAATGGATGAAAACTTGTACAGGGTGTGTTATAACAGCACCGGTTCAATAGTATAGTAGAATGACTACTCATAAAGTTTTTATTTGCGTAAATTTAAACTAATTATAATCTGAGGAACTATTAAATTTTCTGAAGAAGCACTCCATGTTTTTTTTTTAAAATTGTTGAACAAGCACCTAATATAGACAGAACGGCCATTCTTTCATTGCAAGTCCAAATATATAATTATGAAAAGTACCACCGGACAATTTCGTTAACAAACTGTAGATATTGGAAAACGCAACCAAGAAAATTAAAAAAAACTATAAACCAAGTCAATAAGCAATTAGCCCTAAATCTAGCGGAATTAAAATTAACAAACGCTAAAAATTGCATGGTAAATTGTAGAGGGCGCTACGTATGGTACTTTTAACAGGTATAACTTCAAAATTTCGCCTTGGATCGGTGTTTCGAGAAATTCGGATATTAAATTTTCGTTCGACCTAATTCAACAGTTTCATGTGAACATACAAATGCAAGTAGGCTTGGACTAACCTAATAACAATAAGAGACAATAAATCAGTGCAAAGTAGGCTCCGACGAAAAACAGACGCGGTAAAGTAGCTGCAAAATATTTCAAAGTAGGCTTTGACTTAAACAAATGCCATTAAAGTACTTTGGTTTACGTGATTTTTTTGCTGCATGTCAGTATCTTGGGTGTTTCAATCACCTTGGCCGCCTAGGAGTACAGATCTATTGATTATTGTTTTTGCAGGTACATGCACTCGCTAGTGCATGAAGAAGTAGTTCATACTTGATTTTTTTTTATGAATGATTTTTGTATTTAATTTTAGTTTAAAATTAAATTTATATTTCCAAAAAATTTTTTTCATTGACGTCGAAGTTTTTTTTGAGTCGCTTGTTGTAAAAATCTCAAAATAAATATTGTTAAGGACGCTGTTAAGGTCTGTACTACCAGATCGTTATGTTATATAGTTATATCTAGGTTATTTCAAAATTGATGGCATAAAAAAATGAAATGGAAAATGAAATGCCAGTACCATAGGTAGAGTCCTCTACAATTTTCTCATGTCAGAAACCCAGATTTTCCAGATTTTGTGTTTGATTATTTCAGGAATTAACTAAAAAATTCAAAAATGAAATTGCTTTGATACCCTATATCTCTGTTAATATAACCTTTTGCACTAAAGTAAGTTTCGTTAAATCGTAGTATTTTGCCATATACCACGACTTACGACACGCCCTGTATATTTCACACAATGTTTTTAAGCAACAAGTACTTTGTTTGGTCAGACCTGTAATTTTCGCAGGGCCGCTATTTTTTAATGGCGTCCAGATTACCGCAATAATTACTAATTTTTGGAGGAACCCAAGAAGTTTGCTTCAGAAAGCAACAAATTCGGAAGCGAATTATAATCATCATAAAAATCGTACCGAAGACTGCGTGGCATTCGCCGCGACTAATTTCGTGAGATCAAAAGACCTGTCCCTTTCGAATCGCCTATACAGACTAAGGTATTGCGTTAGACAAGCGATTAGAATATGAAAAGGTTTTACGCGTTTTTTATTTAAACGAAGTTAGATGAAGGAGCCTGGACCGATTTGAATAAACAAAAAAAGGAGCTTCCTCGGAACACATGTAGGACAAAAAATGATTTACAGTAACACGTCTAGACGATGGGACTGGCTAATTCGCATGATAAGACCTTTGGGTTTTGATCGTAGTTCGTTGACGACGTATTCATATAGCTTGGGCGAAAAAAGGTCGCTTAAAGATAGTTGAAATAACCAATGATTTGAAAGCCATGTTGTGGCCATTGCGACGTGCTCATCAGGTACCAACTTGCTTTGGAAATTGTTATATAATATAATATGCAAGATATCAAAGTTGGGAATGATTTTTCTTATTCTTATTCATGCTTTAAAAAATAAATTAATTGGTTTCAAGTGGGAGAAAACTAGGTGCTAAAAATAGCGACAGTGAGGCAAACCTTTTGGCCATCAAAATCTGGAGAAGTCACTGAAACAGTGACTTTTTTGATGATGCTACAGCTACAGAATATTTATTTAGTTTTTTTTAGGATCCGTTACTGTAAAATGTAAAAGATGAAAGATTATCAAAAGCTTAACAAGAAACAAATTGTTCAAAAGTTAACTTATATCCCTGAATATTTTCTAGAACATACCTTTCAGAACATTATACTTTTGTATTCACTGACATGGATCAATATTCATTTGTCATTATTCATCGCCTTTTAAAAATGATTTGAAAATATATTTTATTAACTCAAGGTCAATTTATTGGATTTTGACTGGTTAAGCTTCTAGAATGGAATTTAACAGTTGTCGCTTTTCTATCACTGCCTGCCGTTTCCATGACCGACAATGGAGTTTTCTAAAGGCGACTTGAGCAATAGAAGGAAAAGCAGGGATCTCACCTCAGGGAGCATATTTTCTACCGATTTATGAATAGCAGTGTTGAATTGAATTAAAGCGTGTAAAGGTCTTTTCTACCACAGTTATTAATATAATAAAAATTCCATCAAAACAGTCAGTAGCGCTGCCTTTTTGTTCACCAGTCAGGATGGTAAATCATTTCCTCTGTATTTGGGAATGTTTTATCTGTCAAACCGTTCCCCAACTCATTTAAAAATATTTTTTTTTTCTTTACATTTTTATCACTTATTTTTAAAATTTTAAAAGGTGTGATCATATTTCCTATAATATCCAAGAACTAAAATGTCTCAAAATGGTTAAAAAATTTAATTGTGTAATTGTATATAATTCTGAGCATACCTAATCGCTATTTCAATGTGTTGCGTAATATGTTTAAAACATGAAGGTAATAAGGTAATGATGTAATTGTAAAACAGTAAAACGAAATGTCCAAAATCTCAAAAATCAGGTGTCTACAGGTTGAAATGCGGATCTTGGCCTAAAATTTATATTGGACAAACAGGTAGATCCTTCAAGAAACGCATTAACGAACATAAAAGAGCGTTTAAAAACAATAGTCTAGATTATAATTATGCTAGAGTTAAACACAGAAAAACACATTTTTGGCGCCAATATTGGTATTTTACATACAGCCACAAAAAGTAGAAAATTAAATTTATTGGGAACCATGGAAATTAACAAAATGAGACATACAAATGTATTGCTTAATGATCAATTAGACTTAAATACCTCTCCTTTATTGAACTTAAATTCTCACAACAACATTAATTAAGCAGGTAGTTTGTACATATTATATTTGATAAAGACACGGTGTTGTCGAAACAATTGTCATGTAAAAATATATAATTTCGTGAAAATCTGAACTTTTAGTTCTTATTTATTTTGATAAATTGATTTTCATCAAGTAAAAGCCACCTCAGTTCAATTCTCCATGTTCAACCATTTATTCTCCACTAGTTTATGTGATCTTCTCTCGCGGCCTCTAATACCGTAATTAGTCTCAAATATGAATTCTGCACTTCTGTATATTCTGTATATTTGCTTATTTAGTTGCACAAGTTCAAAGCTATGCATACGCATTAAATGTTGATTTATTTTTTTTCTGGTAAAACTGTTATCCACAAAGTCCAACGCATTAATATTTTTTTATAACACATTAATTTATTGATTCTTTCTTTACGGGGTTGTTTTCAGGGCGGTCCGGTTGTCAAAGGTGGACCCCGCGTAGATTTCGTGAATGGTCCGGACCGGTGTTTTTGCAAAACCGAGAGAAGAGAGGGCATTAAGCAGGTGATCCAATTAACGGTACCTGTAGTCGCGGATCACCTGTAAACCAGAAAGATGCACTCACACACACGCGCGCGCGCTAAAACATTCAAAATTCCGTTGTCGATGTCTGTCGCTTATTTTTGCTCAAACTGGATTAATTTATTGGCCCCCTCATAAGATATGCATACGTTTAAGTGGGTTATTTCAAAATTATTCATGATTAACGTATCGGCATCGCCGAACGAACTGACGCTGATTTTGAACTGGCTTTGCCCTCGGTCGAAGCCAGTGATATCGGAAGAAGATCCGAAAAACCTTACGAATATTATTAGGACGCTTAAAATTGAGAATTTGATGACATATGTTATTAATGATTGGGTGGGTTTTGAACTTTCCAGAAGAGGAGATGTGTCCTCTTAATTTTTCAAAGAAACTTCCCCAGGCTACTGTAATACTTTTTACAAAACTGGATTCCTCCTGAGCCTGTTTTTGCTGAGTCGAGCTTGCTGACGTTTCGCCACTGTTTGCTTCTTCAGAGCTTGACTGAAACTGGCTCGCATTCTACTCAGTACCTGCTTATATATTGTTTGAGGGGGGCGGAGCTAAATGAGGGGCACAAACACCGTCTCGGATGACTGATTCCCATATTGGTGAGAGGTAGTGATCTCAGTAGCGGTTAAGATTGTTATGTTGTTTATACATTTTTTTAATTTGTTTTAGTCGTAAGGCTCTTTCGTCTTCTTTAAGCCTAGTTGATATTTTTCGTCCGGTTTCTCCAATATATTTTTTGCCGCATAAGCATGGAATGCTGCAAACTCCTGGCATTTCAAATGGTTGAGATATTTTTGGACGAGTGGTAAATCTGGCTTTGATGTTATACTTCTTTGGAACTTTTGATATGTGGTTAGTGATATTTTGAATGTAAGGAAGGGTCACAGTGGCAAGTGTAGGATTGCTTTCGGCCTCATTGCTATTGGAAGGTTGTGGTGAAGTGTATTTTTTGATCGAACGCTTAATATCTTTAATGTGGAACTTATTAGAAAGAATTTGGGCTGAGATAGTTTTACGGCTCTGTAAACAAGAGAGTTGATAACCGATGATTTTTGGGCAGGATGGTGATGTGACCATGCATTAAGGTATCGTCTGTGTGCGTAGATTTTCTGTTAGCACAGTGACCCAATGTTGATAAAATTCCATTTGAGATGCCAATAGTTTACAGCAAAGAATACATTGGACAGAGCGGACGAAAAATATCAACTAGGCTCAAAGAACACGAAAGAGCCTTACGACAAAGACAAATAAATTCATCAGCTGTTGCCGAACAAAATCAGGAAACCGGATATAAAATTTTATTCGATAAAACTAAAATTCTTGCATGTAATCAATTCTTCTGCCAAAGAAAAGTCCGAGGCTCTATAGAAATCAATAAACAACCTAACAGTCTTAACCGCGACTCAGGTCTCTACCTGTCACCATCATCCGAGACGGTGTTTATGTCCCTCATTTAGCTCCGCCCCCTCAAGCAATATATAAGCAGGTACAGAGTAAAATGAGAGCCAGTTTTAGTCAAGCTCTGAAGAAGCCAACAGGATGATTGGCAAAACGTGTGCAAGTTCGACTCAGCAAACACCGACGCAGAAGGAATCCAGAAGTTTTGTAAAAAAGGTTTCCTCTCGAAAATTTTTCTTTTGTATTGCTCTGTTGTGAAATCCGTTGTTGATTATTCTTCTATGGTGTTTAATCTTCAATACGTTCAATATGAAAATATAATTGAAAATGTTAAAAAAATTCAATTCAACAAATCGCGGCCTTGTAGACTCGCCCTCCTCTATTAGTTGTCAATGTTTTACCACAAGAGAATAAGTGACAGGAGTGCTTCAGATCACCGTTAACAATTCCTCCATTATTCGGTGCGGTAAAAGTTATAATGAAGTTTTTTTTCGGAAAAGAAAGGTATCAAGAAAGAAGACGGGAAAAAGGATTACAAATAGGTAGAGGCCAGAGTTCCTTTTTATTATTCCTTGCTTTTTTTCACTTTGCTGACAGTTTCCTAACATGACATTTCTGCTTATATGTTATAGTCGGGGAACCAGGACTGCTGCAGAAATGGTTGCAAAAGAAAGCTTTCCGAATAATGGTTGGTGCAAGCATTAGCGAGTCTTCTTTTCCGTCAACCCTTTTACCGTTCATTTCTTTGTTTTATCTATCTACAGTGTCTCGGACAAAATGAAAAGGCTTAATCTGACCTATGTTTCTACAGTCTAGAGGAACATTTAATATTCGATTTGAAGCTGTGAATCTCTCTCTCTCTTATGTATTATTGTTTGTTGGAATTGGAAATTTATATTCTATTCAATTTAGTAGAAGTGTTACATATTGTTGGAACCCTTAAGGGTATCCGAGGACGTTTAAAATGTACGTTACTAATGATGGCTGAAGCTTTGCTGAACAAAATTGAATCTTAAATAGTGGGTAGTATCCCTTTAAGTGTTTAAATGTAGACAACGTTAATTTTCGCTGAATGCCTTAAATACAATCAAAAACGTATCTTTAAGGAAAATAGCCCTGTAGTTTTTCAAAAAGTCGTTTTTTTTTCAAGAACAATATTATCAAAGGTTTTTATATCTATATTTCTATATCTTGCAAAAGAGTGAGATTCAGTAAATTCAGTATCAATTTAAGAATTTGTAATATTGTAATTCCGAAATGGAAGGATTTTATTTTATATTGGTCCTGAATATCTACCTGAAACGAATCTTTAGCATACAAAAGCCATTTCAATTAAACAATAATCAGACTTTCATTGGAAATTATATCAGTGGTTTTTGGCATTGGCTTCATTACAATTTAATTAGATCTAGACCTAGCGTTAGCTAAACGGGCGCAGAGCAGGACAAACTTATAACGTATATAATATGCCATCTTCTCCTCAAGAGCTTTATTGTACCTAAGTCAACTATTTAGTTCAATGCGTTATAGAATAATTCTTATATATTAATCTTTCCTAGAAATGATTAGTTTTGATAACTTGTGCCCCCAAAACTTCTAAAATCATCAATTGAGACGATCTTCCTTTAGTAAATTATGCAATTCACTTTGCGCACGCATAATGAGCGTTTTTAAAAGAGGAAGTCGAAAACATAATTTTTGAAGCAAATTTATGTGGACGTTATTTCACTTTCGCATGTAAATTTTATAAAATAAAGTGGCCCTGACGAATATTAAACGGTACTCTCTAAGATGCATTAAACAACCGTCATTATTCATCCGCTTCAATTCATTAGCGCCATGGAGACCGACAGCTGTCTCGCAAGGAACTGCGCTCTTACCAGTACCGATCAAAAAATAGTGATCGTAAAAACCTGACGAAAGTTATAGCGCTTTTATGACGAACTGAATAACAATTTAATTTAGCTTTAATTCTTTAACACTTCGACTTCATTTTTTACTTCTTTCCGCTTTTGGAGTATTAAAGGGGAAGTAATGTTATTGCTCATTGCTTGAAGAATTTTTCAGCGAACGTAATATATCCGAACAAATGTGTTTACATGGATCATGGAACTGTACCGAAAAAAACCGAAAAGGAAATTTACAAATGTCATTGACATGAAAACGCGACTACGATAAGATGTCGACCCGACCGCGTATCGATATTAATTGCGTATGGCGGCATGCCCAGACGCACGTGCTAGCCCCCATTCTCTCAGGCCTTTCGTCTGGTTGAACGACTAGACTATTCAATGTTTTTTTATCGAGATAGACGCTTCGACTGTTGTACGGAATAACAATATCGCCGGTACAGTGCTGCTTTGGAGTCAATTGCGACTTTCCGCGGAACTTCGTCAACTTAGAACGGCAAACAAATGAAAAATGTCCATCTGTATGGATATGTATGGGTATATATCGAAATAGAAACAATAAAATTTTGGACTAAGTCCTGCAAATGTTATCAACAATTGCATGGTAGAAGGTGCAATAGATTAGTTAGTTCAGCAAGATGATCATCAGACTGCAATATAAAGTACGGCTTTCCTAAGTCGGTGGATAATAATTTTAATTTTAAAAAAGCTAACTGCTCGTGTACGATATGTTTTTAAACTTGGACTGGCCATTTCTATTGCGTGAATCAGATGTTGAGTCAGCATGCTCCTTGTTTTTGATAAACTGTTTGAAACATATATGTTCCTCGCTTCCTGGTTTAATTGGAATATAATATACAACATACAAAAGAAAGCTGGATGCCACAAAAGTTTCGGAAGAACGGGTAGTCCCTGAGAATTGCAAAAATGTAAATGATTTTGGTTAAAGATAAAATCTGAAACTAGGTATTCCTATAAAAGCTATCTACTGAAAATTGAATATGATATTAAAAAAGATCCTAAAAATTTAATCGTTTAAAGAGTTTACTAAAAACAAAAGAGAAATCTCTAATTCGCAATGGGTCCAGATTTAATTCCATCATTCCTTATAAAAGACTGTTGTTTTGATTTAACTAAACCGCTTGTTAATATGTGTTTTAGAGACCAAGCGGTTCCTGGTATATTAAAAATGTCTAAAATTTGTCCCATACACAAAAAAAATATCCACCATTACCAATTTAATGACTATGTCTCAGTTCTCAGGTTTTCAAATTGACGTCATATATCTTGATTTTTCAAAAGCGTTTAATCGTCTAGATCAGAAAATTCTAATCCAGAAGTTTCGTGCTTTTGGATTTTCCGAATCGCTTGATAATTTTTGCTGCTATTTCTCTCCAATAAATACATTGCTTCCTCAGGCACTCCTCACGGCTCAACAATTGTGTAATGTAGTCTCTCTTACCACCAAGACTGTAGCTGTGACATATGACTATTACCTTTTTGATAAAAACTATCTCTCTCTCTCTCTCTCTCTCTCTCTCTCTCTCTCTCTCTCTCTCTCTCTCTCTCTCTCTCTCTCTCTCTCTCTCTCTCTCCCTCCCTCTCTCTCTCTCTCCCTCTCTCTCTCTCTCTCTCTCTCTCTCTCTCTCTCTCTATTCTTGGGAGTAGTATTCGACTCGAAAGTATCCTTCGTTCCTCATATTACTAAGGTACTGACAGAAGCCTCAAAAAGCTATGGATTTATCGTACGTTGCACTAGAGACTTTAAAAATAAAGCAGTGATAGGAATATTATATAACTCATACGTCAGGTCTAAATTGCAGTATGCATCAGTAGTTCGGTCTCCTGATTAAAATTGTTATGTTAATAAAATGCAATATTTTATCGTAAGTTTTTGAAGTATATATTGTATAAGTTGGAGTTGGAGTATATCCCCCACAGGAGTATTAGCATACAATATTATTAAATAGATTTGGTTAGTGGTTGTCATGATTCAATGACTTTATTCAAAATCACAAATAACTTGTTTGATTGTCCTGACCTATTATATGGACTACATTTTCGTGTTCCCGGTAGACATAGTATACATTCTTTCTGCCCACGCCAAGAACAAATATTATTATTATATATTACAATTTTCACCTATTTTTTCAATGTGCTCCAAATACAGTGCTCGACCCGATTTGGACTTTTTGGTGCAATTTTTTACAAAGATAATAAGGTTATTGTCCCATTTAGTAAAGTTATTAATTTCAGTATTTTCCTATTCTCTCGTTTTTTTTTATGAGATTTAATATTTATGTTAAGGTAGACTTTAGGTTAAGTAATATATCATTCCTTGCAATGCCTCTATAACTATTTTTGTACTATAACCGACCTGTTAGTTGGTCTCCATAAAATAAATCTCTTTTAATTTATATGAATAAAGAACTTAATTTTTCTTACACTTCATTATTATTATTTATTAACTGACTAATATACACTCTTACACCCCTTACCTGTACAGTTTACATATTCAGTCACATCTCTCATAACGGACAACTACATTAGGCGGACACAAGTATAAATGTGGTGTTCCATAAGGTTCGATCCTTGGGCCTCTTTTATTGTCTATATTTATGTTGATATGCAAATTTACCTTTCATTTTTTCCGACAACTCACAATAAGTCACAAATATTAATATAAACGAAGATTAAAAAAGATTAATACAGTTTTGAATAATTAATTAATTAATTAATGCAATAAAGTCTTCAATAAGGATATTTGTGTGACGCTATTCAAGACACTTTTCGCATAAAATTTAGATTGGGATTGTATTTCCAAACTTATCTTTGTTTTAAACCACATGCTAAAAAGATGATACGCACTGCATGTGGCGATCTAAATATGCTATATCTCCACAGTCAAAGTCGTTAAAAACAGGGTTGACTTAATCGTTGCATTTAAGTCGCTTTAATTTTTGTGATGGATAAAACAGAACATAGAGTCCAAATGACGTGTTTACGGTTTCATCTAAACTTAAGGAAACAAAGCGGTTAACGATGAAAAGTAGAAGGACCTAGTACCTTCATGACAAAATTAACTTTCGTACTGACGTGCATACGCTGAACTTAAGATATGGTGGCTATATATCGCCCACACCGCAGAAACTAACCCTGTTTCAACTCTTCAACGCCTATAACCTCTAAATTGGAGTACCGGAAGAATTAAAATATTTAAGTTTAAACCGTTGTTTATTTTCTCTCTTTTTCTCGTTCTTTATTTTTTTTTTGTTTTTTCTTGTATAATATTTTTATTTCCAACAGCAAAAAAATATTTTCAATTATTGCTTGTTTAGGATCGGACATAATATGCAAGTATCTATTTGAATATTACCTTCAGTGTCTACAGGTTTAACTTGAACTTTTCGTAATTGTTTTCAGCTCCCCTCAGGCAAAGAAAATTTTGCTATACTTTCTTTCTCATTTTATTGCTCATTTCTCATATTATACTGTAAGTCACGCTGCTTTTCTTCTTTTTATTTGCAACAATCCCCTTTACGTTACCACACCTCTCAGAACCACAATGTTTATACTAAACAAAACTTCTGAATTACTCCTGCATCGGTTGTTGTTCAATTGTTTCCTCAATCATCCTGTTGGATTCTTCAGCGCTTAACTGGAACTGTTTCACTCATCGTCTAAAAGCTTTATTGATTCCATATAGATGTTATTTGGTGCAGCTGCTGCTTTACTTGTTTTATAACTTTTGGGACTTCCGCTTTAAACATTTCTGGGGAGTCTTCAAATGTGCAAGTATCCACAAAGATTCTTTGGTTATTCTCGCTAAACAGAAGTTGGTTATTGCCTTCCTTAAGTAACGCAGTTCCTTTTAATACTTAAATACTTGTTTACCATGAAATTAAAATCAAAGTTTCGAAATCGCACATCGCATTTTCGTTAATTATGCACTAAAGACCCACACAACATCCACTCGGATTCAATCGCGACAAAAATTGATATATGCTTCTCACATAAGATAATTAGGGCCGGTCATTTATATATCCCATATAATTTGACGTCATGCTAATGGAGCAAGCACAAATTGAATGCGTACCCCCGAATACGCTACAATTACTGACCCGTCTCTTTTGAAAATTTGATTGACTTAAAACTGCCAAAATTTTATCTTTGCCCACTTGGTATTCAATACGCGGCCTATAATTTTTCAAAACAAATGAGTCGCGTAATGAGCTTTGACGAAAAATTATACTGTCCCAGAGTAATGTACAAAAAATACACACCTATGCGATTGCTGGTTTTTGTTTAATTCCTGATATTTGTTCGGAATGACATGTCAGCAGATGGCCGTGTATCAGTATAGGCCGTATTACTAGTATAAAGTTTAACATTTTATTTAATTTTTTTATCTTTTTGGAATGTTGAATCAATCTATGTTAGAAAAAGTTTAAATTTGAAAAAAAAAAAGTTAATTTTTGTCGCTAACACCTGTCAAACAATGTCAATAACATTTGCATGTTTTGCTTCAACGAATGCTTGTTGCCGTACAAAATTAAAGTATGTCGAATATACGTAAAAACTTGGTGTCGCGAATTTTAATGGAGATCAGGTATTCGGATTTTTAAACCACAAAGCCTTGCTTGCCAGACATATAAATTTCGAAAAGGTGTTAAAATACCGTAAAACGTAAAATCCTTGGTTCTGCTTAAAAAAAAAAAATTTCACCTGCGGACAAACTAATCGTGTGTTTGCTTGTGTGCATGTTGTATAAATTTTAATATTTTTCTTGTTAGTAACAAGGAAATATTTGTTTCCTTATTTTGAAAGCAATCCTTCTGTCTAAACAAAGTGAAAACAAATAGTAGATATGATATTTTCGGTAAAATTTATAACAAGTTGAAGTAGTAATTAAACAAATTATTAAAGACACAAACTATTCTTTTCCAGGAAGAAAAACATGCAACCCCGAAAATCAGCAAATGAATCAATACACGGACATTATTTAATCATTTATAATTTTTGACGATGAAAATGCATTCGATTTTAAAAAAGAATTGAATATTTTTATCCCTTTAAGTACTGAATACAAAAATATTAAATCATTGGGCTTTTCAAATTGGATATGTTTAGAGAAATATAAGAAAAATATTTTTAGTGTCTGGCATGCAAAAAATTAACACAGGTACTATATTTAAAATTTAAAGACAAAGGGATTGTTTCAAACTTCTGTATTCCTCTTGCGTCCGTTGATGTTGAATTGTACTTGCTAAACATCAACAACGCATTCAACAGGAATCCAGAAATTTTCTATATAGTATTACTTGTTACTAATTGTGTTACTGCAGAAATATCTTTGAAAAATTCAAAATGCTTAGTTGAAGTGTCCAAAAGCTTATAGTAAGAATTCTTTTCAAATCTGGCAATAGCCAATAGGGATGTTTCTATTTTGAGTAGGCCACAACTGAAAACGGAATAGTTTTTCTACGTGGAAATGACAGGATGAATACTGCCCAATTATAATTACATTATGAAGTGCTTGTGCAGCCCAAAATTCGTATTAATACATCATTTTTCGGGTCTCACTTAAAATCACTGCTCTCGTACGTAATTTTTCCCAATTTACATAAACCATACGTTATGTGTATGCAACTTTTGTGGCTATACAAAATAATCGATATAAAAACGGAAACGTGCAGTGCCGGACTATTGCCAAATATATTACTGCTATTCGTTTGAACTCAGCAACCTTTCCATTACTCTAGGATATCAGATATATACAGTTCATATTAAGTAAAGTTTTGGTCACTTCATCAAGCTCAACCCGCGCGTCGTTGCCTTCACTTTCATATTTTCCTTGAATAAAAATATTTTATATTGTTAACTTATCAACATTTGTTGTCAACAATTCTTAAAAGCTTAATTTTATATATATTTATCAAATATTTGCTCAATTGCCAGTTATAATACAAAAATATGATTATAACGATGAGCACCTCTAAATATAAAAATATATACAAGGGCAGCCCCAACAATTTTTGAATTTGAATTTTTGAATAGCCGAAAGGTTTTTAGGAACCCGTTTTGCACTAACCTTAGCTTAGAAAGCTTAGTAATTTCTGAGATTTCCTTGACCTTTAAACGTCGATCACTCAATACCACCTCTTCCGCAATCGCAATAATATCTGCCGTTATGACCTCCACTGGTTGACCAGTTCTTGAATCATCTTCAAGGGATTCCTGCCCCATTCGAAAACGTTTTGCCCATTCTTTCACTACAGAATACGAAGGAGAACTTTGGCCGTACACACCATCCAGCCTTTCTTTAATAATTTTAGGTGCTAACCCTTCTTTTGTCAAAAACTTTATGACTGCTCTATACACAATTTGCGTTATTTGCGACATTTTTTCGGACACGTCTTGTTTAAAATGCCGTCAATAAAAAACTATTTGACGCAAGATTTCATTTTTTTTTCGCAGCCTACTAAGATATATATTTAAAAGAAGACAAAGTTTTATCGTGATACTGGAGCTGCATCTATGTCAGGTCGGGAAATTTTGGCGCTAACCTCGTATATTATGAATATATAAATACATGTAAAATATTTTCATTTAAAATTGAAAATCATCGAATCACTACATTAATGATAAGTGGAAGAATGTCCCGTTTGATCGTTACTAGTTCGCTATTGTTTTATTATGCGTAACGGAATTTTTCCACATTTCAGGGGTAACAATTTCCAGTGCCTCGTGCCACATTTTTAAACAACATCTTGAGTATTACTATCTCTGCGAATATGTCAGTCATAACTGTTTTTTGCACTATGATATGGAGGGAATTTATTGCTGTGTTTGAATACTCCAATCTTTTGTTCGGTTAACCAATTCTGAATTTAAACCTTGGTCTAAGAACTATGTATTAGGTGTCTTCGTTAATTACCATGATGGTTTTTGATGAAAATATACTATAATATATAATACAATATACCTTCAGGAATTTATTGTGTATATCTTATTAACATGTGAATATGTTAATAGTGACCTTTTGCCATCAAATTTGGTAGTTTTAACAGTGGTTAACAGTACCATTTTGAAAAATCCAGGAAACATAAACTGATACAAAGCTTCCACAATTGGTTGATTTTTAATTGCATCATATACAGGAAAATCCACACATGATTTCCTACAAGAACCAAAAATAAGTGTTATGGATATCTATATACCTAACTGATAAAACTTTTGGTAAAAGACTTACTTTTTGTATACATATCGGGGGTGGTGTTGATATAGCTCTGGTATCGAGATTTGGAGTGCCGCGACTCTCTTTGCCCTGCCTTTAAAACATCACAAACAGTAGGCAGACCTAAGTTTATAGACTATAAAGTCACTAAAGTTCAGATATTGCCGATTCCTATTTGGCATCTTCTAGGAATTACTAGGAAGTTGCTGTCAAACAACATGATCTCTTAATTCAAATCACTCATTTCCTCTTATTTCGAATCTCACGAGAAAATATCGAAGCCCTCTGAGGCGTATTAAGTTTGCAGGGTTCGGTTGAGAGTTGCCATCCCCTAATTTATTGAGTTGAATATTTGCAGATCGGGTCAAGTCCGGACCTGGCATTTGGTCCACAAGAGGTGATTACTTGGCATTTGCGTAATACGTAAGATTAGCCGAAAACTTACGCCAAAATAATTACGGTCCAAAATAATGAGATCATACAAATATTGAAACTGAGAATTCCGTGTTTGATTTGCATACGAAATTATTAAGCGTTGATACAAAATGCGCGATATAAACGAGCTAACTCGTTTTCTGTAATTACATATATAAATTTTTATATAGCCTCGTATCTCGCCGCCCTTTGTAATTATAGTGTAACATATTCACACCTTTGGTGTTGAAGCTTTACGAAATTTACACTCGAAAATACCCAGTCGCAAGGTTTTATTAAAGGTTAGCACATCGAATTTTGTTTATTAAACTTAAATATTTTCCAAATGGCTTCTTATGGAAGCAACAATTTCAATCAGTGGCGTTTAAAAACGGTATTTACGTGCCAAATCAATTTCGATTACCTGGACGAATCGAAATCACAAAAGAAAGTTTAGGGTGGTTGGAAATATAGCAATCATTTGGTAGCTGTGGGTTAAATATTTACAAGAAAAAAAAACTCGTTGGGTAGGTGCTGCAAATTTTATGAAAGTGAGAGGGCAAGTAGATCCATATGACCCTCTTTTATTTTTGAAAGCGACACACAACAAAAATTACTCAATAAAATATCCCTGTTCTAAAGTACTCAATTATCCAAGCATTAAGCGTGCGAAAAGTGTCAGTTTGAAGCGCCAGTTACATTTGCGGTATTTTAGTCGCAGTGACAGCACATAATGTAAAGAACTTTGTAAGAAAGCTCTAATAAACCAGGAGGCGTAGAAATAGGGGAGGAGACAAGAGAGTTAATCAACTCCCTATAAAGAGATTAAGAGTAATTCCAATGGCCCACACAGCCGAATAGCATGTAATGGAGTTTTGCAACTTCTCCGCATTCACACAGCTTAGATGGATGCTTCTTAATCTACACACAGTAGTCATTTCTTTTCTGGTGAGATTCAACCTACGAAACCAGGACTTAACCGGAGGATCCTTATTAAAGCTACTATAGATTTTTCCTTTGTAGAAGAAGATTTTTTTTATTAACCACATATGGTACAATGATAATACAATTGCAGCCTGTCAATATAAGGTAAAATACAAAAACAAAATGTAAAAAGTATAAAGGTGTAAAAAAAAGTATTTTATAAATAACACAAATAACACAGTAGTAAACAATAACAAATGTAAAGGTCAACAACACTAACACGGAGTATAAAAATCGTACAGAAATTGCAAGATAGTATGGTATGATCTTCACACATTTCAGAAAGCCAAGGATTTTTAGTTAGATTTTTTATTTTGATGGATTACTCGTCCACACTATAGAAACAATTTTCAATAAGCAACACTTTAATATTTGTTTTGAACACCTCAAAAGCCATATGCCTGTACCTATCTGCCAGCATATTGTACTAGTTAATGTTTAGGGAATTTTTGTCTCATGTAACAAGTCTGTGCTTTGGAACTCTTATAAGATTTTTTGCACTTGTTGGATAACTATGAAACACACCTTAAAATCATTATCTTCTATTTTTAAAAATATGCAGTACAGTGTTCATTGTGCTTAGCCCCATCAAGAATTCTTATAGCCCTTTTCTGTATCCTGAATAGTTTTCGCTTAAGAGATAAAATATGATCTTTCCAGTCAAGTCTATTATCAAGTGTAATGCCAAGTAATTTAGCCGACTGCCGTTCGCCGTTGTTGTATTTATGTAGCGAAAAGAATATTTTTTTAGTTTTGTCCGTATTCAATTTCAAATAATTATTTTTAAACCAATTGTTCGCATTGCTCTCCAGTTCCCCAATAATGTTGTGCAGGTCATTCCAATTCGGACCATATAAGGTAAAACTGGCATCGTACGCAAATAAAGCACATTTGACAGACCTCAAAAAACGGCATAGATCAGCAACATACACTCGTCCTTCTAGCGCCGTATGTTTTGCAAAAGAAAACATTAACTATATATAAAAAAAAATAAACATTCAAACCTTAATAAATTCTTTGGTGTGATGGTCATGATACTTTTGTGTCTTATTCTGTGTAACAAAAAAAAATTATTTTACTGTAAGTCATTTTCTTTTGCTCATTCTATCACCAAATCTGCTAAATTACAAACATACAAACATGGAATTATACAATCTTGCTAAGGGAACATCGTCTTCTGAAAAGTGGTCAGAAGGAATGTTAATATTTTATGCTAATTAGTTAATTAATTCAGATATTCACTTCAATTTAATAACAGAATTTTGTACAAATTGAGGTTATTTTATTGTGAGCAACTGAATTCACTTCTGAATTGACCTAAACTTAGCAGAAATATTTATCTTTGTACCAAAATAGTTGATTGTGTACAGGTTGCTTCCAAAAAAAATTGCTTATAAACAGTTGGCCTATATAAACAGTTCATTGTAAATGATTTTGCTATATTGAGTGTTGACCAAAACATTATATGCTGACGAAACACTGTGAACCGCACCATCTCGAATTTTTAATGCGACGCATCCATCTTTAAGGCGAAAACGTCCCGTCTTAAGCCTGAAACAGACATCAAATCCACCCCCGTGTCATGTCGTCACTGCGACAAAACAATGTAAGTCCGCGCTATCTCGAATCTACGATGAATTTCTCACATCCGAACTAACGGACCGTGCGAGATTATTCTAAATATCTGTTAAAGTTAACACCTACCCCTACAGCGGAATTAATTAGTTACACCCGTATCTACGTCAACAATCAAAATTCGTACCCCCAAAACAGCACGATAATCGCTATCAATCTTACTTTTTTTAAAACGTTTTGTCCTCGTTATTAAAACGATATGCGTCTGTATCTTTATAATCTAATTCGTTGGTACAAAAAAAAAACGAGTCGAAACCAGAAACGGCTGGCCCTTATTAAGGAATTGTGTGTAATCTAATATTTTCTTTTTTTTTACCCGTCTGCCTCGGAATAAAGTAATTATATTAGGCTAATAAAAAGACAAATCTATCTTAAGTGTCCTTATATGATATTAGGCACAATTAATTTCCGAAAGATAAACACAATTAGGTATCATTGGATTTTTTTATTAGTTCCGTGCTAGGTGGTCCGTACGTATCAGTTATTGTGTCTAGGATCCCACCAAATTAGTATTGCAGTCACTCCCTTTATTAGGGATGGTATGTCGGAACTAATTATTGTTCTCTATTAACAATCCCGCGGACGAAGATAAAGTGGTGTCCATAAATATTCTAAAAGAAAGCGGCCTCAAACATCCGCAAAAAACAACAGTTTTAAAAAATCAAAGCGTAGTAATAATCCAGAATTTTTAGTTTTTTTGGAAAATAATCATTTGTATCATTTATGATAATAATATTATACAAGTTTGTAGAAATTGAGATTTAAAATTCAAGATGAGAAGTACAAACCTGGTGGACGGAATATATACTGATTAGTGTTACCCAAATGCCTGTCTTAACTGTTCTTAACTACTGAATTGAATTGTAATGATAATTATATATATATATATATATATATATATATATATATATATATATATATATATATATATATATATATATATATATATATATATATATGTTTTGTTTTAGTCCTTCACGGATGGAACTATGTGTATTGGTGGTAAGCCGGGTGTTCATCCGTACGAGTGACATGGACGCGCAGCCTCTGAAGATGCCAAGTGATATTTTGGCGAAACGTCAGGCGAATGATCCTACTCCAGGGTCAAACAACGAACGGATGAACACCCGGCTTCCCACCAATACACATAGTTCCATCCGTAAAGGACTATAACAAAACATTATATATATATATATATATATATATATATATATATATATATATATATATATATATATATATATATATATATATATATATATATATATATATATATATATATATATATATATATATATATATATATATATATATATATATATATATATATATATGTATCATTACAATTCAATCCAGTAGTTAAGAACAGACAATTTATTTGAATATGTATCATAAAGGTCAAGATCCAAAAGCTAGTTCTTCGCCGTGAAACGCACAATGTAAATATTAGGGAGAATACACTAACTGAGCCTCAACACATATCTGCTCTTTACGAGTGGGGGTTTACCAATAATGCGGCGAAAACTTTTAATCGGCGTTAGACATTTCTTAGTTTTATCATGCGGAAAACTGTTTCGAAAGAACATTAAAGACGTGTTAAAAGAGAAATAAAGTGTTCATTGGGTTTTTCGTCCAACTTTAATTAATTAATCACGGAATTTTTTCTATAATTACTTACTTTCATTTTCTTTTGTTTATATTTTATTTTCCTTTACTACGTATAATATATAAATTAATTGTGTTGGGATAATGTTTAGTAGCGCACTTAGTGATTTTAGTTTTATATACTGTGTATTATTATGTATATTATGAATCTCAATTTTCAGTAAAGAATATTTTTCTTACTGTTTTTGATTAACGTCATAAAATGTTAGTGTGAATGGTTCAGAGTCCAGGGTTTTATAGAGTGCCCCGAGGCCGGTTACTTGGTCCTCTATATATTTATGATCTACACTTCAGAGCTGCTTAAATGTAGTACCTCAGACAAGGCGCAAGATTTTACTGGTGGGACAGCTTTATTATCACCTTACTTTCACTGATTTTACTTACTATACTAAAGAATCTTTCAAATTATTGCTATTTGGTAAGAAGGCAAATTGAGATTCATTAATGTCAATTTTGAGAATCAGTATTGATAGCCATGGTGTCTTGTTTGATTCCAATTTACTCTTTACGGAATATATTCCAAAATGAAAGTTAAGTGGTGAGAGACATTAACACTTTCTCATATTAATTATGCAAGCCTTATCTACCGTCTACAGCAATCGGAGCAATATCGCATTCAGTGGAGAATAGTTAATGTCGTTTGGTATTTAACCTAAGAAAATCAGATAACAACACATGAAATTAACGAAATTCAGTGGTTCCACATGTTTTATAAAATTTGGGTTGTTTTGTATACGGCTTAGCACGAAGTTCTTGTTTTAATTTAGAAAATCTTAAAAATAAATTTAAGCTGAACTCTGATATACATGAATTAAGTTTTTAATACCGAACCACATAAGAGGAGCATATAAAGAAGTTTTGCTTATAGCAGCCTTCAACTTTATAATTTTTTCCTGCATCATTTAATAAATCACAATGTTAAAAGCCCTTTTCAAGATTTATTTATTTACCAAGCAGGCATATGCATATTTTTTTTAATTTAAATATTGGTTTCTGTGACTAGGCGCAAATCTATCTACATAAACTAGGTTTTAGTTTGCTAATATGATATTTGGTTTATTAGGGTTAAGTTTGAATAGCTAGACTTCGCCCTGTACATATTTAGATATTTCATATATTTGTACATTGATTATTATGAACAAAGTGATCTATTGTTACTATTATGGATATTATAATTTTAAATTCTAAATTGAACTAGAAAATGCAAATTAGAACCAATGACACTTTGCCTACTTTTTGATTGTAAGTGCACAAATCGAATAAATAATAAGTGAAATTACTTGCTCAAGTCATCTACGAGGAGTGCAGTAGCCTTTGTAGTCGAATTTGTGGTCAATGAACTTGTTTAAATATTATTGTATATTCCTCTTAGTTCACATTCAAAAAGTTCAAGGTCTTTTTATTATTTTTTAAAATAATTACTTAAAGGATGTAAAGGTACAGGGAGCAATAAAAAAAACAATATTTAACAATAAAAGTTTTAATAATAGTAATAAAAAGAAACTCCAAAACAGTTGTCCACCATCTACCAAAGTACATTTTTCAAAACACTCAAACTTATGATGTTGCTATTTTCTTTTAAATAGGCGTGTGTCAGCATTTGCCAAATTCGCATTTCATAAAATTTTGGCTAAATTGCGTGGTCGTTAATTACTACTCAATTATGGTAATCAGATGCGTGAGATGCGTGATATGAGGCAAAGCAAATTTTAGTCAAAACTATATGCAAAATAATTTTAAACTGAAAATTCAAATTAGAACTAGAAGACCTAGACAAGAGTGTTTTTTCTATTAAAAATTGATTTTTTTTTTGAAATTTTCTTCATATTTCGACCACAGGTCGACGGATAAAAAAATATGATTCGATTTGTCTAAACGTTTCAAATTCGTAGTTATCATCTAAAGAAACCTCAAAATTTTATTATTATACCAGCAAAACTTTTGTCTAGTTCTCACAATTTTGGTAATTACATTACTCACACAAATGTATTATATCAATAATGCATAACTGATATTTAAGTCTCAATAGTAATAATAATATTAATAATAATAATTTTGCAATAGAAAAGAAAAACTATTTCTAGAATTGCACTAGGGTATTTCAAAAGTTCCAAGTTAAAATGTTCTTTGACAAAATTAATTGGCGTAATACGGGCGTAATGGGCAGTTATGGTAGGAGAATAACAACGTCCACAAGCAACAAGAATTGAATTATCTCATCCATTGAAGCGTAATAAGACACGGATACGTATCTCGATGCACTGTATGATCAAATAGCATGCCAAAGAGTCATTACCGTGAAACAGCTAATTAATATTCAGGCAAATTCTCGACCCTAAAGTCTGCGTATTACGAAACCGAAAATTAAATTTTATTATATTGCGATTAAAACAAAAAACTAATTTTTAAATAAAGGCTTTTGTCGGTAGCGTGTATGCTTGGTAGTGCGTTAAGCAAATACTTCATGGGGATAATACTAGACCCCTCTAAATTTACATATAATTGTTCCCGATGAGTCAACGTATTAAAAACGCATAATGGTTCGTGGTTCACCATACATTGCAAAGTGGCGTCTGATCTATTCGGTAAAATCTTAGAAATGTGAATTAAAGCATGAAATATGAAGGATGTGAGAGCCAGTTTAACGAGCACCCATCTACAAGAATGTAATATTCACAGCTATCGTGCGTTGATTACGCTTATTATTGATCACTGTGTGTCTCGTTCCATTTCTTGCTTACTCCACTACGATTCACCATTTATATCCTACATCACACTTGCATTTTAAATAATAAATATCCTAATTTTCAATTTTAAAAAAGATCTAGCTTTGGCAATTCCACATTATATCACTCTGAAGAAATGTTTAACTTATTTATAATACTAACGCAATCATATGAAAACTGAGTCAGAAGATTCCATTGAGAAATAGCTTGAAACGACTTTAACGTTTTTTATTTTCCTTTATACAAGGATCATCAATAACATTTAGGGATCGTCAAGTGAAGTTGCTTCCAGCAGGTTATGAAGCCTTTTGTCAGATTCAGATTAACATTGTGAATACATGATGAACTTCAGTTAACTTTTGAACAAAAACTACTTGGAGCAAAATCCACTGTCAGGATATTGAGTATGTTAGAATTAAAGTTTTTTTAAAGATTACTTGTGTGGTTGATATTATATAAACTACCCCAACATCTGGTTCTGTATCCAGACTAGAAAAAGTCATGCAAGTTTGGTAACAACCTGTACACCAGTCCCAGGTACCGCTATTGATTAAAGATGTAAAGCAAGAGCCCGATATCTTAAGAAGTGAAATAGATAATGCAATTCGACATTTAAAAAACAATAAGAGAGGATGACATAAATACAGAAATGCTCTAGCATTTTCTCGTAAAAGGTATCGTTATCTAGTGGAAAAATTGTAATGGAATTTGGCAGACAGGACAGTGGACAACTTCTAATCTCATACCGTTGCATAAAAATGTATCTAGTACAAAATGAAACGGAACTATAGCATTGATTTCTTATCCAAGCAAGATCATGCTCATGCTATTGCAGATACTTAGAAACTTCTTAGACTGCCAAATATAACAGCAACAGGCTGGCTTTGTAAGTGGACAAGGCATCAAAGACCAGATTGTGAATGTCCGACATATTATAGAGAAAACAAGAGAATGTGGCAAAACTGCACTGGAAGGATTATCTGGTGACCTAGGAGGCCAAGGAGAAGGTCCATTTGTAGAAATCCATGTTACGAGCTGGTAGGCTATCTTGTGGGAAATGCACTGGATTACAGCACTGCATTCCGATTTTGGGATGTTCTATCACAGATGGGGTCTCCTGGACATTTGATTTTCAATTATATAATACTAATCAAAGTGAACGAGAAGACTTCTGAACCTTTTAACTTGAAACGTAGTGTACTTCTCGGTTGTGTTGTGTCGTCACCTTTGACGCTACGCTAATGACACCACACTTAGCGCCAAAGAAATTTGAAACCTATTGAACGACAGAGTGAACTTGGTATTTGGTCTTCACTTGAACCATCAAAACACGAAACGTATGCTAATAAATCACACCCACGCCATTAAGGAAATACCCATATTTCAAGCTGTCTAGAACTTGGCAGAAATATTTGATTGCTCACGTCAGCAAAAATGGTCAACTCAAGAAATTAGAGGAAGGATAGCTCTTGCCAAAACGGAAATGAACAAACAAAATTTGGATAGAACGGCGTATAATAATTTCAACATAATGCAAATTGATCAGCACTCTCGTTTTTTTAAATTGGGCTATAAAAGTCCTTAAAAGTCACAGACATTGCCAAGTTGGGTCTGGAGAAGATTATTGAGGCTGCCTTGGACAACCCAATTAAGTTGAAGAACTTAATATCCAAATTAGATTGTCATCCAAAATCAAACAATTCATTCTTAAGTATTTTAGACATGTCTGCAGTATTATTACTAACTATACCCTACAGCCTTCAGCAGGACATTTGTTCATCCTCATGTTTCCTTAACTTTTGCTAGGGGATGGATATGATGAAACAAGGTCAGTTTAGTTTCATATCTGAACGAGAGGTGGATGATGGTTACCCCTGTAGAAAGCAGAATTGTATGCAGTATTTTTTTGTATCGTCCTGCTGTATTAATTTCCAAAATACAAAGGTGTGTAAATTGGCTGGAAATGACGTTAGTTTATATTGAATTGGGTTGCCAATTTGCATTTTTGTATTGCCGTTATTTTTAACAAATTAAAGGGGATGACCTAGGATGCCAAGGAATAGGCTCATTTGTAGCAATCCATGTTATGAGCTGTTATGCGATCTTCTTGGAAATGGAGATTCTGTCTACTTTTGATCTCAATCTCATCCAGAAAACCATCCAGAATTTCAGTTATGTACCGTTCACCGGTCAACATGCCATCGTAAAAATATAGACGAACAATGAGAATAAATTATACCGCACCAAACGTTAAAGCTGAAACGAACTTGTGAATATCGGTGATAATAAATTTTCTATTGACAAATAATGATTTTTTTCATTATAAAATCGAGAATTTCAAGAATTTGATTCGCCAATCCACAAAATATATTTATATTTTGGCGGCAAATGTTAACACACCTATTGCGAAAAAAGTTTTCTCTCTGCACCCCCCGCCAAAAACACCTGAGCTGGTCGGAATTTATGAAAGCAAAATTGGTGTTTTAATTTTTAAATCCTTTTTACAGTATTAAAGGATATGTTGGAGAGTCTTTGACTATGTCTCGAATAGAATTGTCACGATATGTTTCAAAATATCTGGAACACAATTTTCTACACCTTCACTTATAATAACATTTTTTGCAACAAAGGTTTCATTTGATAGATTTGATAAAGGCTCAGAAAAAATTGTTTAGAGGTGGAACGCGTTCTGGATATAGATTTATGTATCCGGTCTCTTGCATTTGCTGTGGGAAAAATTTATAATACGCTCAAATAAAACAATACCAGGAAAATTCTGTTTAATTTCGCAACCACTCATCTAAAAGAGAAATGTGAGAATATGAATTTTTTTGGTTTTGTTGGTGATTTACAAACGTTAGCGTAAAAAATATAAACGGTGTTCCATTTCAAAAGAGTATATTTTCCTAATTTTTCCAATGGTGAACACTTCATTTAGGTCAGCCTTCTCTTTTTTCCAAATCCACTGTTGTTATTGAGTTTTTCAGTAGTATTCCAGCAGTCTGATGCCAATAGCGATGAATCTTACATCTTTTACGACCGATCCTAGGCCTCCAACATATGTTACCAGAGGTTTCACATTATCAAATGCCTTTTCGTAGTCAATGAATCAAATGAAGGTGTTCTTCCGTTGGTCTAGGCAATTTTGCACTAGTGTCTGCGGGCTGGAGATGACCTCTCCAAATCCTTTCTTAAAGCAAAACTGACTCAACTCCTGACCTCCCGTTGAGGTAACTTCAAAAAATGACTCACCACGCTAACCAAGCGATAGTCTTTACATCTTCGTGCATCGCTTGACTTTGGTAGGGTACTCATTTCGACAAAATGGCTGAGATATCACCTTTTTTCGCGAAATAGACCCGTTTAACCTTTCGCTCTTGCCAAAGTGGTCTTTTGAAGTTGTTTAATCCACTCTGCGTTCCGGTTTAAACGACAGTTTCGCGTCTTGTACGTAACCGCGTAAACACGGTCTCGTATGTTAATTTCGATTTTTATAGTTAAACAAATTGCGTCTTTAAACATTATAGTTATCGGCGGACCGTTATCCGGGTAAGAAAAAAGTTAATTCGGTATGCCCAATTCGGTGTGTTTCGTATCACGCGGGCTTAATGTATTTATTTACTGTCGAATTTATGTCGAACCGAAATAAATGTTTTAATTAAACCGCGTTGCCGTGAAATTTTATACCCCGATGAACTGAATTGATACACGAATTGTTTCATTTATTAACGGGCACGTTATGAACGCGGACCATATTTTTATATAGATATTTTAATGTTCCGTATGTTTATTAAATTAAAACATTAGCGAGGAACATTGTCGTTATGAGAGGCGTAAAATCGTGAGCTTTCGCATAAACGCCATTGCGTTTCGATTTAAGTTAAATGTTGATGAGTGACATAAATTTTATAGGTTTTGGTTGCAGTAAAGTTCAAGAATTTCTCGAAAAATATGGATTGTACAGAGGGTGTCGAAAAGGTGGAGAAATTTTACCCCAAATTCCGCGAAAATGGATGATTTCGAAGATGTAGAGCGTAAAAAGTTCAATGTGGTTTTGGGAATTCATAAATATATATTTTTTTTGTTCTATGGATTTGCGCAAACCAATATTTCGCGGCACTAGAGATCTGGGGCACTGGAATTATTGCAAACAACTTAGAAACTGACCACATCTGATGTAAGGGCCGAAAAGAAATCATATCTTAACTTTAAATTTGAAAACTCTTCCCTTAAGCAACAATAGAAAGAATTAAAACAACTTAATATTTTGAAAAAAAAAAACGGGAAAATATTCCAGAAAATTTGAAGAACGTGGATCAAATAAACAAATATTTCACACAAATAGTAGGAAATAATGTTGTACCTCATTATGAATTATTCAACTATTATGACAGTAATTTTTTGTCCTGTTGCCCTTGTATAATTCCCTATATTATTTATTTGGTTAACTGCTGCGTTTAAGAGTAGTATTTTCCCAAAAGCTTTCAAACCTTATCCCGATACCCAAATCCAACAATCCAGCCACTTACGATATATCTCTATAAAAAGTAATGGAATCTCAAATTCTTCTATATCAAACAACCAATCAAATTATCCCCTATAGACAGTCTGGATTTAGAAGAGGTTACAGCTGCGTGACTTGAACGATATTGTCGATGACGTTGTAAAAGCAGGAGATGAGAATAGTGCAACGGTTCTAGTTGCGCTTTATTACACTACACTACCTTTGACATGATTCATCACGGTTCCTTAAGATCTACTTTATATTGGTTTTGATGATGCTGCCTTCTCACTAGTAGACTGGTATCTGAGGGTCGTTCAGATATAGTTAAGGAAGGAGGTATTCTCGGCCCCCTCCTTTATAGTATATATACGTTTACCTTCGTAAAGTAGTGTAGGTATAATTGGACGATACCAACATTTACACGTCCTTTTCCCCTTCGCAGGTTAATACTGTTAACTCTGACTTGGACAATCTCTTAAAAATTTGTGATAGACACCGTTTTCAAATGAACCCATCCAAATCTGTAGCCCTGTTCTGTAATTATAACATTCGACAAGAGTAAACGGAACGTATAAGATACAGATTGGTGAATAGTACAACCATTTAAAAATTCATGCAAAAACTTAGGTCTCGTTATTGATGTGTTAATGAACACATAACTTTGTCTATAAAGAGAGCATTTTCAGTGTTATACTTGCACCGACATTCATTATCTCAAAGAACTAAGTCACTTCTGTCTGAAACTTTAATTTTGATCATTTCTGGATTCTGTTGACATTAAAATGATACAAAATGTCCAAAATTCTTGTATAAGGCTAAGAGTTTCCTAAGAGTTGGGATGACTTTCCGTGGTTCAGCGACGTACTTTGCATTCGATATGTCTGTATTACAAAATATTTAAGTCGAAACGTCCTTCCCACTTTCATGAAAAACTAACATATCGTAAAACATAAATAATTCTAGACAACATTTGTTAACTATACCTGATCATAAAAAAGCATTTTCCAAAAAGTGCTTCTCCTATCAGATTGAGTTTATAATTAATAAATATAAAATAAATGATTTTACCCAATCTATTGGCTCATTCAAAAGACACATGGAATGCAAATTTTTGACACGTCGATAATTAGCACGACATTTTAACGATTAACTATTAACAAAGCATTTTTCTTTGTCTTGTTTCTTTCTTTTTCGTGTGTCCTGTCATTTTTCTGTACCGTTCTCTACATAATGCAAACTTTATACTTTATACTTTTTTTATACATTTAGTTAACTTCACAAAGAATTTGCGTCGAAGCAAATTATTCGTTTGTCTAGCTTTATATAACTTGGCATGCAAATAATGGAATAATAAACATTATAATTGTTATTATAAATTATATATTATAAATCATAAAGAAATTCCGTGAGTTTAACAGCCTTCGTAGAAATTAAGGAACAACATTTTGTTAATGTAGCAATTTTTAGCTCTATCGAATGATGAAAATATTTAATATGGCACCCAAAATAGAATTGAAAAATATTTGGTGTATCACGAAAAACAATGGAAAAATCCTGTTTCTTCTTAAATAAGTGTTTTAACAATGTACAAGCAATTACAGAAAATCCGTCATTTTCAAGAATCATTCACGCTGGAATCATATCGTGATCAGATTTAAGTGTATCATAAAATATTTGAAAACTAATTTAACCGACCGTGTATCTCCTACGGGTTTCGATATCTGCATGCTATCCTATCATTATATTCAACACACACCTATACCGGGTGTCAATGAAATTACTAGTCGAGCGATAACTCTGTCAAAGAAAATTAAATAAATTTGAAATATGGAGATATTTTATAAACAAGGTCTGCCTATATTTTGACGTAGAAAACAATTGAATGGGGCTTCCGTTTTTTCCGGAAGTGAGATCAATCCTTCTTATTATAAATGAAACACTGTGCAGATTTTCCATTTTTGTATTCTACGGAAAAATGCAAGTAGGAAATGTACAAAATCTATTTCCGATGGCTCTAATATTTTTCGAAATGTCATTTTTCCTTAATTAGTTTGAATAAAAAAGAGTATATTTTCGCCAAAAAATTGACAGAGTGTAGTTGTAGTGGTTTTCCGAAAAACCTTCAATGGAAACCAAAAAGTCTCAATTTTAATATTCTGTAATAAATTATAATAAAACGTTTTTATGTCTGTTTTAACGTCTTTAATATGTAATATCGAATTATATTTTTTTCTTACTTAAATTGAGTGAATTGGATCATATTGAATTTTTGAACCCTATTATCTCCACAACCATTAGAGCTATCCAAACAAGATAAAGAACATTTATTACTTGAATACAAAAAATATAAAGCGATTCCGGTAAAACCGGAAGTGCCATTCAAATATTTTATATGTCAAGATGTAGCAATAATTTATTTACATAAATTTTAAATTTATATAAATAAATTTTTCTCTACAGAATTATCGTAAGTTAGTAATTGCACTTTGCAGTAGTTTTTCGAAAAAACTTCCAATGGAAACCAAAAAGTCTTATTTTCAATATTCTGTAATCAATTATAATAATAATAATTATTAAGTGTTTCCAATGCTTTTTGAGATATTTATTTTAATATATCCAAATACATTTTTTTCATATTAAAAATTGTCTGAGGAAGAATGACATTGAAATTTTTGCACCCTGTTACCTCCACAGCTATTAGAGCCATCTGAAAAAGTAAAGAACATTTATTACTTAAATATAAAAATTGAGAAATATAAAGCGATTCCAGCAAAACTGGATTTATTTATATAAATTTTTAATTTAGTATCAAGTTACACTAATAATATAGTCTCTAAGTTTATTTATATAGAAAGTGAATCTATTTGCAGACTGTATACTTTTTGATAGTTCGCATTTTTGTTTATTGTTTAGTAGCCTTTACAATACAATACAATTACAATAAACACAACATAACAAATGGGGATATCTTTTGGAATCCTGCAGAATAGCAACAGTAACCCATAAATCTTTATCTAATAAAATTATCTTATATAATTTTATACAAAGACGAACACAAAAATTACGACTTTTCAAAATAATAAGGATGACCCTCGTGACCTCTCGAAAAGCCGGACCATCATCAAATTCCAATTTATCATGAAGTTTCTGCCTTAAAATTAACCAATGAATCATTGTTATATAGTGCCTTGAAGGTGCCAATGAGAAAGTGTTATTATTTTTCGTTATCCCTTCAAATAAGCTTTGAAAATGATGAAATCGATATAATCAAATTTTTGATTTTTTTTCTAGTTTCGAAACGGCCTGAAAATCAGCTTCCAGGCTGTATCTCCAATAGGTTAGACTCTTTGATAAAATAAAAATAATAGGCGTTTGCCTATACCAACAAAAATTTACAGCGTGTTACCCACAAAAGATTACTTTGCCTAAATTTCCGCATTCCCCAGAAAACTTAAATGGCACCCAAAATAACTCCTACCAATTTGGAAGCAATTTCCGACATTTATTTAATATTTTAAAGAGATATCGTGATATCGAGAATTATGTTAACCTTTCGGTAGGTGATAATTGAGCGAAGAAAGGTGCGAAAGTAATTGCCAAAGTATCGGTTTAATTTTTGCCTTCGAAGGTTCGATATAGATTCCCATCGTTCAGAAAAGATAATTTTCAAGTGAGCAAAGGCGGAATCCCTTTCGGCTCTTAATCGATATAAACTTGAATCAGATTTTTCGAAAAACTATTATCCTGCGATTTTTAACTATAGGGTGTGTCCTAAAATACAGATATAATTGTTAAACATAGTAAAAATGAGTGAAAAGAATAAAATGTTAAAACAAAAACAAGTATAGTAATGTAAAAATGATTAAATTATATGAGTTGTCGACTATGGTTGCAAGTTCCTATAAGAAACATTTGTCATTTCAGCCACCGATCATTCTGAAAGACGATATTTTCAATAGTCATTAAAAGAATGAAAAAACTACTGGGCAATGGATTAGTCTAAGAATTTTCTAATAAATTTTTGGAAGGCAAAGTATAATCCACAGAAAGAAAGGTGTACAAAGAAAATGGGTTACAATTAAAAAAAAGTACATTATGATTTTTGTCGACTAAAAATGAGATATACAAATTAGAAATACAAACTGATTTGACAAATGATTTAAAAATAAAAAATATATTTTATCCACTTGCAATTCTGCATATTATTTTTTTATTATTATATTATTCTAGTGCCTGTTGACGAATATCAAACTCATCCATACGAATTTCATTTTATCAAATAAATTAATTAACAGTAAGTAAAATAGCTACAAAGGGAATATATAAGAGAGTAAAAACTCAGCTATATTGTGGAATTGTTCAACCCAGACCTTATTTGCTTAATCAGTTTTTTTACACTAAATATGTAGTAAATAGTAACCATCTAGTTTTATATTCATGTAGTTCATCCCTAAACGTACGTAAAATGTGTTTTAGCGAAGAGAAGACACTTTGCTGGGCTTCAAAAATATTAGCGGACATAGAGAAAGTTACCGATTGATTTGCAAAAATGATAGAATAACCATAAGACATAAAGACGGAAATACAGGTGTTTAAATCTCGTACGAAATATATAAGTATTTGTGAAAGTCTCCCTATCAAACTAAAAATCAAAAACAAAGTAAAAGAAACATATCAATATGCCACTAAAAAAAATACTAAAATAGTTTAGACAAATACAGAAACACCACTCTTTTGAAAAGTAAAAGAAACATTTTAAACTCTTTGACTTGGCTTACCTTTTAATGTTCAAGTGTTCCCTCAAACTCGAAGTACGTGCCGTTCCACTCAAATTTTTCGGCGAGCTGGGGCTTCCGCTAGGGCTTAGCCACAAGTCAAGTTAAATGATAGATAACAATTTGTGAGCATTAATAATAGCATATCTGATGTGGCGTGTGTCGAATTTGGAGTGCCTCAGGGCTCCGTTTTGAGACCCCTCCTTTCTATTACATACATGATTTCGGATACTGACATTGTTATTAATTCAAGTCAAATTGAAAATGACATTCATTCTATCTAAAGCTAGCGTGGTTTTCAACAAATATTCTACAACTTAATGGAGCAAAAAGAGGAGAATAGTTTACTAATGTCGCGTAACAGTAGGTTCACATGTTCTAAGGGTTACTAGATTTTTGGCGTTACCTTGGATAAGGAGTTGATGAGTTTTGAAGATGACATTTACGAGCTGAACAAAAATCTATTTTTCTGGTGACAATTTCGTAAAATGATGGGTATTGATTTTGGTTTGGTCGGTTTATTTCATTCGGTACAAGTTGTCATCTTGTGAGGTAATTCCCCTTATCAACACTGGTAGTTCGACTTGCATGTGTCGATCGGAATTACATTTAATTAGCATTGGTAAACTATAACTAAGTCTTGGGTGATTTGTTCTGCGATTGCTTCTGACTGATTTATTTTAGTGATAAGGTAATTTTCTACTAAAATATCATCAAATAAGTTCTCTACGCATACATCGTGGGGATTACAAATGTAAATTCCTTCTATGACCGGTCAGGTTTCTCTTCTTTTCCGCTGGTGCCATATTAGTATTGGGGTATAAAAACGGTTGATTTTGCATTGCTGGGAAAATATGGTACAAAGAAAATATTTCAGATTAGGTGCGATATGTGTCGGAGGAACCGATTTTGACTGGAATCTGTTTGATTAAAGGAAGAAAAACCTACTATCAATCCAAAAAAGTAGGTTTTTAAGTAGTCATCTGCAGTTTTAATGTATATTTCAGTTTGTTAAGTTATGAAAATGTTTGTTTGGACTATAATCTACTCGAAATCAAGAGCGAAAACCATTTATTTGTCCCAAAAAGAGGGATTTTAAGTACATATCTGCTTTTGTAAGGTAGATTTGGGTGGGTGGATGATAGTTTAAGCTGATATCTGCTGTTTTGATGCGGATTTAGATAAGATATATATCGGAACAGCCTGTTTGAAATGAGGAAGAAAAACCTAACATCAATCCAAGGAATTGGGTTTTTAAGAACTCAACTGTAGTTTTAATGTATATTTCAATGTGAAAATGCAGGTTTTGACTATAATCTGCTCGAAATCAAGCGCGAATATCAATTATTTGTTCCAAAAAGAGGGGTTTTCAGTACATATCTGCATTTCTAAGGTAGATTTGGGTACAATATAAGGCGAAAAGCAGATTCTGACTTCACTTTTGAGTCTACGAAATTTGTCTACGTTGCCATTGATAAAAAAAGAGGCTAGAATAAATGAGAATCAGCGAGGTGTTATCTTCGTTTAGCTATGGGCTTCGTCTGCTGTTCTGGGAATATATCTAGCTCCTCATGTTTTTATATATCCTTCAATTTGTAGAAAAACTGAATTGCGCTCGTAAAGAAAAAGTGACACCTGTTTTTTCAGTACCGAAATCAAATTTGTTTTTAATCAAAAATTGAATAAAATCAGAATCCCGGGAGCGACTGTAAATGCCGTTTTAACCGCCCGATATATGCTTTCTGAAAGAGTTGCTTACTTAAGTACGCAGTTTGAATATGCAGGCTGCCAAATTGCGATTTAGTGACATCAAAATGAAATGAACGTAGAGTCGAGTGATAACGTACGGAACACGGCCAACTGCCTTTGCATATTTTATGTATAAACTTGAATTAAATCTGCATTTAAGATAAATTTACATATGTTATGAACGGGTAATTGAAGGCTCTGTGCCGTCGGACATTAGTGTAAATTACAGAAGAGCTCTGATAAAATTTAAGGAATCGCATAAATATTATTTAACTGTAACTTGCTACGCAATATATCAGTCCGGCTGATGTTATGGATAGCTTTATTTTCTCGCGATCGATCGCTAAAAAATCCGGAACAAGTGCAATAAATTTTCTAGAAACGGCTCAGTTTTTTTTATTCTCTTCGCGAGTTCTAATTGAATGATTGATTGCACGGGTTCGTCGGCGGTCATAATTTGGAGCTGTGGTTGATTACTGGTAGCAGACGACTTTGCTCGTATCGCCGGTTTAGTCGCTGAGACGGAAAGTACGTAATTGTCCAACATTTAAAACGATTTATTAATTTATAGGGTGGACGTTCAAAAAGTTACGTCTTCTAAATTCAGTTTTAATTTTTAAATGAGAACCTGGAGCAACATCAACTTCCAGGAATACTACGAATGTTAAGATCAGAGTGTTTACTTGACTGGTCGATATTATAAACACTATTCTTACACGCTCAATCCTTCATTGAGCAATTTGGTGCTGGTGGAAGCAGTTTCTTCGCTACACCACAGCTTTCTGATTCATCTCATCGCCTTATATTTCTTGGCCAGCAGCATCTCTTGGATAGATCTCAGATCCAAATCTAGAGGGAAACATTGTCTCCTGACACTTCGATAGGGACACCTTAATATTCTAATGCCAGTTATGACATAAGGCATGGATCATGGAGTTCCAGAAGGTATAGTTTGGATTTGGATTGGATTCCATATCCTCACCATTTTTACCTCATTATTACGTACACTTCCCTTGATTTTGATTGTGAAACAAATGTATTTGCGTCGAAATCCACTCTCGCCTTCAATTGGTGCTTTTCCACCATGCGTACCATAGTTAAGTTGGAACATCTATTTGTGATAGTTGAATAAATTGTAAGTGTAAAATTGACAGCAATTCAAAATAATCAACTCCTCGGTCGATATAGACTAATGTGAAGTTACAATGTCAGCGGTTGTGAATGCAATGTTTCATTTGGTTGTGTATCATTGGTTTTGCATTATGTGCAATATAGTAAAAAGTATATACCCTTTTTGTGAGACTGATAAATTTAGTGACCAGAATCAAATGAATTGATGTAGAGAATATAGCTGCAATGGTAATGGATACCACAAGCAACCTGTTTGTAGACAATTTTTTAGCTCTTGATTTCCAGTACACATTTTTTATAAGTACTTAAATCTCTAAAAAGTGTACTAAAGCTAGCTTCCAGAGTTTTCTAAATGTCTCATTAATTGTCAGCTCGAATAAATAAATTCGCCTGAGACTTTTAAATAAAGATAATGAACACAAACTATTGCAAACTTTTGCAGCAGTTATGTATTGTTTGTATACATAAAAATTGTGCATTTTGTTCTTATAGTTCTTAAGGTGCTGCATCCGTCTAATGAATGTTGGCGACAGTTCTGGTAAGGAGTACTTCTTCTACTCCATGCTTCTGTTTTCTTCTAGCTTACTCTCCATAATCACCTTCAGGGATTGGTACTCAGAGTTTCTGAATATTTCTGCCATTTTGGCTGCTATTATTCTTTTCACATTTTGGTGCAATTTTCTTTCCATTTCCATTTTATGTATTACCTCCGCATTTGTCACATGAACTTTCCATGCAACTTTAAGCATTCTTCTGGATACCTACAATTCGAAAACCTCCATATAACACCACAATGTATATTTGGCAAAGCGATACCGTAGGGTTAAGTGAAGACTGTTGTTGCTAACCAACCAAAAACCAACATGTATTTCTTTTAAAATAACAAATTATAAACTGTATTACAGAAATATATAGAAAACATAAATAAACTTAAGCTGGCCATCTTTGAAAATGCTGAATAAAAAATGCAAATGAACTCATCGTATTGCAATTTATTTAGTAAATCCCAATGTTAATAAAGCAATTAACAATACTTCGTTAGAAACATCAGTTTGTAATCCCTATGCGAACTCAATAAGCACTTCATCCTAGTATCTTCTTTTAAAATCTTTTTATATAAAAATATGTACAATTGTAAATAATTATTAATTTAAAGTTTCTGAAGTGATCCATCCAAGATAGGGAAATTTTTAGCATCTGATAAAGTAATCCTGTCTCTTAAGTAAATTAATTTCTTTTCCAGAAAGCTCTGTCCTTTGAGTTTTTCTAGAAAACTGACTATTAGAGCTTTTTGGTGTAGAACTTTCCGAGTCTGCATTTTCTTGCTTTTCACCTGCTAAAATGAAAATTGTCTAACAGAATGGGATTTTATACCTGCAGTTTATCAAATATTTTGATAAAAATCATAGAGGTACATAAAACTAGTATTACCGTTATTGTAGGAATAAAATTCAATGAATATGTGGCTTGAACTCAACCGGATGAAATTTGGAACATGAGACCAATGAGAGTGTCTTAATGATTCATCCAAATGAGTTGCAGCTATAACGTGAGAGCAAATTTATAAGAGAGTTTTCATTGATCCTAAAAATGTTAACTCTGTGGTTAACGAAAAGTAGTAAAAATAGTAAATGTTTTACTGCACATCTAGTTCTGTGCTTACTGTTCATAAAATACTGGAATTTAGTGGATACTATATAAGCCAAACCAGATTCGAATGTTTATGAAAAATTTGAAAGATTTACTGCTTAACTACATATCGATGTTTCGCAGAACTCAATGAAGGTGTCAGGAGCTGCTATTTCTGGGTCCTTAATAGAATATCGTGCACTATATCAAAAAATATCCATTTTCTTTGTACACGTCTTTTCAACCCTTCAAACCTTCAAATTGTCGGCTGGTGGTGAATGTGTTTCCTGTTTACCTAGTTATTTCTGCTGCAATTTTATTACAAACATTTTTTTTATTTGTGATTGGAATTCTTGGTCATGTGCTATTAATCTAATTAACCTTATGTTAGCATCAGTCTATAGTTTTTCTGCTGGCACTAACTGAACTTCACTGACCTCTTTATTATTTTCTTTATAAGAAATAACCCCTTTTTTGTTCGTCGTATTTATTAGGCATTTGCTCTAGAGAAAGTTGATCTAAAATTTAGGTAGAGTAAATCTATCTGGCAGTATGCAATATGCGTTTTCTAACATTTGATAATCAAATGATCACTTTGAATAATCTGATGCTAGGATGCACTAACTCAAGTTTTTGCCATATCTGGTCATCATTCATTCTTCAAAAGCATTTTGTAATTTTCACTTTTTATTTTTTAAATTAACGAAGTTCACAAATATTCTACGGAAAATTACAAATTTGAATATTATATTCAGACCAGGCAATAGCTTTCAAAAATGATGGGCTTTGGACACTCGACTAAAATATTCCGCCCTCTATAAGCTCCGCGAAGCAATGAACAAAACTGCTTCAGATGTTTTAAACGCTTTTGAAACCCTAATTGAACACATTCGTAGTTCTTATATCGATCTGACGACAAAACCGAACTCACCTTTTGTGCCTAGGCTCAAATATTGTACTTGGAAAAACGTTGGATATCCTTGCCGTAACTGTATTCCGCATTTTGATGTCCCTGGTAACCGCCATTACCTTCAATTTATCGATGTTATTTTGCAGGCCAAGACGTTCTCCTACACTTCAACCAATCCTATATCTCATTTTCTATCAATCCATTATCACCTTTATCCTTATATAACGAGTAGAATAACGGACCAAACCTTGTAGCACCCCATAACCGTTGGAGAACTTACAACTAATTGTATCACTTAACTTAGTGCTTGCGAAGTTCTGTTTTGGCGTGCACACTCATCATTTTGCCTGGTATGCTTTTGAAACCTATAAGTACTTTCTCCGCTTTTTTTTTGTTAAATCGCCGGTTGGTCCTATAATTTTTATACAGAGAAGGCACATGCGAGGGCAACTGCTGCATAAATACCCGCCCGCGTTGCGCACGACGTTTTTTGTGCTTTTTGCGTGGCCAGTGCCTCGGGTACGTACAAAAACCGCCCGCAGACTGCAAATTATTTAATTTTTGCCGACAGGCGTACAAACACGAAACTCCTATACGAGCCGAGCTTTAATTAAATCCCACACCTCCGCAATTTAATTTTTTTGTAACACCGTTCACGTACGCGCCGAGGTACCCACGATCCTGCGTGATGCTGAGAAACTTTACGCAACGACTTGTAACCTATAGACCTATATGTAATATATTAACGAGTGCCCGTATCGTCGCGGCACTCTAAGACAAATTTTCTAGATATCGGTTGCCTCATTACTTTAATTTTATTCTTAGATGTGCGTCGTCCAGGTGATAGCGAAAATAGACACCGGGTACCCACATGTACTGGTGCGCGACTACCTCGTTCAAGGTCGCAACGGTCGGGATTAATGCCTAATGGACGTTTATTATTTCACTCATATACAAGATATACAGCGTGATGATGATGGTTAACGTTTATGAGTTAAGTGAATCTGGGCCCCTGAGAGGAAACGTTTATCATAGGCAATGATTTTTTTTTAGTTTTTATTTTCTATAGGTTCCTGTATCGTAATTCGGAAAGATTTTTGAAGCCAACATTCAGCCATATGGAGGACTCAATTCTTTCCTTCCCTTATTTCGCAATTCGGATTTTTAGAATATTCTTGGGATTTTAAGAACAAATTAAAATTAGTCCAAACACCACTTTTCCAGGAAAAAAGCTACTAAACAATAATAATAATGGATAATAGTGGATGCGTGAATATTGATTGTTCTTTAAATATTAAACAAAAAAACAGCACAACACAGTAAACTTGTGTATTTCTTTTCCACTTGATGAGTATTAAGAATATAACTATTAATCATTGCCCTTAATTCAAGGTTTTTGATTAATTAGTGGTTGTTTTTATTATTTATATTTTATTTCAAAGCATGAAATATTAAAAATAAAATTAAATAACATTGATCAATGTTGTATGGTTTTTTGAAAAGCGTCTTCCTGAAACAGAACTATAAAAACTTGTTTGCCGTGTGGCTCTAGTGATATCTAACTGTACTATTACTACGACAGTGATAGTACTAGAATAAAAGCAGAAAATGCTAAGTTATACGTAAATCCTGCAACCATATTTGCGTAAGTGCAAAAGTATTTAGGATTAAGTGATTTCAATGCTTCAAACTTTGCGAATTAATTAAACTGATCGATATCATACTACGATTTAGCGACCCGACATCAGATATGAAGTTAAGGAAAGCGGGTGGTCAATGAATGAATGAAGACGGCGATTATTAATCAAAACACACATTTGTATGTCTGTTTGGGTCGTCATTGTTATACCTAACATAAAAGTGACACCGCCTGACACATGATGAGTAGAAAATTTATGAGTCCACTTTATCATATTTCATATACGCCTTGGTCCGTTGAGTGCTAAAGAAATTTTTTAATTCATTGACGAGCTGAAGTGAGTTCCTTATTAGTAACGATTGAGACAAAATAGTAAAACATATCGCCAAATTGCGAGTTAACCAACATATTATTTAGGTCTAATTTAAAACGTGTAACTTCGTAGGTACCTTATTGCCCAGTAATTTATCAAGAACGTCATAAAACGTCCGCCTCATTAGAAAACTATCATGCACCGTTGTTCAAATCTTTTGATTTTTGAAATATTCTCGATACGTGAACCGCAACGAGCAGAAAAGTCTCTGTAATATCGCTTAATTGGACTCGTTGAATTCTGGTTATCGAATACCTTGAATCCGCTATATTAAAGTTAACCGCTCGCCATCAAACTTGCCGCCATTTGCATATATTCCTTATTCGGCGCCTTTCTGGCAGCGGCGGGCTATTAAAAGTGGACCAATTCAATTACATTATTAAATGATCTTCAGTCATCTTTGATAGATAGTTCGACGAATATAACTGAAAAAAAAAACAGCAAAGGGGGCGTGTTCGTTTCGGTCCTTAATATTAATCGTTTCACTTAAAATACTATTCACTTTTTAAAAAAATGAAATTCTCCTTTATTCCTCTTTTACCATTTTTTTTACTCAATGGATCAAAGTTCTATTCTACATACGAAAAATATCACATGATCAATCCAATCACTAAAAATAATTTTAAAAACAATATTGTTTTACTATTGAAAATTATTCATTATTCATATTATTTTGCTTATTAGTATAATATAATTTTATAGTAATGTGTAAAATATTGTAAGTAAATAAATTAACGTAATTAAATTTATGAACATGATAAATAAATAATTGTTTATTGACCACTCATAAATACAAAAACGTATTTTTGAAGTCAGGAAGAGTACAAACAAGATAAATATACTACGTATAAACAGTTAAACCAGTGTAGCCAGAAAGTAAAACTTTGTGCACTCTAAGAATAATTCATTTATAAAATTTATAAAATAACTTAGATCTACTGCGCCTGATGAGTAACAAATTCGTTTATAGAATAGAATCAACGCTCTTCCCCTTTTTCATAAGCGTTTAGGCCATCATTTAATAAATTTATAAAAATTTAAATATTTTTTTTACATATCAAGTTGTTGGTTAGAAAATGCTAAAATAAAATGTTAAATCAAAAAAACTTACTACTGTTTAAGGCGTGATTTGAAATGAAAATTTCAAATAAATATTTAAATTATTGACTGTGACCTAGTGAAAGACCCATTAATGACATAAAAACCCGCAGATTTCAAAAGCTGTGCACTGTTTCCCCGAAATTTTTATTTGTGTTTAAGCAGCATCTTCTGGAATCAAATGCCTGAAGTAATAATTGATAAGGATTTCACAGTAGCAAAGATTGTAATATGGGTGCATGGTGTGTAGGGCAACAATGTACGTGAAGCAGGCGCCACAGTTCTAATTGCAGATAAAATAGAAAATAAAAAAAATAAAAAAGATTGAAAGAACATGGACGCCCAAGAAACTAAATCCATGGTAACTACTCCAAATCCACAAGAATTTCCAAACGTTTTATAAGGCAACCAATTAACATAACGAGTAAATACATTTTTCTACTCCCGTCTGTAAAATACCTAATTACTCACCGATCTAGCGTGCGGGAAGCGTCACTTTACCACATCAGTTTTGTTTCCCATGAATTTGAGCCACTTCGGATATTTCCGCACGGATTTGGGAGCAATCGGATGTTTTCGGAGATATTTCCCACGCTTTGAATTTTGACGTTTGTCAATTCTGACGGTCATGTCAGTGAATGTATTCGCGTTGTTTTGCGAAAATGGAACCAAAAACTAACCGTCGTAGAAAAAGTATAGTGTGCAACAAGTTCGGTATACTTTTTAACTAACGCATTTATTAAACACTCGCTCCGCTCGTGTCAAATAACCTCGTGGGTCAAATGTCGTTTCCCGTACTTGTCGCATAATATACTAGTAAACATGTGTGTGGCTGTGTGAAAACTGGGAATCGGGCACAGAAATCAGATGTCGAATTGAAAATTAACTCAGTGTGTTCATGAAATTCACAAAAATTCCTCCCTACAGCCTAATTCCTCCCTTAGCCTAATGCTCAGATTTATAAAATGCTACGTCTGGTCCTGCATTACTGTACGGTATGGTGGAATGGACACTAAAAGTGAGGAAAATGCAGTAGATTGGTACATTCGCGATTCAGATCAGCAAGAGTATACTGAGTACACTATGGACTGCAAAAAAAGCAAAGGACGGGATCTTGAGAATGTTCAAGAGAAACCGTACACAATCAAATGCTGAGAAATGGCATTGCCACCTGATACGTAAAAAGAGATACAAATTCCTGCAATTGATAATTAAAGAGCAGATTGGGGGAAAGCGAGCAGTAGGCAAGAAGAGGATGTCATGGCAACATCAGACAGTGGACGAAACAGGCCAATGGAAGAACTAATACATACAATACGGAATAAAAAGAGAGGACAAATGTGATCCATTATTGGGCATGCAACAGAAGAAGAAGAAGTTATAAATAATTTAAAAATTATAAGATTTATTATTTAATACTAAATGATGAAAAACAAATAAAAATATGCAGTTTTGGTTAAACTTTCCTAAAATTCTGGAAATTTAATTTGGACGTATTATTTTCAACATTTTTTTACAAATTCCTTTAGGACTGACGAAAGGTGCTGCTTGAGGTGTTGCTTGCTGCCAGTAAATCTTCTCTTTTTCTTTTGTATTTACGGTTTCCGCATGTTGCAGGGGGTGGGTTAGATATGCAAAAAAGAAATTGTTGCAAATATTTGTCTAATTTTAGAATTATAGCCATATAAGGCTATAATTACTATAATGCGACCAAAAATACTGTGCATTTATTGCTTTGACGTTTAAGTATTTTTATTTGAAACGTAAATGGACCGTTTTAAATTTGATTAAGCATTGATGCTGCGGGGTATTTTGGAATAAGCAGAAGCGATTATTTTAACATCAGTTTAATCAAGAGTTTAATCTAAATTACAATATGTTCGTATATATGTATATATTACGGAGGTATTTGACTATGATCCTTCCAGTAAGTACGCATTGATGTACCTGATTCTCGAGCTTTGACCTTACGACGCTGTTTTAACTGGATAGTCCAAAGAACAAGGGTAAGTACCTGTAATCTATTTAGCTTACAGGTATTTATGTCTTGTGTGCATGTCGATTAACAACATTCTTTTTGTATTTTTGTGTCTTCTACATAGTTCTTCTATTTGTAAACAACAAGAGACTATAGATTATATTCGCGTTACATAAAGGTAAGTCATAAGAATACAGATAAATATTTATTAGAATCTTTTTTTTTCATTTGTCTTCCAGATTGAGATGATTTGGTCTGAGTTGAAAGCGCATATAATAAGAAATGACACTGCACCGAATTTTAGTGATTGTACCATAAACGTAATTCGACAAGAGGTAGCTAAAATATTGCTATCACAATATCAAACTGTGAAAAACGAATAATAGAAGAAAATATTTATCGAAAACGATTAGTGGCGGAGTCGATCATTGAACTAGGTGACGACAGTGGGGATAGTGACGAGAAACATAGGGAATTACGAATTTTTGACAAATTCTTATTTTTGATAGACGATAAGCACCCAAGCACCCATTAAATGGTAAAACTTGAAGTCACCGGCACCGAACGAAAAAAAAAATGATGCTTTAACGCAGCAGGAGCCCATTTGAAAAACTCAGCGAGTGCAACTTTAAATTCCTGTAAAGCATTATCTGGGTCGCGATTTACATACAGATAGTCAAAAAGCCGATATTTTATTACATTTTTTTATTAATTTTATTCCCTTAAAATATTTATATCTTAATTTAAAGCCAGCAGCGCGCAAATAAGAAATGAGTTTTTCGATTACTCTCAAATTGTCGCTTGTTAACCGTATTTTTTACAACGTTCAAACGGGACTCAGTCACGAAGATGACGACTTTTATTTAAAAATTTAAATTAATTTTAATTTAGAGTATGCGAGTCAAGCTGGTCCGGAAATTTTAACTGCCCGCAAAAAATCGCGTCAAATTTATATCAGTCGCGGGCACGCTCCTGCCCGAAGAAGGATTTATTTTTAGCTGTCCATCACCACCCTCATTATTGGCGTATGATCTTCATTCAAAACATTGTTCAAAAATGAGGAAGATACTTACACAGAACCGTGGTGATACTTGTAGAAACTTGTTAAAGGAGGAAACGGACAGAGAAATTGTTCCTCATAGATTTCAGGATTAACAAATTTGCTGGAGAGAAATTTGAATGCGGACAGTTATCTTCAAATTATAATAACCAGTAATAAATATGCAATGCACTCTCGGTTTATTTCGAAAATACTGAAATACAATACGCAACAAAAGCCGAAACGAAAATGTAAACAAAAATGTTAGTGGCGTATATTAAATCAGGAAATGATGAAATGAGGTTGTTCAGTAATAGCAAACTTCTTTATTTTTTCAAAAAATTTTATTCAACGTTTCGAACACGATCAAGAATCTAAAATGAATAAATAAACATTTGGTAAAAATATTTACACACCTTAGTGACATTTTGAATAAATTAAGAAAATACTAATATGAAATAATTGACATTAATATATTGACTTTGAAGTTTATGTTCAATATTAGTTGCTTGGAGTTTATTTAATTGTTAGTTTACTTTCAACATTGTTGTTGTAAGAAATTGGATTTGATTTTTAATTTAAAATCTGTTATTTTATTTTAAGTCACTCGTTAATTAAACACTCGCTCCCCTGCGCTCCGCTCGTGTCAAATAAACTCGTGAGTCAAATGCCGTTTACCCCACTTGTTCTATAATATACTATTTTAAATATGAATCGCTTGTTTTATTGCTCATTTTTGACAATTATTATATTGTGTTAAAATTTTAGTTTCATTAAAATTAAATTCATGGTTTGTTAAATTTTAATGTTTATGCAAAGCAGTTGAGGCCTGCATATCCAACTGTCTCTTTAAAATCATTGGAAAAAATACTTAATAATAATAATAATATCCTAATATCCCAAATAAAATTATAACTACAATTTTAACCAAAAAATGGAAAGTATTAAAAGACACTTCTCTTTTATTGAAAGAATTTATAGAAGCAGTTCATCCGACATTAAATAACAATTATTTTCAAAAACAAGAAAAATTTTACTAACAATTACATGAATGTGAAGAAAATGTGTTACAAAAATTAATATTGACTTAACATTAATAAGAAATTTTAATTATAATAACATGAAGAACAATAAATACAACATAAATATAAAATAAAAATAAATATATTCAAAAAACAAAATACGCTGTTATTATTGGTTTACACTAACTAACCAAAATTAATATCACTAGAACATAGGTCAGAGATTTTATCAACAATTGAACACATTTTAATTGAAAATCATTTGCATGAAAATAACGCTAATAAAAATTTTAAACAGCAGTCCTACATGTTTTGTATTAAAAATAAAAAAGAAAGAAATATAAACGTATCAAAAATATATTGCAATACCATGTATAAATAATTTATCTGAAAAAGTAAAACACATTCCTTTTAAATATGATATAGAGGTTTGCCAAAAATCTTACAAATATAATAAAATTGGTAAAAGGCAAAATTCCATGCAATTCCAATATTTATAATGAGACAAAAGGAAACGAAATTTCAAAAGCAAAAACAATTATAAATATAACGTTTTTTTTAAATTGGCTAGTTTGCAGTTGTGTTCTTTTTTCACTCTCAGTTAGTGCTGAATTTGCACTGTATTTAGCTATAGGGACAGTCTAAATGCCGATTAGTCTCGTTTTAGTTTAAACGCTCTTTTTATTTTATATTCCCTGTGGAAACAACATTTACGGAAGACCACAATTAATGCACAAAATATTTTTATTGCAGGCCGAAAAGCTAGCGAGCTCCGAGCGATAAATCAAAGTGGATTAACCAAAACGGCGATCCCTATTTAAAGTCCATACGCGATATTACTTAATATTCCCCTTTGGTAGTGACAAATTTAAAGAGCAACGAGGAAATTACTCCAAAGCAGCGTCGGCTCCATTTTTATGCTAAACGGATCGGTTAATTTAGCACTACTTAAAATTAGGCATGTTAATGATATACGATATTTATGACTCCGAAGGACCACTTTACCTCAGCTGGCACGAGATACGAGACTCCATCAGCGCCGGAAAAGTTTCCTTAAAAAGCACTGCTATGCTAAAGAGCTTGGTACATCGAACCTGGCGTTTAGTGTATTTCAACACGCACAGGGTGGACAAATATTAAGTAAATAAAAGTGTTATGGAAAAAGCAGAGGTCTTTTTCTTATGGCATCGATAGGTGTTTTTCTTATACTATTTTGACATTTATGCTTACCAGGGGAATAGTCAAAACAAATTATAGCAGTCCGGAAGACTGATGACTCTAGGCAAACAACAAATTATGGGCCCATCTCATCTTATTTTGGTAATAATTATATAACATTAATTTTTTATGCACAACAATATTTTTTTTATTGAAAATGTCATCAAGTACGCAGGATAGTCAAAAACCTAGGAAAAGTTTATAAAAGTGAACAAAAAGAAAGGCTCTTAATTAAATTAAAAGTAATATGAGTGTATAATAATAGCATATAATAATATTATAAATGAACCAATCTGTAACCAAAACAAATCAATTCAAACAAAAAATGTGAAAGTACTTTGACTAAAAGGAAGTGTATTAAGTGTATTTAACTGTACGTAAGTAACATGAGCAAATATACATACAAAAACTATTAATAAAACAAAGACGCGAAACACATTAAAATCAAACAAAAAAGATCGAAAAGCATACAATTACAGAGTTAAAAACATAAACAGATTAACACATCGATACAATCTTTCTAAAAGCCTCAAACTCTTGGAGCGTGCAGAATGTATCGCACACAAGTAATTCCTTGAAATTTGACTTAAAACTATTTGTTGATGAACTACCAAAATAAAAAGGAGATTTCTTGCAAGACTCATTATGACACTTATTTAATTGTATTTTCTTCTGCCTCGAGTATTGACCGTCGCCTGTTTCTCTAGGTTACTCTTTATTTTTAAAAGTAAAAATAAGTAACATAAAAACTGAAGCAACAATCAAAATTGTATTGTCTGTAGGAAATATTATAAAGCAATCTTCGTATTCGTTTCTGAATCACAAAAACTCTCTGAACCTGCCCAGATTCACCCGATAAAATATATGATAACTAATTATGGTATACGCTCTTTAGTTCATGTATGTATGTATTCTAGCAACGCGTAAAAAATACCGAGATCAGTATATTTCAATAGATTGCTTAAAATTCTTATTGCTCATTTCTCTTACAGTACCTGGAAAGACGTTATAGAGTTGCTTCCACATCTCTTGAGCCTAAATCTAGACCCAAAAGGAGCTCTTCGAAACGGGTTCTTCTTTGGATCTCCAACAACTGATAGTAATTATAAATGCAAGGAATACGTAACGTAACTGCATTCTACATTTCTCAAAACGAGTTGCGGAGTTACCTCCCAGTGTCATGCCATAACACAAGTCCGAATACATCAAGGAAAGGCAAACCATAAGACAAGTTTTTGCACTAAACAAGTCTTTATGGAGAGCCAGTTTAAAAATCAAGCAGTATAATTACCAGGCAATTGGACGAAAAACATCCTTTGGATTTTGACAATTCTTTGCATCTTTTAGCTGACGAAGTAAAAAATGCATTGTCAGCAAGCAGTTATTAGGGACCAAGGAATGAGCAAGGTCCTCTATATGAAATACACGTAGCAGCGGTCCCAGGACAGAGCCCTGGGGCATACCGCTTACTACTGTTTCAAATGACGAATGCTTTGCAAACACATTATAATGACAACCTACCGGAAGTTTCTGTCACTCTTTGCTTAGGAAGAATCAGAGATGAAATTAAAAGGAGAACCTTATGGTTTAAATTCAGAAATTTGAAAATTAAAAAAAACTGTCCAGCAAACTATACCGCAGTTGATTGATACTCCAAAAACGAATATGTTATTAAACTTAACCGTTTTTTAAATATTCTTCGACATTTTACGAATGACGTTGAAGACGTTCGTACGTTGGAAGAGTCAACTCTGATCAGTCAACTCTGTTCGATAAAGCGAGGAACCGACGTTTACGATTATTTTAAATTTCACGTTACGCGCTAACGAATGACAAGCGGAATTCGCGTAATTAGGTGTAACATGTTAATGCTGATCGATTTGTCAGTTGTTTTGGTTTCACGCAGAGTCAGCCGCCCACGCCTCTGCGGTGTCGAAGTCGTTGTATACGACTGAAGGAAATTGCACAATGGAAACATTGCATTTTTCGAAGACAATTGAAGAATTATCTACCAAGGATGTTTCCAAAATTGTGGAAATTGTGCTACAATTAAATTACGCAGACCTTATGGACAATTTTATCGGTTCCAGGCAAGTTTTGACATGTTTATGCAACTATCAAGTTTAATATCTTTGTATCATGAGCAGTGTTTTTGTAATCATGAAAGACGAAGCAAATTGTCGAGGAGGGATAATTATCTTTTTGAGAAAAGTGTGAAAAGGTCAGAAATTATTCAACAGCTGCCAGGAATATTTGGTGAGTCTGCAGGATCCACAAGTACTGTTTATAGACAAGTCCACAATTTACACACAAAAAACATTTTTTTTTTGAGGAAATTGAGGTGTAATCCTCTACTGACGCCCTGCGTGGCAAACGCAGGGGAGTCTAGTACTCCCTGGTGAGTTGTGCAATCCAGGATTATCCACTGCTAGGACCCTCAGCTGTCTATATTGTTTAATGTGTTATTTTTTTTAATTATTTCAACGTGTGTTTAATATGTTCCCTTCAAGCTGTCCTCAAAGATAGGTTTTATTTTATGTTGTTGACTTTGCAAACCGTACATTGGACACTCACTAATTTTGTGAACGACTGTCAAATTTAGGATGAGGTTCACCGTCAAGGAGATGTGGGTGAGGGTTTTGTGTCCCGTATATACTCTAAAAACTCTCACTGCTTCCAGTCTGGGGAGATCTGTGCGCTCATATTTTGCCGTTACTTCTGGTATTAAGTAAGTAAGTAAGTAAAGTAGTTTATTATGCTAATAAACATCAACAAATTTTAAACAAATCTACATAAACATACAAGTATTAACAGTAAATTTAACAAATGACAATCATACTTAAACAAAATAATAATAATAATAACAATAATAATAATAATAATCCTTAACTATTCATTCACTGAACGACAAGGAATGCAAAATTTGTAGTATACATCTAGCTCAAGTTCAGATGCATGTTTTTCAATTTTTTTAGAAAAATCCGCACATTGGGTGAGTTTTTAATATCGGAAGACAGGGGATTGAATAGTCTCAGGCCATCATTGAAAAGACTTTTTTGCATATGTGTTGTTCTGGTCAACTGAATATCGAAGTTGTTTTTAGATCTGATATTATATGTTTCATGCGCCTTGTAATTAAATATTTTGAAGCAAGGTAATCTAATCCAGGTGCCTTGCCAGTTCTGACGAATTTTTTCGTTAACCAAGTTGTTTGCAATTGTCACCTCATCATCTTTATCTATCAGTTCCTTTGGTATGCTGACCGATACAAAGGAATCTCAAAGAATCAGATAGTGAAAAGGATCCATTTATTGATAGTGGTAGTGAATATTTGCCAAGTGATGTCGACGGTGGAGGAAGCAGTCATTCAGAAGAAACATTCACCAAGGACTATAGTGACATACATATTAACTGGACAAAAAAGAACTTTGTGCCTAAGCTGCATGAATTCGATGAAATAGATTATTTTTTGAATCTTTTTACTAAAGATACAGCATGTTTCATAATTTTCGAGACCACAGATGTGCTATACAGAAAAATTAAAATAAATGGAAAGACCTTGATTGAGTTTTTCACATTTCTTGGGTCGACTATGATCATGAGTAGAAATAGAAAGCTTGAAATGAAAGAACATTGGTTAACAGATCCTCTTTATACTCTCTAGTCTAGCCAAAAAATGGCAAGAGACAGAGACTTACAAATTCTAAAAAATTGCAATTGATAGATTGCGTAAAGTAAGAAAAGTGTCGGAATAAATAAAGCAAAGGTTTCAATCACAATTCTATCCTTTTGAAAACCTAGTGATTGATGAAAGTTTGATAGTGTTTAAAGGTCTGTATAATAATAACAATAACTAAATATTTATTGCATATATTATGCTACTATCAATGTGCATAATAGGTTCTCCTCTGCACTTTATTCTTTGTAATAATAATAATAATATTGTTCGAATTTGTTATCAAAAGACGTTCTGGAAAGTTGCATAAGCGTCTGCAATTGCAAAAAATCTTTGGTAGACAACGAACATGTTATTGCTCCGAATAAATTCAAAGCAATATATGCTTTTGAATGACTGAAATGATTTTTGACTAATATTAACAAAATAATAAAAATTATATCTAAGCTCCAAGATATTTGGAAACATCCTTTTTACAATACGGCAGATGTTTCATTCCATCCATAGTCAATCTATTATGCAATCTGTTATGTCGTAGAATACTAATATCAGAGAACTCAAAACTCAGCATTAAAATTTTGAAACACAAAAGCAGCATTACTATGCTTACTAATTTTCATTTTTTTTATGCTTCCAGATGTTCGTTCTTAAAGGGCTTCGGATAGCTCATAGTTCACCCGACTTCGAGCCTAATGTTTCTAGTAAAGGTCAGCTACAATACGGATATCTTCGCTATGGTCTATTCTTTGAAAAACATTCTCGAAGTCGATTAAAGTACAAAAATACTATAAATTCAGAAAATTATTGACTCAGTTCAAGAGTGCTCGACTTTATGTGATACAAATGTTAAGAAAAAAGGCGCAAGGTTAGGAGTAATATGTTAGGTGAAGAAATAGGTCACAAAATTAAATTTTAATTCTAATTTCAAAGCGTCTTCTTGCGCAGCAAGTACCAAAAGAGCTTACGATTGCTGAAAAGCGTTTCATATTTCATTATTAGTAAATAATGCGACTACAATCGGGCCGGTATTCCGTCTGTAATCTCTTTTCGAACTATCCTTCACAAATCTGATGGGAATTATTCGGGTTAGTTTGGAGGAGTTTACATTACCTGCTCTTTATACCAAAGCTGAGATTAAAACATTACGGCTCAAAATTTGAGTTGTATATCTCCGATTAGGGAATATAAAAAAAAACAAAAGATAGCTAATATTCCAAATGATTTGAATGACTTGAATATCAACTAGAATGATACGATGTACCTCTTATTATTGGAATCTCGGAAACCATAATTAGATACGAAGATCATTAAATACCAAATTTTTATTAGCATGAATAGGGCCCAAATGCCAAGCTTGAATATTACGGTTTTCATAAAAAATGTAACACAAAATTTGAAGCGATGTAGTAAGAATTCAACGAACTATGGAAGATCCAAAAAAGCAGGAACTAATCTTTTATCATGAACGTTCCCCGTCTTAAATTATTTAGGCCATATTATAATATTTTCTCCTACAGAATCTTGTTGCGGTTCACACTTTTTGCGCTTTAATGCGATGTCTTTTTTAAAGCATTCCCGTTTTTACAGTGAATAAATTTATACAATACCCTTGAAATATTGCATAAGTTGTCTTCCAATGATTTTTATAATACTGAAGTTCCTACACAAACAAATTTTGTAGGTACGTAAAACATTACGTTAGGTAATTGTAGTGAAATGCTTGTTAATCAAACAATTTAAGAGGTACAACAGTAGCATATTAGGCCTTAATGAATTAACGACGCTTACGCTATCTCAAGATGGCACGAGGTAGCAGCAGAATTCGATAGCATCATTCGCAGAATAGTACAAAATTGCGTTATCTGACAAGTATTAAATAATAATCTCCGATAAATCTTGACTCCGCGTGTGCGTTTCGCAATTAAAATAGCTTAAGTCTAGACCGATAATGGGGCTGTATATAATTAACGCTTTTAAAGTTGATTTCATACGTTGACTTCATGTGACGTCTTCATGTCACGAAAGATATAAACCTATTCTGTACGCTTGACCGATGGAGCTAAGATGATCATGATATTATGTAAAAATATTTGTACAAGATCGTATCGGGTGGAAGTTTTCGCTCATTCGTTCGGTCGGAACTGATTCGGTTATTCTTGGTGAACGACTGCGCAAAAATTACTTAATTCTACCCAAGTATATTACCGCTTTCATATTTTAATTAACGTTTCTTCTTATTGACCTTTTTCACCGAACCGATTTTTCGAATTTTGTATAAAAAATTAATACAAAGAAATAAGAACTAAAAGTTCAGATTTTCACAAAATTTTATATATTCACATGACAATTGCATCGACAACACCGTGTCTTTATCAAATGCAATATTTACAAACTACCTGATACTATATCTATCGAAAAATGACAATTAAACCTTAATTAATGTTGTTGTGAGAATTTAAGTTTCATAATGGAGAGGTATTGAAATCTCATTGATCGTTGAGCAATACATTTGATTGTCTCATTTTGTTAATCTCCATGGCTTTCAATAAATTTAATTTTCTACTTTTTGTGGCTCTATGTAAAATATCAAAATTGTCGTCAAAAGTGTGTTTTTCTGTGTTTAAGTGTGTAGCATAACTAGAATCTAGACTATTGTTTTTAAACGCCTTTTATGTTCGTTAATGCGTTTCTTGAAGGATCTACCTGTTTGTCCAATATAAATTTTAGTACAAGATCCGCATTTCAACGTATAAACACCTGATTTTTGAAATTTGCTATTGTGTTGTTAGTTCTGAAAGCTATTTTTAAACCACATTTTGACAAATGTTTTGAAATTTTTTCACTGGGTTCTCCTATGTATATTGTTTTAAATTGTTCGTGTTCTGTATTAGGTTTCGGATAAATAGAATTTGATGGACGGATTGTAGCCGTTGTTCAATGCAATTTGTTTAATGATATTAAGTTCTTTGTTGTAATTTGGCGTATTAAGAAGTCTGTGTATAAAAGAGTGAAATGCAGCCATTTTGTGTGTATAAGGGTGATTTGAGCTGTTATGTATGACTGTGTCCGTTTATGATATATTGAAAAATCTAATTTGTTTTGCACTTTCGTAATAGTTAAGTCTAAAAAATTAATAGAGTTATCCTGTTCAATCTCGATAGTGATTTTTAAATGATTATATAATGAGTTAATGTAATTTAAAAAATAATTTAGTTCCAACAAAGCAAGCAAAGACGTCATCCACGCATCTATACCACCATGGAAAACTCTTACTTAAAGGATGTTCTAGTATCACATTTTCCAAGTTATCCATAAAAATCTCAGCTAACAAAGGACTAAGTGGGTTTCCCATAATCAAACCTTCCTTAGAGATTTAAATCTGTCCATTAAATTCTAAATAATTTTCTAGTCTGATAAATCTGGTTTCAACAATGGGTTAACCTGTTTCCAAGTGGAGGTGAAATCTACTAAATCTATCACATCCATAGGTGGAATGCTGGGAAATAAGTTTTGTACATCAATTAGATTTAAATACGTCTCCATTATTAAACTTAAATTCTCATAACAACATTAATTAAGGTTTTATTGTCATTTTTCGGTAGGTAGTTTGTAAATATTACATTTGTTAAAGACACGGTGTTGTCGAAATAGTTGTCATGTGAATATATATAATTTCGTGAAAATCTGAACTTTTAGTTCTGATCTATTTTGTGAAATGGATTTTCATCAAGCAAAAGCCATCTCAGTTCAAAAATTAGTATCTATTTTTATACAATAGACTTTACTTAGTCTATATGGTCCATGTGAGAAGGTTGAATATGATCATCATGGCAGCTTTGGCATAATAGAAAAATATTATTGGTTCATTCTCCTAACCTCACTATTCCATATCCATATATATAATGCGAGAGAGTTATAAAATATAAATTTGCAATGGCAGGACAGACAACTTAAAGGTCAATGTTTCATCGAATTTCGATATTAGTGCAAAGGGGTTCACTTCACAATGATATAGAAGAAGGCCAAATGAATTTTCAAGCGATTTTGTCGATAACGAAGAGGTTTACAGTCTTCAGTAGCTCCTTCTCAGCACAACTTTCTGTAATGTATTTATTTATTTAGAAAAAATGCTAACAGGCATGAAGTCCACCTAACGATTAGTTGCATCACAGATTAGTACAATACTTTGCAGCAAGTATTTGATGGACTAATTAACAAAAAACAACAAGAGAAGAGGAAAAGACTGAAATTTGTAATTGTAGTTAATGGGACAAAACGTTTTTACTTTACTAATAGATTGTGAAAAGAGTATAAATAGGGACCAAAATTATATTTGAAAATATTTGTTTTTGGAATGAACAGAATGAATGTGTTACTATGACTAGAGTTTATATGGGGAACGAAAGAAATTAGTCTATAAATGTCAGTGCAATCAGATAAATTATTTGAAATTTTAATTAAAATTATTAATTTCATTATCATCATCATCAAAGTTTCATAATTTCTTAAGTCGTAGCGTCATCAATGACTACAACAGACTAACGAGAAATAAGATCTACAGTTTGCTAGAATTAGTATTCAAAAACATCAGCGTTCACGTTTTCATGATAGCCTTCAGTCCGTTTTGATTGAATTGCTATTAGCGACAAATTCATTTTGAATGAGTAAGCTTTTCCTGAGCGTGCTTTTATTTCACTGGACTACCCTTCACAAGCTTGCTTCGCACCTTTTAACTTTTTTTCCAATCTTGTTTTACCATTTACCCAAATTTCCTCCAAATGTTTTCCCTTCGAAACAGTCTAATTGCTCGGTATATTGTTAACCCAATGAGAGTAAAAATTTTCTCATTTTAAAGAACGACCTTTATTATCAACTGTCTATACGTCTACTGCCCATAGAATACGGCTAAGACCATCAAGGTAAGGGCCTGGATGGATTCAGTTGGCGGCTTAACCTTGAATATGAACAACACAATTGGTTTTTTTGCGCGTTGACTTAGCTGACTTATCAAATGTGGACTGCAATGCTTAGCATTTGACCGAATAATAATAACTGAAAGCATTAATATTCAGCAAATAATAAATAAATACAAGGATCTCTAAAACAAGGTGTTGAGAATAATAAAACAATGAATAACCTGATTGGTGAAACATTTTCCCAAGAACCATTAAGAAAGCAAAAGTTTTAGAATGGGTATCAACCTTGCACAGATATCGACTCCGGTTTTACAAAGCGAGATCATCCTATCATTTCCTCAAGAAAAAAACTCCACATCCTTAAACATAATAGTTCCGACTTCGTTGTAAGAGGGCACACGGTACGTGGAATAAAGTTTCGTGGAGATTACGTTTCGTCAAAAGCTCAGTATGTTTGCGTTTGTATGGCAAACTTTTACACGTGAGATTTGTGAAGTGATTAGTCTTTAGTTCAAGTTATGGTAGAACCCCCGTTGCGTGAATCCGTAAACTAGAGCTAAGGAATTTTGGAAAACAAGTCACTAATAGCTAAACTGTTGTTAAACTTCATGTAGCGAGAATTTAGAGTGAAGTCAAGATCAGCCTGAAACCAAAGTTCTCTTTATTCAATAAGGCAAAGTGCGTTTTAGAGGGCTTGGACTCAGATTTCACCACAGATTGGAAAATCCGAGTTCACAAGTCAGACGTCTTAGATTGTAGCGTCCAGTTTAGATTACATGCTAAGATCTGTGCACTGTTGGCTCTGGTTACAAAAGATTCTGCTATTTTCTTAGAAAACCAAAAAGGAAAAAAATATATGGACCCTCATTTCCAAAACTACCTTAGTTTTAGCTAGCAGATAATGTGAACTGTTGCAATATCACCGAATGTCATGTATCGAAATTCGAATTCAATCAAAAAATTTTTTTTCTACTCCCTTCTGTAAAATACCTAATTATACACCAATCTAGCGTGCGGAAAGCGGCGCTTTACCACGTGAGTTTCTGGTCCCACGGATGCAATTCGAATCTGAGGATTCATTCCTTTTCTAATTGTAACTTTAATTCTTATGCCCTTATTCCGAAACTTTCATATTTGTTTGTTGGGCTATTATTTCTCTGGTACTTAAAATGCCTACATTTTCGACAGCGTCGTATTTTTCATATGTCTATTTACGCCCATTAAAAATAAGATTTAAAAATGACAGATGCTTGTGCTCTGGATTTTAATGCGAAAGAGTTCTAAAACTTTATTGAAGTGTGAAACTTAGTGGTATTAGTGGTATTAGCTACATTCCATAGGAGAATTATTATGTCCCTAGGATCCTAGAGTGACGAGTAGACGGTATCCTGCCATTACAAGAATAATACACTTAAAAAGGAAATAACTGCCTCGGACAACCACTGAAGAAAATACCCACGTCTTCTTCAATTTGAGCAACGTATGTTGAGAAGTACTACTGAAGATTGTAAATTTGAGTAGATCTCTTCATACGAGATCGTTTCACAGCGAAATATAATGGTAATGGTAATAGAAGAAATAATGTTAGAGGCTGATAACATGCTTGGAGGCCACTGGACTCTGACTGCTGCTCATTTGAGCTCATAATACAATGACTAAAATTTACGAAGTGGATTTGATTGGAAGTTATCTATTTTGATTTTTAATCTTAGGTTAATGAATCTGCCCAAGCCTATAACTTAATCATGATTAATTATTGTTTATTTATTATTCTAATAACCTGATTAACTCTAACCAACTAAAACAGAAAATTTATCGGAAACTATCCCTAGTTTAAGTTGTCCACCTCGTTCAATTATCCCCCTCATTACAAATTTACATTTAATTGCTCCAGAAGTTTTGCAAAATGCACAATTTTGTTTAAGAAAATAATTGAGTAGAGTGAGGAAGCTTTTTTAATTAAGAGCAACCAGTTACCATTATTTCTTATATGACCAAGCACCCTGTATTAATTAGATTTTCTTGGTTGCTGCGCATTTATTATGAAGACTTATTACTTGTTCTGTAATTAAATAGTTCAGTTAAAAATTGGTACACGGGTAACACCCTGTACACAAAATCACGTTTCACCGCGGGAATCGCTGATCATCATTAGCCTCGCGTAATTCATAACAAACCGGAAAATAGCATGGCCGATGAATGAATTATAGATTCGTTTCCCTCCTATTCTTTTCCTCCAGCTCCGTTCTATACAAAACCGATCGCATGTGTCTAATGTAAGTAATAGGACAATAGGCAAGGAACGTCCCTAATGATGTTCTAGTTAGAGATAGTATAAATTGACTTTATCACGCCGACATTTTATAACGCCTGCCGGTATCGTTCTCCTACAGGACGGGGGACCGAATTTTTGTACCTGCCAAATCATTTTAGAAAAATTCTAAGTACACCATAAATTTAGCGCGGGTTTTTTAACAACATTGAAATATTTTCCGTGATATGGCGTTTGAAATGATTTTGTTTAGAACTGCTTGTCCGAAAAATTATGCAATTTATTATTTTGAAGTCCTCTCAACGAAATTTGGAAAGCTATTATTTTCGTCCTCATTTTAGTTAAATAAAAAATCTTGCTACTCTGCAGCTTAGTCTATTAAAATAATAACGACTAAATTAAAACATATCAAAATATGGAATCAGATCAAGAATGGTAGAGAAAAAGCGTCCAAAGTAAATGAAAAAATGAACCGTTGGTTTAGAACGGTGACTGAAAACTGAAAGTGACTGATTTAGCTGTACCTTTTTTTTATCAACACTTAACACAAATTAGCATCTGTTGAGTTTGAGGCGTTATTGACGCACCCCGTATTATTTCCGCTCTCAATGCCCAAGGATCGATAACCAAGCATAAAGAATTGGTAAGAGCGCTTGGCAACATTTAAGGTGTAAATTGCTGATAATGAGGCGATGCATATTTCGCTTACTTTTGCCAATACCTACGCAAAAACAACATGTACTTACGCGTTAAAAATTTAAATTTTTCGCCAAAATACTCTGTAAGCGTGAAAGTATTAAGAAGCCGATAATTGGGTGTCGTTATTATATAAGATATTTTGGCACTAAGTCGCTTCTTAAACGCACAAAATGGGCTCTTTCATTATTTTAGATGCGCGATGAAAATATTCAGCAAATTATAGAGTAGATCACACAATCAATCAATATTTTGAAAAATGGAGAGAAATAAACTGCCACTTATTTCATTTCTCTTTTTGCTGACATGTCTTGTTTAGACGTAATATACAGAAATAAAAAACAAATGCTATGAAGAAGAATCATTCGCAAGAGGATGGAAAAAAAATATTTACAAATACCTTAAATTTGAAGACATCTTGGTCACTTTTGGTTACTTTGAGCATTTTGAAGAGTGCAGACCACTGCTTATAGGAATTTGCTATTCCTAAATTATCCTGTAACAAAATAACAGGTGCTTTTTGTTATTTGATCAGTTTACATATACATAATATACATTACATAGTTGCCACTTTTTCAACGAAGTCGTAACTTCTAAACTAGTGTCGCAGTGTCAGTTTAAAGAGATAAAAGTTGGGTATTTTGTTGAATAATCGCCTGAAGGCGATTACTCAACATTAAATTATCACTGGTGGAATAAGGAATATTTTACAAAACCGAATTCCTTGATTTTAGTATTCCTTCCAAGCACTGTTAATTTCGATTTAAAAAAAATGCTTATACAAAAGTTATTAAGTTCAAAATTCGTTACTTGAAAATTAATGTGTTTTATGTTTAAGGTGTCCTAACTTTGAATTAACACTATCAGTATTGAAATTGAAAATCTAAAAAATATTATTTTTTACAAAACTTCTGGATAACTCCTGCGTCGGTTTATACTGAGTCGAACTTGCTAAAGTTTCGCCAATCATCCCGTTGGCTTCTTCAGAGCTTGACTTAAACTGACTCGCATTTTGCTCTGTACCTGCTTATATATTGTTTGAGAGGGGCGGAGCTAAATGAGGGACATAAACACCGTCTCGGATGACTGATTCCCATATTGGTGACGGGTGACCTGTGTCGCAGTTAAGATTGTTAGGTTGTTTATAGATTTCTTAGACTCTCGGTTTTTTCCTTTTAGTTTTATCGAATAAAATTTTATGTCCGGTTTCGTGATTGTGTTCGGTAACAGCTGATGAGTTTATTTGTCTTAGTCGTAAGACTCTTTCGTGTTCTTTGAGCCTAGTAGATATATTTCGTCCGGTTTCTTCAATGTATTCTTTACCGCATATGCATGGAAGGCTGTAAACTCCTGGCATCTCAAATGGAATTTCATGTTTGACGGACCGAAGATGTTGAGAGATTTTTGGACCAGTGGTAAATTTTTAGTATTAAAATTTTATAAATAAATTTAAGCGTTGAACGACCAAATCCAAAATTACTTTTTTGAGGTAATCAAGGAAAACTGTTTAAATTTATAATGCTTATAATTGTCGTTGTTCGTAAAAATAAGGCTATTCTTAAGATAGGCACATATTCCTATTCTCAGGATATGCGGTGGGGTACGTACGACAATTCTAGCGCATAACATAATTTTAAAAAAATGACACACACACCTCCTTTGACACGTCCACTCTTTAATTATTGCACTTCAACAATACAAAGAAATGTCCAAATTCTCAAAAATCAGGTGTCTACAGATCGAAATGCGGATCTTGTCCTAAAATTTATATTGGACAAACAGGTAGATCCTTCAAGAAACACATTAACCAACATAAAAGAGCGTTTAAAAACAATAGTCTCGATTCTAATTATACGACACACTTAAACACAGAAAAACACATTTTTGACGATGATTTTGATATTTTACATACAGCCACAAAAAGTAGTAAATTAAATTTATTAGAAGCCATGGAGATTAACAAAATAAGACATTCAAATGTATTGCTTAACGATCAATTAGATTTAAATACCTCTCCTTTATTGAACTTAAATTCTCACAACATTAATTAAGGTTTTAAAGTCATTTTTCGATATATATAGTAGCAGGTATAATTTCGTCAAAATCTGAACTTTTAGTTCTTATTTATTTTGTTATAAAGCCTATTTAACATGGAATTAAAAGAGGTAAATTTATGAGAATAGGGAGAGTTGGAGGAAAATTGTATCACATTGTCAGTAGATGTGGACTTAATTAATTATTTTTCCTTTGCTCACTAATACAAGATGGAGAGAGATCTTGGCTTCCTAAAGTTCTTGAAACCAGAATGAGCGATTTGTTTTTTATTCAGATATTCTACTGCTTAGCTAAAAGATTGTTGCATTAGTTCAGAAGCGGCCGAAACGAACCTTAAATATCGCTTGAATATTCTTAACCGGCGCAAAGGAGGAAATATCTTCGCCTTAAAAAAAAGAATTTGCATTTATACAGCCACCAAAAAATAAACAACCGATTCGTGCGAAAGCGAAACTGAATGTTTTTCAAACGGCGGCGCGACGTAAATTAACTACAAACGACAAACTCTCGACGAGATTACCACTGAGAGTGTGTTAATTAAAAATCAAAAGGCGAAAAGGAAAATTAAAACTTCACTGAGCTTTAACACTAAAATTCAATCCGGCCGTAATGAAATTGTCAGTCAAGGCGTTGATGTTATCGGAGGTGAAGCGGAGTCGAGAAATAACGATTTTGAGAAGAGAATAATTAATTCGTCGAAGGAAAACAAAAACATTAGCTTATAGCGCAACGCTTAAAATCGCTTTGACGTTTGTCCGAAAATTGATTAAATTTTTTCTTCGTCGATCTGCCATATAGGGGTTTTAAAAAAAAAACCTGTGCCGGCACTCGACTGGCGATTCGTCAACCACGAAATAGCAAAAAGTCCACATGAAGAAAGATTTTTTTTCATAAATATATAAACAATGTTGCCAGTGACGGACCATGGCCTGGGTTTCTACCGATACGGAATACACAGAACAGTACTTGTATGTATTCAAAAGTAAATATTTTTTGTGAGAAAGGTAACTTTTTGAAAGCATAAAGGTGTTGCTCGATATTGGTATTACAAGGACTGATCGCAAAAATGCCGCGATACTGTGAAGTTTTCAAAGAACTTAGCGGTTTGTGTGTACGTGTGTGTATGGGTAATTCATATTATCTTGAAGCCAAGGCTAAATTTAACTATTAATAATTATGAAAATTTTAATATTCTTACGTTATAATCCCACAAGTCAATTATTTTCTCCCACCTGACGTTGTTGTCATAGGAACCATTGATATTTAGGCCACACTTCTCGCCCCATTCGTCCCTTTCCTAAATGTCTATATTTACTTCACAATTATTTTATGCATGACTTATGTGGTCTCTTCAACTTGGACATCTGTAACTTTTTGCGATATGTTAAACAATATTTGCCCGATTTTGTTGAAATTTGGCAACGTCACTTATATGGATACAGACCGAATTTTGCGTATTATGTAGTCAAAAAGACCAACACCACTGTTGTGGTGTCATTATTAGCATTTCCTCTATGTTGCGTTCATTTTTGTTGTTGCTGACTACTAAAAAATGTTTTTAATAAAAATTCAGCAACTTTGTTTGTATTTATCCTCACTCAACTTTACAATTTTCAAAGAAACTTCCACAGGATACTGTAATACTATTTACAAAATTTCTTAATTCCTATTGCTGAATCAAACTTGCTGATGTTTAACGAATGATCCTATTTCATTGAGGATCTAAAGAAACCTACAGGCTGATTGGCGAAACGTCAGCAAGTTCGATTGAGCAATAACCAACGCAGCATGAATCCAGAAAATGTGTATATAGCATTAACTTTTCGTAAATAACGCTGAATAGTAACATTTATTTTAAATTTTAAATTTAAACATAAATCAACACAATACATTTTTCTACTCCCTTCTGTAAAATACCTAATTATTCACCGAACTGACTTGCAGGAAGCGTCACTTTACCATGTGAGTTTCTTGGGCCCGGATCCGAGCCACTTCGGAAGTTTCCGGGATATTACCGCACGGGTTTCGGAGCCATCGGATGTTTTCGGAGATTGTACCGCACGGGCTGAATTCTGAAGGTCATGTCATTGAAAGTATTCGTGCCAAATAAACTCGTGACTCAAATACAGTTTATCACACTTGTTGCGTAATATACTGTTAAATACTTCACTTATCTATGCACTTTTGAGTACGCTCGCAGACATTTCTAGTACCTCTCTGTATGAACACTGCTTCGTTGTTTTCATATCACATTTAATATTACAAATCCTTGAAATATCCACAAACAAATCAAATAAATTAATTTGAGAGCACTTTAATCCGGTGAACTTCAGTCTTTCGCAGGAGAGTTAATCGCTATTCAAAAACAAAATTATAAAAACTATAAACATTTTCCAAAAATAAAGATTTTTCTTCTCCTTCTGTAAAATACTTAATTATACACCCCCCTAGACTGCGGAAAGTGTCATTTTACCACGTCATTTTGACATCAATTCAGACGGTCATGTCAGTGAATGTATTCGTATGGTTTTTCAAAAATTTACCCATAAACTAAAGGTCGTAGAAAAAGTGTACTATATGCAACACGTTAGGTAAACTTTTTAAGTCACTCGTTTATTAAACACTCGCCTCGCTGCCCTAAACTCATGCCAAATAAACTACTGACTCAAATGCTGTTCACCACACTTATTGCATAAAATACTATTATAAAACAATTGAAAATAGGTGGAAATTCTAATGTAATATTCAGGGTGTGACCTTCGTTGTAAGCTGAAGTGGTGTGACCAGGAAAATATTTTTAATTGAAAGAAAATTTTTGAATAACTTTAAACGCTAGAATTTGAAAAAAAAAGAAATTTTTATAACTTCAAAAGCTTCTAACGAGTGGACAGGACGAGGAACCCGAAAGATTCTGATTAAGTCCTAGTAAACCAACTAAACAAAAGTAACTAACACTAAAAATTGTTAACTAAATTAGTGGGATGCGGTTTAGAGTAGGATGTTAACTTCTTTCATTATTATTTGGTTTTTTCTTCTTTTCGGTTTCTGCTTCCTTAAATAGAGATAGATATATGTAGAATAGAATCCACGTGGATAGTGACATCATAATTTCTCAAAGAAACTTCCACAGGCTACTGTAAGATTATTTACAAAACTTTTGGATTCCTCCTGCGTCGGTTTTTGCTGAGTCGAACTTGCTAACGTATGACCAATCATCCTGATGTCTTCTTCAGAGCTTAACTGAAACTCAGTTCTATTCATCATCAACCATCGCAGGAGGAACCCAGAAGATTTGTAAATAATAGGAGCATTTACAAATGTATAAATTGAAAAATTTAAAATTAAATGGAATATAAATTATTTTCAAAATTTCAACGTGGCTGGCATCGAAGGTCCTGAAATATTGCTTGTCAACTCTTGGTTTTAATTTTTGTGTTCAAAAAGAGCTAAAAAACAACTTTCTTCATATTTTGTCCAAAAACTGCTTAATTTTTTTAAAAGGTTGCGAAATCACATTTATTTGAAGGTAGAGAAAATTATGAATTATGAATGAAATCGTGCTGTCTGGTTCCTAAATATTAAAAGCTAAACTTGGAATGTGAGGTGTCAAAAGTGTCAAAAATAGACCAAAATGTCGATTTTTTTTTTAAATTAGGGACATACATCCCCATAACATCACTCCAACCCCACCGTGCTTTACCGAAGCTTTTAAATTTGTCAGTTTTAATTCTTCGTTAGGTTTTCTCCATACTGATATTTTTCCATTGGATCCAAATAAGTTTATTTTGGTCTCATCGGCAAATATTTTCCGGAATTCCAGAAGTTCAAATCTTTATCGATACGCTCTCCAGCCAATGTCAATCCCACGCGTCTATTTCTTCGGCTAATGAACGGCTTATTTCTGGCAGTTCGACAATGTAAATTATTTTTTCGCAGGTTTCGTCGAATTATTTCGGTTTTACACATTTTTCCAAACTGTTTTTCCACCTCGACGCACATCTTTGGGACACTATTTTTTTTGATAACTGGATACCTCTCTTACAATCCATCTTTCCTCACATTCATTGAAGATCTTATTTGGACTTATTCTCGACCTTATTTTCATTACAGTAACGCTCAATGATATGCTGAACAGATGACGGACATTTATTTACCATTTTGGCCATTTCTCTTTGGCTGTATCCATTTCTGTGATGAGTAATAATTAAATTTCTCTCAGAAATTGTAGTCCGACGGCCCATTTAAAAAAAAATCGTTTTACCGAATGAAAACATGTTCTAAAATGTTAAACCAAACAAAAAAACAATTGCAGTACTAAATACATTTCAAACTGATAAGTTTTGACCCCGGTTATTATTTTTGCATAATTTAAGCTGTGACGTTAATATTGCATATAATTTAATTAATTCTTTATTGTTAACTAAGTGAGGCATATTTAAAACCAAAAGTAATTCACACTGTTTTAGAAGGATCTTTGCTAACTTAATTTCAATAAGTTGCTTTTTGCCAAATAAATAAAGAGACATTCGTACCAGTTAGTTTTTGTTATAGCGACTGCATCATTTAAGCTTGGAGTCGCTGTTTTTTCTATAGTGTATTATTAGACGCTTACTTCGCAGTGAGCCCATTTACGAGACACTCAAACGGAGCATTATTTATTTTCACGAATTCCTCACTAAGTCTAACTTACGACATTATCCGAAGTCGAAAGTCATAAAACATAAATTTAGAGGCCCATATATCTCGGCAATGGCCAACGTAAAACATCTCAACAAGTAAAACATGTTAAATCATCTACCGAACAGCGCAATATGAATAACAACACCTAATATATCAAGAGGGCCTGTCAACAATGTTTAGTGTGGACCTCAGCCTAACGTATGATTATCAACCATTTGCTTCGATCTGGTGTTGGTCGGAAAATCACTTACAAAATTATTTAAACAACGATAATTTGATAAACAACGATCTAAATCTATTCCGTGCGTATGTGAGCATTAATATTTATAACGCGTGTGAACAAACGCGGTTGGATTTGCCCTTGGGCCCAACGTTTTTTGAGATAAAGGTGTTACGATGTGTCAAGGACAATCGATAGCGAAGAAGACACGTGACGATGACAAATTAGACAATCTGGGTTACTAGTTAAAATTTAGGCACTGAAACAGCAGGGGAAATGCTCCATGAATTGTAACTTGGCTTGAACTGATGAAAATCCATTCATCCATTTATCAAGATAAAGAACTAAAAGTTCAGATTTTCACGAAATTGTATATATTCATATTACAATTGTTTCGACAACACCGTGTCATTACCATAAACTTTCACACACGGACACAGTCATACATAACAGCTCAAATCACCCGTATACAAACCAAATGGCTGCATTTTCCTGTTTCATACACATACTTCTTAATACGCCTCTCTCAGCAGAAAATTACAACAAAGAACTTAATATCATTAAACAAATTGCACTGAACAACGGCTACAATCCGTCCATTATCGATAAAATTATAAATAAAAAACAAATCCAGACAATAGCAGACTCTATTTATCCGAAACCTAATACAGAACACGAACAATTTAAAACAGTTACATACATAGGAGGACCCAGTGAAAAAGTTTCAAAACATTTGTCAAAATGTGGTTTAAAACTAGCTTTCAGAACTAACAACACAATAGGAAAATTTTGAAAAAACAATAAAACGAAATGTCCAAAATCTGAAAAATCAGCGTCAGGGTGGGACAGGTTAAAATTGCGGATCTTGTCCGCAAAATTTATATTGGACAAACAGGTAGATCCTACAAGAAACGCATTAACGAACATAAGAGAGCGTTTATAAACAATAGAAAAACACATTTTTGACCACAATTTTGATATTTTACATACAGCCACAAAAAACAGAAAATTAAATTTATTGGAAGCCATGGAGATTAACAAAATGTAATGTAAATATTACATTTGATAAGGACACGTGTGTTGTCGAAACAATTGTAATGTGAAAATATATAATTTCGTGAAAATCTGAACTTTTAGTTCTTATTTATTTAGTGACTTGGCTACTTAATCCATAGAGAAATATTGCTTACAAGGAAAGTAATGTTGAGTGCCATCCTCTATACCTATATACTTACTTAAATCGATAATGTAATGCAATTAAGTAATTTAAGGTATTTCCAACAAATTCAGTTTTGTACAAATTAAAAATCAGCTGTCATAAATCAATAAATAACTGAAAATCAAAACATTTTTTGTCCCAATTTAATCTTATCTAGACAAAGCAGAGATATATCATTATCAAATTTTGGTTGTGACCATGAATGGAATTCTAAGGTCTAGATTCTAAAATAGCAACATATATTTTCAAGTCAAATTCGGAAATTTAAAAGGAGCACCGTGTAGATTTTCCTGTTTATGGATTTTGCGCAAAATAACTAAAATTATTCCACCTATTCCATGAATCCAAATTCAACTGTTTTTATTTTATAGATGAATTTTGTCTTAATATAAGAAACTGTCTTAGCAAAATTTTGTCAGATGCATCAGATGGCATCAGATTTTATTAGTTTGGTGGGAAAATTGGGACTCAAACATATAGAGGATGTTTCAAAAGAACATCACTTAAGCTGTATAAATTTTTAAATAGAGTGAATAGCCATTATTGTATAGTGACAACGATTAGCTATTAAAGAACTATACTGAAACACTCAAACGTGCGCTGTATCTAGATATCACTCAAACCACTCTTATAACTCTCCAACATGTTCCCGAATCTGAACCTATTTGCTTTGAAGTCTTTAAACGACACTTAAGACGGTATACCAATTAACACACTGTAATAAAAAGCTGTAATTAGTTCTTAATTTGATGTAGCTTGTAAAAATCAATTTACATATTGTGTGCTTGTGTTGGACAGCTACTATTAAAGACTTGTTATATAAATAAATAAATAAGTAAGGTAAAGATCCTTGAGAGCCTTTTGGACAACCACAAGGCTCCACGCTTGGCCCAGTGCTATTCTTAATATACATAAACGACATAAGACTGACTGATATTGATCAAGGGACTATCTTACTGTTCGCTGGCGATACGGTTCCAATATATAACGATTGCAATTTTCTATCTTTCAATAATAAGTTAAATAATGGAATGTCTAACATATATAATTGGTGCAACTGCAATTTACTCAGTCTTAACCAGCAAAAAACACAGCAAATAATTTTACTTATAGAAACGATGATTACGAAATCCAGCTTCAGTAAAATACCTGGGGTTTCATTTTTATTCACATCTAATGTCTAAAGATCATGTAGACAAATTATGCAATAGGATTACCGGCGACATATTTTTAATTAGATCACTCAAGGATCTTGTGCCTTGGTCTGTGTTAATGTTGGCTTACCACTCTCTTTTTGTCTCTAAATGTTCTTACGGTTTACTTATATGGAGCCATTCTGCTTATACATATCGTGTATTTTCTTTACAGAGATTCGTGAGAGTATTGTCGGGAACAGGATATGCGGATGACGTAAGACCACGTTGCCATTTTATTGTGTCTTATTTACGTGAAGAAGAATGCTAATTTCTCTACGACAAATACTAAAATCCACGAAAGTAGCACCCGTGATACAACTGATATAAGATTGCCTTTTACAAGATTGACTGATAGCAGGTACATTCATAACTATTACGGTCCTGTCTTATATATTAAATTATCCAACAGATTAAGGGATTTAAGTTTGAATACATGTATAGCGAACTTAAAAAAATTCTACTTGAAAGGACTTTCTACATTACACAAGATAAGGTAGTGTTTGTGGTTGGGATTGGCATAGTGTTATTTAAATTTTGTAAACTTCGTTTTTATTAACTTTTTTTGTGATATTTTTGGTATCTTATACTTTGTAGTTGACTTGTAAAAACAATTGTTTTATTGTAAATATTTCGAAATAAATTTGAATTTGAATGTTTTGTTTTACTGAACATTATTTAAAAAAAAGTGCCACACTTTTAGATGTTCATTTCTTCTTTGAATACACGTGACACTGTTTCCTTGGATGCTTTAAAGCTTGTTACTACATCTGCGCTCGTATAAAAATTTTATATCTCGGTAACGGTAGGTCCTACAGGATCGCTGTTGTTACAGAAATGATCACCGTTGAAAAACAAATTTTTTTTGTCTGTCCGCTTTCCGTTCTCCTTTTTTGATTTTTCCTGAATAACTTTCCGCTGGAGCTACAAAATTGAAATTTGCCCCCTTTTTAATCATCCACGAGACACATAAGCTTGTAAAAAATGGCACTGATCTGACGCCGGCATCCATCTTTTTTTTCGCGATTTTCGACTGTTATTTGGACCTTGCTATGAAACACGATAAGTGTCCGAAATTTGAAGCGATCGACTTTATATTTGAAACCTATTGAAAATGGGGGGGGGGGTCGGGAAGTATTCTAAAAAAATAAAAAATCGCGCATGCATGGGTCTACACAAAAGTATCATTTTTCAAAAACTGTTTACGTGCCCAAAAATATTCTTGAACCAGAAGAAGCAGCAAATATGGCTCTATAAACCTCTATTCTTGACAAATTTTCAAAAATATACAGGGCAAATGAAAAAAAAAAACTGAAAAATGGGTCCCCCCCCCCTATTATTGAAAATTGGTTATAACTGAAAGACTATGATTCAAATCTTACTTTTTTTTATATTGCGATATAGCCTAGTATAACATAATATTCTCTAAAAAAGCTTGCCAATAAAAAGAAAATAAATAGCCTATAAATATTTAACCATGTAAAAATGTTTTAAAATGCTTAATTTGATATATAACACTAACAATTTTTTTTTGGAAAATTGTAGTTATAATTTATTGGCAAATATATTCCCAGTAAAACAAAGAAAGTTTCAAAATATTGGACAGCAAAAAATTTAGGATAAAGCTTGCATCTTTAAATAAATTGCCTTCGTTTATTTTTAACCTATAATAAAAATTAAAATACCGTATATCAAAATATAATATATTTGTTATTACCATTTAACAGCTTAAAGTAATCTTTTAAAACCCTACCCCGGGATCGGCGCCACTTAAAAAAAAATAACTAAGTGGCCAAGAATAAAAAAAGGTATAAGCCGATTTATCGACATTTTTTTTATCGGCTGGCATTTTTTACGCTTTGTTTTGGGCGTATGTTGTGCCGCTTATACCCGCTATGAAAAATTAAAAGTAATGCTGTTGCTGAAAGTGCACACTTCATCGCGGGATATAATTAAATCACTTTTAATATGATTAATTAGCCTAGTAATACGACTTAGCCCCTAACGAACCTTGCGTAATTTAATTCCATAATCAGCGCCTAACTTCGATTAACTTAATTCGAAAAAAGCTTAATGGAGGGCAAACACATCGTAGATCCTGTAGCGCGGTCATGGGACATTATCTTGGAAAAATATGATGCAACAAAAAGGAGGCAAACAGAAGAATGTGTTTGGTCGATATTACACACATTGAAGATTAAAGCTGCCTTGTTATTTAATAAAATTTCAGATACGAAAACAATTTTTAAAGCAAAAAGTAGATTTTCAAGGAACTTTGAATTTTTCTTACACTATCTTAGAGGAAAATGCATGAAGCAGTCCATTGATAAGAACAAATTTAAGAATTTGGTCTACAAAGCTTAGTTTTGCTGGATGAAGGTTGAGAATTTATTTATCAAGAAATGTTAATTAATAACGTAACAATGAAGATAATAAGATGAAAAGTTAAAATGGTATTTTTTCCTTGGCAGCTCACATTTAAAAGATGGAATCTGATTAAATTCAATTACAATCAACATCAAATTTATTCACAATTATTTCTCATTTCAAGTAAGTGTTGTCTTTCATACTCAACGGAAATCTCATCTTCCGTGTGCTAGATGCAGTTACTCCATACTTACAGAGTTCCTAAGCCCAGTGGTAAATTAGATACTTCGGTAGTGACTTATTTCTAAAACGATAATAGGGATACTTTTGAAACCTTTAGGTCACAAAAATAATTATAGTCAGTAGAACATTGTCAGTTTAATGATATTGAAATTGTATGGTCTTAGTGCAAGGGGAAATACGATCGATATATGCTAGTTACAAAGCTTATAGATGAGGTATCTTCAGAACACTCAATAAAATATGTGCACCCTACAGAGAAGGTAATCCAAAAAGCTATATAAGTTCCGACGAAGGTGGCAACAATGACTATGAAGACATCTTAGAATTTAGATCTCTAGAAGTTTTTTATTTTTGTATAAAGTTAGTTTTATGCAGTTGGTTAGTAACTAAAAATTAAAATAAGAAGTAACTCAAATAGTAACATCAATTTAGTACATTCCAATCAAGCAATAAAGCATAAACATTATAGAGCAATAAAGGTTAAAGGATTAATTCGACATTGGGACCTTATATGCTAGAACTTTTTAGTTTTTGAAGTTAAAAAAAATCCTTTTCGACGAACTCTGGTGGCGCTTGCGGACACCTTCAAACCTGGTTCGGCTTTCGAAAATTTATAACGGACCGGAATGTGAAAAATGGAGTAAGTGCGTCGAATGTGTGATTGGAATAGACGAGAATAGGGGAAGCTGATTACATAGTATAGAGCCTTTTTACAAAACCCCTGCGTCGGAGGAATTCACAAGTTTTATAAAAAGTATTACAGTAGCCTATGGAAGTTTCTTTGAATAATAGAGATTTAAGAAAACAACCACTATATATAGTATTATATTATATATTATATATAGTATTATAAAATCAGTTCCTTATACTTTTTTTATATATATTATTTTAAATGGTAATTTTAATGGTAGTGTTTGATAAAGTCAAGAAAGTTCTTAGGGTCAATTATATTTATTATATATATTAATGCAGTGTACCACCTTGGGTTAGCAGGGAAGATTATCTTTTTTGCTGATTATTATCGTCTTCTGCGGTGATAAATGGGACATTGTACAATATAAGTTAAAGTCGGGTTTTGTAGAAATAGAAGCTATTTATATACTTTCAAACTCGGCTGTAATATTCAGAAAACAGACTATATTGCTTTCTCTTTAAATAAATCCTTGAACCTTTGACTCAGTGCGATAAAATAAAGTACCTCCTAATGAAAAATTGAATGATCATGGCTTAGAGATCTTATCTACTGAGAAAAAACTTCTAACACACGCTTTGAACAAACCATTACTGAGTTATAACATTCAGAATTATATTGTAATATATTTATTTTATAAATTTAAATCTCATCTTCCGTCTCCTTTCTAGGGTTTTTCAGTAAAGTGATCAGACATTTCGGTAGTTTATTTATTTATTTAGCGTATGGCATAAATATACACAGTACATAATTAAGTCACAATTTAATATCTAAATTATAGATGTATTCAATCGATGCTGGAGTCGCGTTCAGGAAGTCCTCTGGATCACCGTCGTATCTTCTTATAGGACATTCGGTTGTAATGTGCTGGATTGTTTGCCTCTCTGCACCACAGTCACATTCGGGACTTTGGGTTTGGTCCCATTTATACCGGAAGTCTGCACAGTTTCCATGCCCAGTTCTTATTCTGTTTAGAGTGGACCAGACCTTCCGTGGTAGGCCAAATCCCGGAGGGGTAGTATTTATACCGGGCATGTCTCTGATAGCTAGGATGGCTTCATTCTGTATGTTGCTCCGCTAATTGTTTAACTGGAAGTCGTTTGCCCTCAGTTCTTCGGCTGTTCTCGTTGGCGGGTTTCTCGAACGCAAGCGATTGCGGTTGGCATCAGCAATTTCATTCTGGATTGGCAGGTTAGGGTTGTTCTGTATCTTCTTAAAGGTTTTCAGTAAGGCATTTTGCCGTCGTAGTTCTGGATATTAACCGCATTGTTGTGTTTAATTGTGTGTCAACAAGTCTTGTGTGAGCACTATTCAGCCACACTGGCGCGGCGCACAGTATTCAGCAGTTGAGTAGACAAGCCCCAGGGCCGAGCATCGCAGTGTGGAAGCATTTGAACCCCATGTTGTTCCGCATAATTTGTGGATTATGTTGTTCCTAGTTCTTAATTTGGCTGCTGTATTTTGGAGGTGTTGTTTAAAAGACAGTGTTCTGTCTAGAGTCACTCCCAGATATTTTGGGGTGGTGTTGTGTGTTAGCAGGTGGTTGTCAGCATAGACTTGGAGTTGCCTGTGAGCCATTTTGGTGTTTAGGTGGAAACAGCATACCTCTGTCTTGTTCGGATTCGGCTTAAGTCGCCACGACCTAAAGAATTCCCCTAGTGTCGCAAGGTCCTCGTGAGTAAGCGCTCGGTAGTTTTCATTGACTTGTCCCTGGTTGCAATTGCCCAATCATCCGCATACCCGAATTTTTGACTTTGGGTAGGTGGCATATCTGATATGTACAGGTTAAATAAAGTTGGGGCGAGTACAGATCCTTGTGGAAGTCCGTTGTTTAGGGTCCTATTAGAGCTTTTTGCATTTCCCATGGAGAAGCGAAGCATCTACTACTAAGCATGTTGTTCATTAGTCGATATATTGTTTTGCATGGGATTACTTTTAGCAATTTAAAGAGCAGACCATCCTTCCAGACCGTGTCGTATGCTGCCGTCAAGTCGATAAATGCCACTGAGGTCTTCAGTTTCCTTTGGTAGCCACCTTCTATGTAAGTTGTAAGAGCTAAAACTTGGTCTGTTGTGCTGCGTCCTGGTCGAAATCCTGCCTGCTCTATTGGGATGTGGCAGGACAGTACTGGGTTGATTCTATTAAGAACAAGTCGTTCAAGAAGTTTATATATTGCATTCAGCAGTGCAATGGGGCGGTAGCTTTCTGGCTTGTCGGCAGCTTTTCCAGGCTTTAGGATTGCAATTATGTTGGTTTGTTTCAGCTTTTATGGGATTTGTCCTGATTGTAATATACTGGTGTAAAAATTCGACAACAATGTTCTTGCTGACTTTCCACAGTGTATCAAAAACTCTGGGTGGACGCCATCCAGTCCAGGTGCTTTGCCGCTCTTTGTGTCTTTGATTGCTGTGTTCACTTCCTCTATAGTAAAGGGGCAGGAGAATGTTGGTTGGTTGCTGGTCAGTTTTAGGTGCTTCAGCTGCTTCTTAATGTTAGTCGTGAATTGCTTGATGCTTTTCCCCCTTGAAGTATTGACTATGTGGGAGGCGACTTTATTTGGATGGATATCAGTGTTAGGGCGGGCAGTTGGGCCGTCATCTCCTAGTTTTCTTAAAAGAGACCACGCTTTGCGGCTCGATTTTTTGAAGTCCAGTGACTCGACTGTGCTTGTCCATTTATCCCTTCTAGCTTTGTCCAGGCTGTGGAGGAGTTCATCTGCTATCTCACCGTCGCCGCTGTCAATTGTTGGTAGAGATGGTCGCTATTTTCGTTCTAACCAGGAACGTACTCTTTGCGATAGCCCCTTGGAACATGTTTCTTAGCAGAAGAGATGACGGCACCAATGAACCTATCGTAATTTTTGTGCGTCGGCGGAATCCAGCGGAGGCACTTGTCAAGCTTAATGGCAAAGGAGGTCCAGTTAGCTCTGCCAAAATTCCAGCTTGGTCGAGGGACAGACGTGATTAGTGGAACTTGGATACCTATTTCGTAAATAATGGGTCTGTGCTGGCTATGAGGGAAGTTGTCGAGCACTTTTCTTCTAGTTGGTACATGTTTATGGTACTGGTCTCTTGTCACAAAGCACAAATCAGGGTTGTATTCCTGCTTCCACGCAGCGGACCTGTAGGTGCCCTTGGCTTTAGCATGGAAAACGTGAAAAAGTTGGTTTCTCTCTGCCCAAACCACCAGAGTATCTCCATTTTCGTCGTTTTTGCTATATTTCCATTCCTGGTGGTAGCTATTAAAGTCTCCTAGGTAGACAGCTGGGTGTGGGCGCAAGTCTGTAACCTGTGGTGGCCAAAGCATTTTTGGAGGCTTGTAAATGTTTGTTTTATGTATATCTCCAATCTTTGTTACAACGGAGTGAATGTTCTTCTGTGTGCTACAGGATATGAGATGGGCATTTTCAATGCTGCGTCGAGCGTATGTGGCATTGCCATAAGCGTGATGGTAAGTGGCTCCCAGAAGGTCGTAACCGGGGATTTTTCCTCTGGTTTTTAGTTGTTGTTCATCTGCAGCATGAGTTTCCTGAATGACTACCAGGTCGACATCGTTCGAGGTTAACAATGTAGATAGAATTTCACTCTTTGATCGGCTAATGCCCTCTATGTTTATTTGGCAAATTCGGACAATAGGCCCGAGAGTTCTAGTCATTGGGCCCTTAAAAGAGCCTGTGGTTTGCTGATGTGCGCCTCTCATTGGGGAAAGAGGTTTCTGTGTATAGGCCAGGAGATCTGCGAGATAGTTTGGTCGCCTGTTCGCTCTAGCTCATTTAGCGTTACCCAGGGTGCACGTGTGGTATTCTACCACGGACGCGAGCTAACTTGCACCTCGGTAGTGACTTATTTCTAAAAGGAAGTAATAAGAGACTTAAGAAAACAAGTCACTAACAAATTAAATAGTATTATAAAATCAGTTCCTTATACTTACAGAGCAACAATCATCAACAATCTATCTTCAAACATCACATCTGTAAATGGTATATATTTTTTACTTGTTACCCATTTTTATATTGCAGTTTTGTCCAGGTAATATTATCAGTGATAAAGGGAATTATTCTAAGTTATTTTTTTCAAATTATCTAGGTCTCATCAGCAAAAACAGGATTGCATACGATCTAAAAAAGTTGATAAATTTCTTAGTGATCAATTGTAAAATCCAAATAAACCAAGGTAATATAATAAGATGATTGATAAATGAACAGATGTAATTTGAAGTAGTAAATATTTCATTTGAATGGTACGAAATTTATCAATCTGATGTTTCGATATTATTTTGCAACACGTTTAACGAACAAATCAAAATTCAAACTTGTTGTTTTACAAAAAGTTGCAAAATATCCCTAAAGCGAACTTTTCGCAATGTTTTTATGGCCAAAAATTAATAAGATAAATTAAGAAAATTTAGATTTGTGAAACTACGGGTATCGCCCAAATCGGCAGAGTTATTTTATTATAATTCCTTTAGCGGCTACAGATATAAAAAATCCAGAATACTATTAAAACGGCATTTTATTAAGTTTATCAAACACTTTTTTAGGTGCCAATTAAAATTCTTCGAGGCTCTGTCCGTTGATAAAAGCAAAAATGTTTAAACAAGACCAGGCTTTAATCTCATACGGGCCAATAAAAAGGCCGTTTTTGAAAAAAACTTGTTAAAATTCAAGTCGCTAATTTTATGTAACTTCATTTAAAAGCGTTTAAAAGTCCGACAACTGGGGAGTAAGAAAGCGCGCACTTTTGTGTCAGACAATTTATTAAGGCACATTATGCCGTTTAGGCCTTAAATACGTGTTACCCGTACAAAATGGTGCATTACCATTCGCATTATCATCCAAATTGTACCAACACTTTAGTTTATTAACGCATGTCGTTTGTATAAACTCATGATTTTATTGCCTCCATTGCATTTAGTGCGGCTTGAGGTCTCAATTAGAACGAATGGGACTTGTGGGAGATACGAGACTTTTTATATCAGTTTGGGAATAAATTGGAAGTAGTAGGGGTTATCAGTTTTGTTTTCTGCGGATCTTTATCGCTCAATATGCTTTTTGTATTGAGGAGCCAAGATTTAAGAAAAAATTCTAATTTGAATAAAACTCAAAGACTTTTAACTTTCACATTTTCTTCTAATTCCGTTCCAAATATTAAAGATTTTGTATTGGACATTGTTTAATATTTAGCTATTTCAAATATTTTATGAAATAATTTGAGTTTTCCTGATTTGGATTGGTTTTTACGTTCAGTATTATTTGAACTCATAATTGACTACGTGAGTAGTAATAATTTTTTTCTTCAACATTTTCAAAAAAAGGTTGTTTATGAAGACATCAAGTTTAATTTTGATAATTTTTTGCACTCTGCAAAAGGATTCTGTCTAGTTTAATAATAGAAAATCGTTTCCGGTTTGCGGGAAACATTAAATCCAAATGGAGGGTATACTAGCCCTTGGCGATACAAAAACGTTAGCATCATTCCATTAGATTAAGAACATAGTTGACAACTATCAGTCAGATTTTTATAATGGATAACAATGAATTGGAGCATCTTGCTTCATTTATGACGTTTACCAAACTACTTAAGTGAATAAGTTATTTATGCTTTCACAAAACAAATAATCAGCATCCGAATGATCTGAAGAGTAGGGTTAAAACAATAGCGGCGGAAGAAATGGACGGAGAAAAAAATAAAAGCAGGAAATAGCTGATCCGAAAAAGATATTTTATCTACAAATTTAGAAAAGACTCCCTTTTAGTTTACTAATGTTTATATACTTTTTCAAACAGTTTATGCCCATTTTAAAGTATTTTATTTTGCGTTTGAGTGATAATTACATACAGAGATGAGAAACTTAAAACAGCTTCGTCTTGGGGACGAAGTGGAAATATAAAAGTGTTTTGCCTAACTCCCACTTGCCAAGTACAAAGCGGTTCGAGTGATGCTCAATTAAATAAAGCTATTCAAAAACGTTTTTGAGGAATACTAGAAAATCTATATTTTATAATATTCATCTCGGTTTGATGTAAATGAATTAAAACTTTGAAATATTTAATTTTCATTTCATTAAATTATTTTTTATTTAATGAAAAAATTCAAAAAAATTGTTTTTGTTTTCTAGTAAACCAAGAATTTTATAAAATGTAGCTACATGTACGATTAAAGAGCGTTTTTCAAAAGGTTTAAAATAAAGTATTCTTCAGCTCCTTATTTAAGATTTCAATCGAGAATCTTGGTGTATCCAAGATGTTGCAGGTTTTGGTTAATTCATACATTAAACATTAGTGAACTGAAAAAAAAAACTTTTCAAGTTTTTAGGATTTATTGCGTATGTATGTTTTGATTGGAGGAGTTTCCATTTCTTTATGTTTTTCTCTACGAATTCGGGTTTTGATTTTCTAACATATTTTCGTAAATATCTTCTGAAGAATTATCATCACTTTCTTCTATGATCTCATCAGGAGGTTTGCCTTTATTTTTTTTGGAAAACGTCATCTGACAAACTATAAAATTTTGGACGGGTTTTTTCAACATGATCCACAAATGTAGCAAACTTGCCCAATTCATTTTTGTCCATTTTAAAGATCTGAGTGATATTTTCCTGCTTTCTTAATCGAGTGGAAGTCGACAATAATTCTGCCGCCTGAATGTTTTCTCATGATCCTCCAATTGGATTTAATATTCCCGGTAAACCAAAAAGATACTGATTCAAGATCAATTTTTTTGCTTAGATTCACCAAAGAGAGCGTAGAATCCAGGGCGAAAGGTGGGATTAAATCGTGGTTTTCCAAAAAGGCCAACAAAGTCATTCTTTGGAGTTCCCCTACCCAACTTTTATTACAAATTATGACACTGCACAATATACCTTTCAGTAAATCTCGATAAGCTTTTTCGCTGTGATCATAAAAAAACATTACCGAAAAAATTGCTGAAATTCTGATTACATTCATAACTATCTGTATTATAAAATCACTTTTTTTATTGATAATCAAAATAGTCTGTAATCGGTGAGACATTTTTTTCAAAACGATACTCCCATTTTCAGGAGAAGATCAGAACTGAATGTTTCATTGAAACTGTCAACTTGGGTACTGAAATGAGCATCTAAAATTATGTTTCGGTTTGTGGTAAAACTTGTCTTATAAAAAATATGCGAATATGCAAGAAGTTACTTTTTGCCGAATATTTACACAAGTTTTTGTAAGCCTGAGAAAATATGAAGCTAATACTTTAATTATGAAAATTGCTACCTGCTAGGCTCCTGTCTAGAGATAGATCGAAGGTTCGTGTACTTCTACAATTCATTGTTAAGTTACGCCGAAAAAAAATTGTATAGCTAATTAAAATATTCAATCATAATGCAATACAATAATTAAAATTAAAGTAAAATTCTGGAAGTCAAAGTAAGCCCTGGCAGTATCACTGTATACACGTAAATTGGAGAAGTCAATGGCACGGCTACGTGTATACAGGCGCAGAAATCGATGCTAGAGACACAAGCGGAATCTCGTTGAACCACCCGGTATAATTTCATTCAGTTAACGTGAAAATTGACGTCCACCAGTTTTAAGTGTTTTTAGGTAGGTGGTGCTCAAATAAGTATAATGCTGCCATTACTTCAAAAATTCAAGTTATAAATACCGCACGCGTTGTCGATAACCGCTATCCTCCAAGTGCTAGAAGTGTTTTCGGAGCGCGAGCATTGAAGATGCCCAGTGAGATCTTGGCGAAACATCTGCAGGATTCCAGTCGGAGGTCAACAAACGAATGGATGATATCCCGGAATATATTGTTAACACATTTTTTCATCCTTGAATCAATATATTTTCATGTATTGATTCACGGATGGAAAAATGAGTTGACAATATATTCCTGGATATCAACCGCAATTTGCCACTGCCTGGATCTCTGATGGGTGGTAGTGAGACTCAGCGTTCAGATATCTATTGATGTGTGTTGGTTTTCTATAGACAGTGTGATCCAAGTGTCCATCTTCGGTCCTTGTGATGTGTACATCTAGAAAGGGCAGACTGTTATCTTCTTCAAGTTCTATTGTGAATTGATTCCTTGGATGAATGGAATTCAGATGATCTAGGAATTTTAAAAAGTCGTCTTTGACCGCAGATTTGCCGGCTCTATGGCTTTCTTTTCGAAGTAAATCATGAAGAGGTTAGCAATCACAGATGAGGGAGATGATCTCACTTCTGCTCCATCCACTTACCGTTATATTCGGCGGAAAATCTTCCTTCTCTTCTATAAACAGGAGTGCCTTCTCTATTTGAATGCTCGGCTATTGGGATTTGACATCGAAGCTTACCATAATGTCGTCCTTTTCGATCCTGACCGAACATAAAATCTGAGTAAAATGTTTTGAATTTTTGAAATAGGATTCTGTTTTTTCCACTATGGGTTTTAGTGCACTGCCCAAATGTTTCTAAAGCTGGCATACTTGTGAGTTAGAGGACGCAGGGAAACCCCGTCCTTACGTATCTTTGGTAGCCCGTAGAATTTTGGACAACGGCTCGATTTTTGCCTCGGTATAAGTTTCTTTTTTGTATCCTCGTTAATTGATGACTCGAGAATTTTGGACTTCGTTGTTTTTTCCAAATACGTGGTGGGATCTTGGGTGACCGGTTTGTATGTTAAGTCGTTCAAAATTTCCTCCAATTTTTCACTGTAATCCGATGTATTCAAGACGATACACACAGGCGAATTTGATTGAAATGCTGGCCAATATTATTTATCTTAAAAAAATATCTAAAAATGATGAATAATGAATTTATTTAAGAAAAGAAAAAATTTAGTGATAATACAGTACTTTACACTATTATTGCGCTGCACGTAAAAAGATACAGTGTGGTCGAAAAGTCGTACCTAAATGACGTTAGAACATTTTTAATTTAGTTTCTTACTTGTTCACATTTTTATGTAATTTATTTATTTTTCAGTGACAGTTATTAAAACTTATTTGAACAACACCAACAATGTGTATTATTGAAGAAAAACATAAAACACTTCTAATTTTAACCTTGAATTATGATAATGTATATGTAATTACAAAAACAATATTACAAAAAATAATCATAAATATTTTAGAGAAAAGGGGTAAAAACGAAGATGAGATATTGATATTTGAGTACTTTGAGTATTAAGAATTTCGCAAGTATAATCTTATTATTTAGGGCAATAAACAAGCAGAACCTTTTATGACAAGTCTTTTTATGGACTATTGAAATTTTTACAGTTGCGTCTATAAAAATCTAGTACAAAAACATATCTCATAATTCCTGGTCCATTATAAAAAAAGATCTGATTAGATACCGATTAACTTTCTGTGTCATAAATTTTTAAAATGACACAGGGCACACACAGGTTTTAGACTGTCATGTACGCTCAAGTACAGAAAACCATAACCAAAACTGCCAATATGTTTCGGGACTTTTAAACGTCAAAAGTGGTGTTGCGAAGCTTAATAATAAAAACAAAATTTTAAAATTACGAGAGCTTACTAAATGGGACATGCGCAATTCATGCAACAATAATGGCATTAAAATAACAATGACGTGTTACGTAAAACCTGTAAATCTGGCAACATTGCCATTAGCATTTTTTAATTTTGCATGTTCAAAAACCCTACAATAGTAAATTTTACCAAAATTAAAAATATATACCAGCACTGACAGCACTTCTTAAAAAATAGATATTTATTAAGATCGCAAATTATCGCATAAATAAGAAAATATGTCTTTTTAAGGACATATTAAATAAAAGTTCCATGCTAATTTGAAGATGGGGAAACGCGGGGAAATATACTTTTTGTCCAAAGAAAACGAAACATTTATGTACTTTAAGAAGTGAGGCCATTGTGACATCAAAACAATTCATAGATGATAATAATTGCACTGAGGTGGCTTTTACTTGATGAAAATCCATTTATTAAAATAAATAAGAACTAGAAGTTCAGATTTTCGCGAAATTATATATTATGACATGACAATTGTTTCGACAACACCGTGTGATAAAGGCAAGGTGAAAATCTGAACTTTTAGTTCTTATTTATTTTGATAATAATTGCATAGATAATAATAATTATATGCTTGTACTTACCACTAGCAATAGGCTCCATACTATAATTTTATTATTTTTCAATCACCAACTTTAGAAAAAATGGTTAAATACACACTGATGCACTCTGATTAAATGAATACAAATTAATAAACTTTCAAGTTTCAATAACAATATGGCGCTTAGCAACGCGAATCAAAACAAAAGTTTGTTTATTTATAATAGCCAGGTAACTAGATTAATGAAATGTAATGGATTTAGCTCAAGATTTTTAAGTTGAAGTTTCTGACTTCTGGCCAGCTTTTGAGGAAAATTCGCCTATGTGCGACAGTGGCATTTTCTTTTTCTGCTGGCATTATTATGATATTTTCGTTTTTGTTTAGATTCTTCAGGGCTTGCATTTTTTCTATTGTTAAGAGCGCGAGCATTGAAGATGCCAACTGAGATCTTGGCGAAACGTCTGCAGGATTTCAGTCGGAGTTCAACAAACGAACGGATGATATCCCGAAATATGTTGTCAACATATATATTTCAAAAATTCAATTTCTACAGCTTTGAGTCTTTCTTTCGTTCTGGATGTTATTTGTCAATTTTCTGATCCATATGTGGTGGTATGTAATGTTTAATAGTGAAATAAGTGATTTTCTTACGAGACTTTATAGTTTTGTTTCTTCTCTTTTTTTATTCGTATTATTGAGATCAAGAATGGATTCTATTAAATTGACTAAATAGCAAAATTGGTACTACACAATATCCGGTGTTATTATGTTATTGTTCAATATTTTTATGTGTATAATTTGTAATCCATTGTAATTACATTAATCTAGCTGGATTGCCAAAATAAAATCCGATTACGATGCAATTAAAGTTAGTCTGTAATAAATTATATAGATAAACAATTATGCGATTTTCTCCTTTCTTTATTTTTGAGTAGAAGTTAGTCTGCTGTTCCTTGGTTTTAGTTCTAGCTAGGAAAAAACTCGGAGGCAATTTATAGAACCCTAAGCAGAAGCGGGCTGGTCAATTTTATAAGCTCTTTTACTACCTAAATTTATATCGAAAACGGTGGGTGGATTATATTGCAAACGTATTTAAGACGAAAGACAGGTTCATAAAATGAGCGTTTATATAGGTTTCTCTTGTTGGTTTAACGACATGTGGAGATATAAAATGCTCTCCGGTTTTGTTTCGGTAGTAAATTCCCAGTAGCCTAATACTGACATTACTAATGACATCTAAATGACATTTAAAAATCTTGGTGTATTGTATATGTAGAACCCTGATTTACTGTGACAAATAGAAAACAAAAAGCGGACATCTAAAGATTTTACAACAGCGCGTCAGAATTTTATTTTCGATTACTTTTTCCTTGTATACTCAATCATGTAACTCACTATAGTTTTGGTAATTTTGCCTCAGAGTGGAAGACATCAATCATCTATTCCATACTATAAGGTTAATTGTCCAAATTCATTGAATGATCTCGGACGAATTGGTTAGGCTTCGATCTTTTTCGTTACAGTGATATTGGTGCCGATTTAAATTCTGTTCCGTCACAGTTTTGATTTATAGCAAAATGGACAACTTAAAAATAAATGCTACAAAATACATGTAAGGAGAACCATTACAAAAATGCGTCAAATAAATCAAATTATATCTAAATTATGCAAAGTATGTACTTTTCCTGATATTCTAATAAAAGTTGCTAAACATTAAGGTTAGGAAAAGCTCTCTATAGATCTATAATGTTTATGTTATATTGCTTGTTTGATATATACTAAATTGACGTTACTATTTGAGTTACTTATTATTTTAGTTTTCAGTTACTAACCAATACTGAATAAAATAAACTTTATATAAAAACAAAAAACTTCTCCCCTCCCTTGCCGTCAGAATCAGATCTAAATTCTAAGATGTCTTCATTGTCATTGTTGTCATCTTCGCCGGAACTTATATAAGTGGCGCTGTAGCTTCTTGGATTACCTTCTCTGTATGTTTACTTTAGATACTTTATCTATAACGTTTGAAACTAGCAATAAAATGGTCGTATTTCCTCTTAGAGTGAGACAATACAATTTCAATATTAAACTGACAATGTAGTATTTTGTGGTCTGAAGGTTTCACATATTCTTTTTTTTTAACCATCCAGTCAACTTCTGCTTTGTCCGTGACTTTCTGGAATATCCTATGTAAGGCCGGAATGGTAGCTTGCGTTGTCCATCACGATTCCATTTTTTTGGAGGAAGATTTATGGTACCAGCTAATTTTTACATCAATTTTCTTTTTTTTCTATTTCTAGTAGCCTTTTAAATATTAAATTAGTCCCCTTACTAAATCTTTCTTTTGATCCAGCATGAACCACAATATATCGATGACGAGATTTTTCTAGGCAAACCTTTACTAAAAACTACGAAAATTTGGAACTAGTGCTTGAGAAAATCAAATACAAAAACTATTGTTAGATAATTTGTGGTTACTAAAAAATTTTGGGGCTCCTACTAGGTCAGCAGTCAGGATATACGATGTACCCCTCTTTTTTGTCTGAGTGTAGAAACAGATAGCAACATAGAACTGACCAAAAAGGATTAATTTAACTCCCTGTGCAAAAAAAATCTTCTCGATAGTCCTATTGATGGAACAATTAAATAAAGATGGAGCATATTTCAAATACCTGCATGGAAACTTCGCGCCATGCAAAATGCAAAATTAAAGAGAGGTATGTCTGTAGGTCCTCAAATAAGATAATAATAGTGGAAGATCAAGACATTGTGAATGCTATGACAGAATCGAAAAGTTGCATGGGTTTCATTTACTGCTGTTAAAAAAGGTTTTCTATTAAGCAAAAAATATCTAAATCGACTTTTGACATTCATATCTGCACTACTTCTCCAAAAATATTGGTACCGTGAGCGAGGGGCGAGGTGAGAAGTTCCACCAAGACAGAAAAAATTCAGCCATGGAATGGAATACAAGAAAATTAACGAAACCAAGTATTTGGGCCAAGAGGGAGTGGATATGTTTCAAAAATATATAGACTTAACTATTGTTAGAAGCTTTGTTGTTTAGTTTAAATTGTTTATACGGTTTTTATTTATATACTAATAAAAATATTCAAATGAAATCGTCAATCAACCGAGATTTCCATTTATTAATTCTTCTTAGTGTTACTTTTTACAAAACTTCTGGATTCTTCCTGCATCGGTTTTTGCTGAGTCGACCATGCTAAGGTTTCAGTTTCAGAATAGCTCTGAAGAAGCCAACAGGATAATTGGCGAAACGTCAGCAAAAACCGACGCAGGAGGAATCCAGAAGTTTTGTAAAAAGTATTACAGTAGCCTGTGCAAGTTTCTTTGAAAAATTCTTCTTAATGTTGATAAAAACCTTACGTGATAGAGAAACATGCTTATCATTTAGGACGACTTATTTATTCAGAACCAAAGTCAGATCAAAATCAACAAAATTGTTGACCTGCGTAATTTATAACTTCCTCGCAAAACAGAGCGTAGCTTGCTGAGAATTTAACGTATTTTCTTTATAAGTTGTATAAGTTTATTGTTATTTTTTTCTTAAATATGGTGAAATTTTTCGAGTAAAATTTTTGGCCTAATTTGTTATTAATTTTGCACTTGCGGAGGCCGTTAAACAAGTTACGCAATATGTTTTGTACCTACTCACTTATTTTTATTGCGGCGTAATTTCGGTTGGTACACCTGTCGTCCGAAAATTCAGAATAACGTGGGCAGATGCAACGTCCAGTGTCACTTCTTACGCGCTTCTTACCGTGCGATAAAAAAAAATGTTTTAAAATATGTTCGTTGTATCCGTAGCCATTTTTGCTTATTAGCTCCTCGGGTGCATATAGGCAAGGAGAAAAAGAAAATACAACGAAAATTGCGGTCCACATTGTATAAAAGGGATATCAACTCCCCTCCCAAGCGGCGATTAAATCACTAAATGGCGAAAGTTTTCCAAAAATCTGGCGGAATATCGCATTACCAAGCCCACTTTTGTTTTAAACATCCTTTGGCCGAATGTTCGTTGGTGTTATTCATTTTTTTCCCCTTGAATTTATCGGAGGTTCGCGCATTAACAACCGAAACATTAAAAAACAGTTTCAAGCGAAAAAACGCCTATAAATATTAAATCTCGTTCTAACTAGACGTTTGAGAAGTTGCGAAGAAACCAGTCCGACGGAAAAAATTCATTCATAAAGTAATCTCGAAACCATTCTGAACGGAGACTGTGAGCTTAAAGTGCCTGTCGGACATGAGAAATGGTAAAAAAACGTCTTGGAAGGAACAAAGAATTTTATAGGAAGGAATAACGAAGATAGTTAAGGTAACTTACTGGTTAAATAAAGTCGATCTTTAAGATTCTAAACTTTTTGCGGTGATCCTGTTCTGTGCTGACTTGCGTTGGGTCTTAGATATCAACTGACGTTTATAAACGTAGACAGTTATTTATACGATTGAGAAAGAAAAAAGTAGCAGTATGCCAAAATTATCTCCACCCCTTGGAAACGTAGGAAATGTTTCTACACTTCAACTTTATTCGCAGCTGCAATCAATTCAAAGCAAAAAACGAAGCACCTAAAAAGTCAAATAAGCGAAAACAAATTATAAATATTATAGGAGACCACCCTATTATATTTTAACAAAGAAATTGTGCTCCATGTATATAGAAATGTCAAACATGCAAGATAAATTTATGAATATTATAGAAAACATATCTGAATCATATTTGATTATTATATCATGTTAATTAAAATATTGATTGGTTGATTTTTATTAAATTAAAAAATAATTTGAGCTCCATGCATGTAGAAAAATAGATACATCATATTACTTGAATTATTGATATTGTACCTTAATAAATAAATTTACAAACAACACTAGGTTGCCAAAGGAAACATTACAAAAGACAAGGTGTGATATGAAAATATTATAGGAGACCACCCTATAACTCTAAAAATTGAGCCCAACGTATATTGAAATATCTGAATTATATTTGAATATAGAAAGATAAATATATCATATCATTTAAAATATTGATTCATTGATTTATATTTGAATTTTTAAAATATATAAAAAGAAATACACATATAACTTGAATTATTGATATCTTGATATGTTAAATATATTTACAAACAAAACTTGTTTTGACAAAGGTAAACTTTACAAAAGATAAGGATTGTTATGAAAATATTATCGGTGACCTCACTTGTATTTTGTGTAAATAAAACCGTGTAAAAATTTTTTTTTTCATTGTCTACTAGTATTGTTATTTTAATATCTTACAGTATTATTCGATGTTTTGCATATTATCACTTTTATTTACATTTTTTTTGCTTGTAGTTTATTTCAAAAAATATTTAAATGAAAACGGATTTGATACAGTTAATATAAAAGAAAGAAAGTGTTTGCGGGTATTTTTTCCTAATTTACTTGGCTACGAGAAAACGCTGGAAGTTATTTCGACTGTGTAAAAGGTCCGCGTCCAACTAACACCCAGTAGAAAAACAGTTTTTTTTATAGAATTTTGCTTGATTATCAATAATATCATTTTTCAATTTACTGCATTTTCCTATAATTTTTTTAGGTTTTTTTCTATCCATTAAAATAGTTTTTTATACTATGATTCTCATTTCGTTTAACCGAATCTTGGTTCCATATGAAAGGAGTAAAAAACGATCTTTTGCTTTGGAGCTCAATAGTTTGGCGCTGTTGCTAGATGACGCTAACTAAAATGGTTTCATGTTTTAAAGTTTTTTTGTAAAAGAATATAATGCAATAAATATTGGATAATAATAGTGAATATCAATAACATGATTATGCAATCACCTAAGCAATTTACATTTTGCTTAAGAATATAATTTTGAACATAATGTTGTGTACATCATTCTGACACAATACCCTGTATATTAATAGTTGTTTCTGAGTACCAATTATAAATAAAAATATTTATTTATGACAAATGTTAAAATGTCATCAGTATTTATAATCTACAGAAAACATGCGATTGTCCCAAACCTGTGACTTAATTATAACTTTGAGGAGTGTATGATTGGATATTTTAGGCTATGGCGTATAAATGTTTCTTGTTAAATAATATAATTACATAATTTTTACTATCATTTAGAATAAATAATTTAGTCAATGTCAAAGGTACTGAAAAAGTAATTTGACTCTTGTAAAATTGCTTACAGGGGTAAATAGTTCTAATAAATGTACAATTTCATGGGCTCCATTTTGGTTTCTAAATTTATAAACAAAATTTACAACACCCACTAAATATGAAACTGAGAATATGTAATTCTTGGTAAAAAAAAAACAGCCCGAACCGCAGCGCAGTTAATCTATGATCGCAGTAATAGCTCTCGAAACCGCTTCCTTTTTGTAAGTGGGAGCCAGACACATTTATTCTAATCTCAAACAAGTTCTCGTTATATAAAAACTCCCGCCCGTACTAATTAATATTACTCTTGATTAAGACACCTTGACTTCTTATCATATGAAAAAAGGGTGCTAAGAACCCCGGCTACTTTAACAATAAGGTTTCATTAGCGTTTAGTATACTTTTGGAGATTTGATTCGAACAGAGACAAAGGGTATTATTAGACGAAAGCTTTTGTCTGGTCGTCACTTTATCGCTGGGGTATGCAGGATAGTTTCTATTAAAAAATCTTTTGGATTATTGCCGAATTCTATCATATTTCATTAATAATATTTCTTTTATATCCTGGACTAAACGTAAATCGCTTTGGTTTGGATGTTAATCCCATTTTTACTGGTGAATTGTAGGTGTATGAATATTAATATACTTATCTGTAGAAAGATTAAATAACAAAACTTTTTGCACTGACAAATCAATTTTTGTAAATCGCCAAAACAATTAAATTTAGGCAAACGAAAGGTACTGCAAATTATTATATAATAAGTTATATTGCATATGGGTACCTTTTACAGTAACAGTAGAATGAGATAAATTCACCAGAGTAGTATAGGAAAATATATGCAATAAATGAAATAAAAAATATTTGGTAAATACTAGACAGGGTCAAACGGCATTGGGTAGTAAATCACAAATTCTAAATCTTACGATAGAGACCTATTTTAAAGCGATCCTCATGGATGGAAGGCCTTAATCATTCTACACAACACAAAACACATAAATTTCATAAGAAATGTCGCTTGCTGCTTGCTGCCGTTTGGTTGTTGATTGAAAAATCAATATAATAAAATAAAATTATTTTTTTTTATTTATTATACCATTGTACATTATAATTTAATCATTTGGCACACACTTATTAATAAATTTACTCCTATTTCGGTTAGAAAATTTTCAATTTTCAGTTTCACAGTATCAATTGTCAATAGTGATGGTTTTTTTTTTATCAAATAACTTCAAAAGTTTTTCTAATGTTGCTATAACCTGATTTTAAAATTATCACAAGTATTCTTATGATCTGCTGACGATGCTAACTTGGTTGGCAAAACACGCGTCCAGAACTATTAGTTGTTGTCAAGTTTGTATTGTTTCGATATTTCAACACGCACTGGTTGAATTTTGGGCTATCAAGGACATAAAGATAACGATGTTTCAACATTTTGTTTTTCCAGTTCAATGATCTATGTCTTTTCTATATGGTTTTTGAGGCCGTATATCCATAAGACAATTTTCAGATTTTATCTGTTCATTGCTAATAAAGTGTTGGATTTATGCAATTTTACGAAATAAAGTAACTTTTCTAAAAGGTCCTGCTTAATGAGAAAATAAATTTTCGCGAGATATTTTGCATGTTGAACTCATGCATTTTGTTGTGCCGAAACAAATGATATATCGACACTTATTCCATTATTTTATTCCCTAGGAAGGTAATATCAAAGATCCATTTTCCTCTCACTTTTTAGTATCAAATGATAGTGTCAAAAATAATAAAATTTTGATTGATTTTTCAAAGAAACGTCCATAGGCTGTAATACTATTTACAAAACTTCTGGATATTGTTTTTCTACATAAATGGAAAAGTTTAGGGTTATAAAATGAAATAACTATTTGCAAATTTATTTTTTTAAGGCACTTTAACTTTAAAATTTATAGGAAATTAAAACTTTGAAATGTGTCGAATGAATGAGTCTTCATTTAGTTTATTTACGAATTAGAAGGCAAAGTGCGGAATTGTTAGAAATTATGAGGTACTTTAATGAAAATTTTGGAAGCGTTGGAGTACATAATGCCTTTTGGTGTTCATTTCGGCTTTTCATGACCAACGTAGGAACTATTTGAATCTTTCTAAATGCACCATTGATATTGATATTCTCCTTGAATTTATTGTTCTCGGTGCTCAAGATATTCATCCAAAGTAATTTTACTATTTCGCGGGTTATTCAAAATTTATTGTCGCTGGTGTCTCGTCAGGACCGCATAATAAAGACTGACTAAAATTAATCACGAAACAGCGGTTAGTCCGGACGAATTTTCGTTCTTCATAAATCAAATGCATCGCGTGGACGTAAAAAAAATATTAATACGAAACTTTTAACGAAAAAAAGTATGTATCGCAAACGCATTAAGGCACTTCCCGGGACGATTTTATTTCATAATTATCAAGAAGATCCGCGCCATGCAGGGAAAAATATTATATATTATTAAAAAATTAATTACCGATATTCCCGTATAAGCAGTAAAAGCGCTATCACACGCAATTTATTCGGAATTCTTTATACCTAAAAAGGACGTGATACGGAGAAGACACGCAATTAATTGATAAATGAGTAATTCTGAAACTATCGGCCTTTTTTACATATAATGGGCGATATTAAATAAACGTGACTCCCGATAAATAGACATTTTTCGCTTACTGCAAACGATATTTAATGTACTTCGTATTTTCTATTCTATCGCCGGGACTCAAATGCGACCCCGTTACTCTGCTTGTGTCGAAGTTTTCCAATAAAGTTATTGCCGAAAATTTAATTGCTTTTGGAATAATCATGGTTCTAATTTCAGTTTTAATCATTAAGAAACTCTTCTTGGAAAAGGGACGAAAATCGAAGAAAACCGCATCCAAAAAGGAAGCCTGCCAAGAAGAACATTTTGAAGCTTTTTCGAAAAAACGTTCCCTTATTTTCGAAAGTTAAGGAGGAAGGAGTTACATCAACAGCCTTATATATTCGATTGTAAATAACATAATATTTACACGTGCAGATAAAGCGAAGACAGTCATAGCTATCGATCTCCCAGAATATATTTCAAAAACCAACAATTTTCTTGTATTTTTGTATTTCTGTTATATCAAAGATAAGTCAAGGAAGTAATTACCAATACCACACTATTTGGCGACAAAGATAAGTATTTTTTAACAATTATCGACCCACATCCGCCCAAATTATATTCTTCAGTTAAATTACATAAACAAGACATGCCCATTAGACCAGTCGTGTCTTATGTAACAGCTCCAGCAGTTAAACTATCAACAAAATTAGTAAATATTTTAAAGTTCCAAAAAGATTTTAAACCAAAATTTGCAATAAAAAATTCTTATGAATTAATCAACAAAATTAAAGATATCAAAATTCCTTCTAACGCAATACTATTGTTTTTTTATGTTAAAAATTTATTTCCCAGTATTCCACCTATGGAATTTCGTAGATTTCACCCTAACTCGGAAGCAGGTTAACCCATTGGTGAAACAAGATTTATTAGATTGCTTAATAGTATCTTTAGACCAAAATTATTTTCAATTTAATGGACAGATTTATATCTCTAAGAAAGGTTTGATTATGGGAAACCTTAGTCCTTTGTTAGCCGAGATTTTTATGGATAATTTGGAAAATATCATACTAGAACATCCTTTAAGTAAAAGTTTTCTATGGTGGTATAGATACGTGGATGATGTCTTTGCTTGCTTTGTTGTTGTTGGACAGAAAATTGAATTCTTTTTTAAATTACATTAACTCATTACATAATAGTACAAAATTTACTATCGAGATTGAACAGGATAAATCTATTAATTTTTTATACTTAACTATTACGAAAACGCAAAACAAATTAGAGTTTTCCATTTATCATGAACACACACAGTCATATATAACAGCTCAAATCATCCTTATACACAGAACATGGCTGCACTTCACTGTTTTATACACACACTTCTTAATGCGGCACTCTCAACAGAAAATTACAACAAAGAACTTAATATCATTAAGCAAATTGAACTGAACCACGGCTACAATCCGTCCATTATAGACAAAATTATAAATAAAAACAAATCCCGACAATAGTATTTAACTATTTATCCGAAACCTAATTCAGAACACGAACAATTTAAAATAATTACATACATAGGAGAACCCAGTGAAAAAGTTTCAAAACATTTGTCAGAATGTGGTTTAAAAATAGCTTTCAGAACTAACAACACAATAGGAAAATTTTTAAAAAACAATAAAACGAAATGTCCAAAATCTCAAAAATCAGGTGTCTACAGGTTGAATTGCGGATCCTGGAATAAAATTTATATTGGACAAACAGGTAGATCCTTCAAGAAACGCATTAACGAACATAAAAGAGCGTTTAAAAACAATAGTGTAGATTCTAATTATGCTACAGCCTTAAACACAGAAAAACACATTTTTGGCGACAATATTGATATTTTACATACAGCCACAAAAAGTAGAAAATTAAATTAATTGGAAGCCATGGAGATTAACAAAATGAGACATTCAAATGTTTTGCTTAACGATCAATTAGATTTACCTCTTCCTTATTGAACTTAAATTTTCACAACATTAATTAAGGTTTAAATGTCATTTTTCCGTATTTATAGTAGCAGGTAGTTTGTAAATATTACATTTGATGAAGACACGGTGTTGTCCAAAGAATTGTCATGTGAAAATATATAATTTAGTGAAAATCTGAACTTTTAGTTTTTATTTGTTTTATTCGATTGTCGCATTGTAAACCACGATCTTAAATGAAACTTTATTTCGCTTTCTGTTCAATAAACGTTTTTAAAAACGCTCTCCCGAATTTTGAACATTTAAGTAACAAAAACAAATTTATCGAAAATCGAATGTACATAGCCCGCCCAATTGCGAAAGGTTACTTTTTGAACACGCCTCGTATGTAAAGAACGGAATTCAAGCGGCTTATATCAATCTTACATCCCGTAGAAAAAAGTTCAATACGGGTCCTTCGTTTTGGCAAGATTAATTTATAAAATATATCAATTAATATATTACTTTTTACAAAACTTCTGGATTCCTCCTGCGTCCGTTTTTGCTTACTCGAAATTGCTGACGTTTCGCCAATTATCTTGTTGGATTCTTCAGAGCTTGACTGACTTGACAGTTTCAGTTAAGCTCTGAAGAAGCCAACAGGATGATTGGCGAAACGTCAGCAATTTCGACTAAGCAAAAACCGACGCAGGAGGAAACCAGAACTTTTGTAAAAAGAATTCCAGTAGCCTGTGGAAGTTTCTTTGAAAAATTTATATATTAATTATAAAATTATAGTTAGTCATTATGTTAACTGAAATATTTCCCGTGAGCGGATGTTCCTAATGGTTCCATATTTAAAAATAACCACCCTGTACATATTTGCGGCACTTGTTCCGCTGGTTACCGACGCTCTTCCCGAGAGATAAAAGTGAGGTATTTGGACCAATAAAACTTTTCTTTTGCAACAATATACGAAACATCCGCGGTTCGCACTTGAAGGAACGTTCGGAATTATAAAAGGCCTAAATAAATTACTTGGCAATGCATTTTTCAAGAAGTACTCCACTTTTAGCCACCGTTCAGCAATAAAAGGCGATATTAGTCAATATCAAAGCGCAATTAATTACGAAACGGTTGAACGAGCGGCGGAAATTTATTAACTTCTAGACTGAAATTTTTTCCACGTGCTTTTGCTTGTAACTCTGACTGGCTACCATTTCGTTAACGATTCTAGAGTACCGTTGGCTGTGCGAGGGCAAAAGAACCGACCAGGGGGATTTTTCTCACCCTTTATAATTATATAAAATGATAACACGCCCTCGTTAATAACGGTTCAAAGCATCCGAATTTCGGCGGACGCAGACACAAAAGAAAGTCTTGATTAGGCTTGAAATTTGGTAGCCATAAAAAATGGCTCCATTTTGCCGGCTTTGTCTACATATTTTTGCTACTATCGAATTAATTTCACTTATTATATTTCGGTAGCCGGAGCCTGTTGGTTGTATCGATTAGTCATTATATATTATGTTCCGGGGTTTCTTTATTGGAAGGATTGTGCGGCTCTTTCGGCGGAAATAGCAACTTGTTATTGCTTATTGTTTTTATTTAATTCTCCTAAACAAAGGCCTAAACCATGCCAGAAGAATATATAATAAAAAACAATCAAAGAAACCTTGAGTGATCAAGCAATATAAAAAGAAAACTGGGGGGGGGGGGCAGATAAGTATTTTTAGAAAATTAAAAACTGCATTTGCAGGCTATCGAGAAAAAATCATTTCTCAAAACGGTATCTATGATCGAAAAAATTCTTGAACGAAATGAACGATGATTTTTTAAAAATGTACAGGGTGCGTCAGTAATTTGCAAAAAACTGAAAATTGGGTTCCCTTTGTAATTGTAATTTACCATAACTAGAAGGCGGTGATCCTGTGGTCAGTTTTTTTTTACATGGTTATATAGCCCATGTAGACAGTTAAAACATTTGTATTTAGTGGTTTCACCTATTGTACGGGGTGTTCAAGATATTCCGTGCTATATTAAGGAATGTAGCAAGTGTCTCAAATTTGCAGCTATCGACTTCAAATTTAGCAAAGAGGTAGAAGTCCACACGCACGTTTAAATTGTTGAAAATGGGCGCAGTCAAGTTTGGCGAAGTATTTTTTAAAAATTTTAGAATTTTTTTTTTGGTTTCTGTTGGTTTCCAGAAAAAAATCATTTTCTTCAAAACTGTTACCCCGATCGGCCAAATTTTTTTACCAACAAATGCCGAAGATCCAGCTCTATAACTTTTACATCAAGCGTTTTTTCGAATATAAACAGGATTTTTTGAATTATGAACAAAAATGCAAGAGACCCTGAAAATTGTCCTTTTCCAAAGTAAGTTATTAGCCGTAAAACAAAATTAGTAAAAATATATGACATTGGTTTAAACAGTATTATAGGCGACGTAAGGGCTGCAATTTCTCTATTTACGATTTTCGTCTGTTATATACGCTGCTCGAGATATTTGAAAATATCCGTATGAAAATTGAGCCCAGAATTAAAACAACTTACCTCTGCTCTTCTCTCTAATAATTTCCACATTAAAGATATTAAGCGTTCTATCACAAAATATACTTCACCACAACCTTCCGTACTGCGAGACAACGGGATCGAGCTTGTAGGTCAGTACTGCGCTGTGTTTCAGGCAGAAATTTTCGCTTTATTGATGACGGCCAGAGAGGTGCTTCGGCTCAACCACGGAAGCAGGAGGGTCTTCTTCCGCTCGGATAGTAGGGCTGCACTTATGGCGCTGAAGTCAGTGCGTACGCGCTCCTTGTTGATAAAGGAGTGCAAAGGGGTACTGAGGAGAGTGGCTGAGGAGAGGAAGGTCACGTTGGTCTGAGCCCCGGGTCACACCGGTATCCGGGGCAATGAGGCAGCGGACACCTTAGCCAGAGAGGGCTCCTCGCATAGGCATATAGGGCCAGAGCCCCGCTTGGGGATTGCCCCGTGTGCGAGGCGGGGAGCCCTGGAAGCCTGGGCGAGAGACCGTGCCGCGGGGGGCTGGAGAGTTGCTCCGGGAATGAGGACGACCCGGAGTGTAGGTGGTGCATGGAAGGGGAGGAGACCCCGTATCATCTGCTCACCGAGTGCCCTGCTTTGACATGGGCAAGATTGGGTCTTCGGAACGGCCCTGATCGATCCGGACTCAGTGCACGGTATTGGGCTAAAGGAATTGCTGACCTTCTATAGGAGAGACGGCATTCTGGACGCTCTCTACAGCGGCCTGGGGACACAACGGGCCCATCTGGTGGTCTAAGTGCTTGGACGCCCGCGAGGGCGCCCCCCTTTAATACCCCATACTAATACCAATAATACCTGCCAATTGCAATGAAATCGAAAGCAATCGGACACTTGCCACTGTTGCCCTTCCTTATATTCAAAACATCACTGATCATATCAAAAGTTCTAAATAAATATAACGTCAAAACCAGATTTACCACCAGTCCAAAAATCTCTCAACATCTTCGATCTGTGAAAGACAAAATTTCATTTGAGATGCCAGGAGCTTACAGAATTCCATGCATATGCGACAAAGAGTACATTAAGACTACGACAAATAAATTCATCAGCAGTTGCCGAACACAATCACGAAACCGGACATAATATGTTATTCGATAAAAGTAAAATTCCTGCATATAATCAATTCTTCTACCAACGAAAAATCCGAGAGTCTATAGAAATCTATAATCAACCTAACAATCTTAAGCGCGACTCAGGTCTTTACCTGTCACCAAAATGGGAATCAGTCATCCGTGACGGTGTTCATGCCCCTAATTTAGCTCCACTCTTCTCAAACAATATAAAATCAGGCACAGATTATAATGCGAGCCAGGTTCAGTCAAGCTCTGAAGAAGCCAACAGGATGATTGACGAAACGTTAGTTAGACTCCTCAAATTTGATCTTCCACGAGCTTCCAAAGAAAATCATTACGAGAAATTTGGTTTTCATATAATCCAAAATTTCAAATCCTTCTTACGTTGAACAAAAAGAAATTTAGCGATTTATCGCACACTGGCAATACATTTGCAAACTTGAGCAACATTTAAGTACCTATCCGATGTCCTCGTCGGCAAATACGCGCGCTGAAAACTAAAGAGAAAAATCGTCGGGGATATCCCATATACGGACCGCATCAATAATTACAAAGTATGGAATAATTTTAATCACTGCAAGGTTGTTTACTTTAGGATAATCTTCGGCAATAATCAGGTCCGAACTGACCGGAATACTCGCACGTATAATATATGCAAATTCGATTTAAGAAATCATTACAGTCTTGCTCGGACTGAAAGCATAATAAGGAAAAACTGGGAGAGATTAAACTCGATCAGCACGATAGCACTTCGATGGGGTGGATCCGAAAATCTGATAAGTAATGGATTTTAATAAGTAAATAGATTTGTATGCTAATGAACTGCAATTATTGTGAACGATAATCGGTCGAAAATAATTTTTCGACTTTTAGGTTATTTATTGGATCCGCCCATCGCCGGTATTAAACAATTTACGCGTTGACGAAAAGCGAACTGAGAAAATTAAAAAGGTATTACGTCAATAGTATGACGATTGTAGTGTTAGTAAAATATTGCAAAAATCTTTTTACCAGCTCAAACTACTGCATTTCCATAAATTAATTTGCAGCAAAGAGTCTTCCAGGTCGCTTATTGTGAAAGAAACTATTCAAAATGAAATAACACTTCCGTAATTGCTCTTTTTTTTTCCAAAAAGTCAAATTTATCCTTCGTAACAAACTTTCTTTAAAATAAAGTAAACTAAAGTAAAGTATATTCTCATTATTGTATTTTCATTAACTGCTTGGGGAGTTCTTGACCTTTTGTTTAATCTACTCTATTCTTTAACCCCTAGCTCAACAAAAGACACAATTATTAAACTAGAAATATTTTTTTGTCGAACTAAAATGTGTTTGAATGTGTTGTTGAATAATATGTGTTTCCTTATGGTTCCGTTTAAAAGTGTCTATTACTTCCACTCGAGTGGAAAAACCATTAGAAACGTGCGAAAGATGCTAGGAAAGAAAGAAGATGGTAAGGTTGTGGCGTCTATGAAGAAATCCGTCATCTTTTCCATTCAGTCCCCTGGTTTTCCCAGTTTTTTACTGAAGTCACCTGGTCCTTATAAGAATAGCATTCTGCTAATTGTATGTACTTCCTAATATTTCTTCGTAAATTCATCATAATTCTTTTTATTTCCAGGACTGTATTTCTTTTTTTTAATTTACCTTAAGTAGAAATTCATGGAAACATTTCCGCAGATCTGACGACACGAGGCACAAAATGTTGAAAATAGACACAAGACACTAGAAGATAAAATTCATTTAATGAATTTAAAAGGAAATATTTTTTTTCTATGCTATTGCTGTTGTCACTACTTATCTTTCTTATTCAGGTATTTTTCTTATTATCTTATTTAGCTTTAGTTTATGTTGAACTTTCGGAGCAGACAAAAAAACAGGCTTGAGAAAAAAGGGTATATATCTAAAATATGTAAACGCTAGTCTATTGTAAACTTTGATAGCATTTATAGCAATAGCAGCGTTTAAATTGAGCCGCTTAACGAGTATAATGGAACGAGTTACGAATAATTTTCTAAATTATTTTTAATGGCATTCTTTTAGTTTAAACTAAGAAATGCGAATTAAATAGTTCGCTTAAAGTTAGTCAGGGGCTAAAATATGGAACAAATTCATTTAAAATCGGGTTTGCTCAAAAATTGTTTGCAATTTTTACTTGCGCATTTTATGCAGTAAATAAAAAATATTCAGGCTGAGTCAAAAAGCTTATGCCGATACAAAGGTCCAATCCTTTTGTTATTGAAAATCCTTTCCCAACAATGAGTTCTTCTGGATATTGTGTATCACTTTTTTCTTCCTTTCATCTATCGGGAATTGTTTTTACTCCAATACCAAACATTTTGTCATCACTAAACAGTATTTGACGGTGAAAAAATGAATTTTAGTTGCACATTTCCATCAGAGTTTCACAAAACTGTAGTCTGCGGTCGGGAACATCTTCGTTCTAGTAATATAATCTTGTACTGATACTATTTTTCTTCTTTCTAACACACGCAAAGCTGTTCGTTGGCTAACATCATTATTTGAAGTTACTGAAATTATGAACCTCGTCTTGAGGTCTATTTCCACATAAATTAAAACTTTAATTCTCTGGATTTCATATCATTTTTCTTTGCTGTTCATTTCTAAATAAAAAATTTATTCTTTTTACTATTTTGCTCATAAAAGGTATCAAATATACACAAGAACAAGAATGAGACAAGAATTCTGAAGATGATGAATGCTAAATATCAAACATTGAATACATATACAGCTTAATGTGATTATTGTATTCTTCATAAAATAGACAATTTTATTTTCTGATCGTTGAGAAGCAAACTTTTAGTAAGACGCGCCAACCGCGTTTTTAAACCAAAGTTTTCGGTTACTTATTAGGAACCCACCCTCTTAAGTCTGATAATGCATACGGCACCCCGTCTACATAAAACCACTGCTATTTGTTACATTCCTTTATCACACAATAAAACTGTTTGGGTCATCCCACAAAACGAGTTTTGTGTTACGTTTCCTTGTAAACAAGTTCTTCTCGCTGTTAGCGTTAACAAACAAAATAAAAACGTGTTCGGCAATATCCTTCTCCTATGAGTGTTGATCAATCAATCCTCGATAGAAATCGAAATAAAAATTGAACAATAATCTAGTGAGTGGCGTTTTTGCAGGATCGGATTGAACCACTATTCATTATATTTTCGGCGGATTCCCTTTGATAAAACTGTTGTTTTTATTTTTCCGAATTTGTTTTTAATCAGTATGTAAAAGAAGAAGTATAAAATATACGCGGTAATTCATAATTTTTGTTATCAGCAGTTCAATCAAGGAGAACCGCAATTCAGGAAGTTTCAATTCAATAAATATTTGTCAGGCGGAAATTTCGAGAAAGATCGGCCGTCAACATTGCCCTGTTTAGTAATAGTCAAACAATTGTACCATCTCAGCTCTCAAGAAGAGAAGAGAGAGTTTGAAGTTGAATCAAATCAAATAGATAGGTTCAAATCAAAATAAATGAAATCAAAAATTAAAAATTGCAAAACAATAAAAAAAAAATCTGGACATACGTAGTATCTTTGGAATAAGCTATCGGAATAGTTATAGACGTGTTTTTGAGGAATGTTATATTCTCACGCTCAAATTTCAAGTAATATATTGCAGATATATATGTATTTTTTATCTCGAGAAGTCTATAATATTAGTGAGAATGTTTTGTTAATTATTTTCTTACTCCATCAGTAAGTAATTTACAAACAAATTGGGATTGTTAAAATCCTTCAGTATACTTAAACTTTAAAAACCCAAGAAGAAAAAGAACAACCGACAACAGCGAAGGCAATCCTACTTTACGCCGACCCTGCTCTCCAATTAAAGTCGAACCTACCCTTATGTTGTAACCGAAGATCGCCATTAACAAAATCTAATCGCGATTGCATTACCTTATAAAGAGATTTTTCAGTCACTCGTAATCTTCTGCCCCTTATCGGTTTTAGTTGGTTCAACCCTTTCGCGGGCGATCGATTTGGGCGTTACCGTCATTACGCGGGGTTTCGAATTAATAGCTTCTCGAAAACGGCCTTTATCCGAAAATAAGATTATTATTTTAATTTCGGTTCCGGTTTGGATGGCTTAATTTTTGAAATTGGACTCTCGTAGACTAAAATTCGATTTCCAACCTCATTTGTCAGCGCCTGTTGAAGCTCAATTGCGTTTGAGCTGCGTTTTAAGAAAGAAACATCAACAGTCGATCAGAAAGGAAACCTCAGCTTCTAGTTGTTTATTGGAAAAAAATGTTTGTCTTTTGCTGCTTTATTTTGTTTAAACAATATACATAATTCTTAAGCTCAACATTGTTAGCGGGCTCCTTAGATAGTGTGACAAAGTATTGTACCTGGCTTATATATTTCAATATTTAAAAATCGTTATAAGGAATGTTGAATTAGATGTGAGAATAGACATTATTTTTCATTATACAAGGTATTTCGTAAAAGTGTGGCTATAAATGAATATATATTTATAAAAGAAAACCATATTTTGCATATTAAAATTCCCAATTGAAATGTTTATATGACATGATAATAATTTTGGATTTTTACTTGCACAACCCTTATGATGGAAAGAGAGCCAAATGGATTACTAAGAGTGAATAAAGCGCCAACGTAAACGTCTCATAAAGAGTTTTGAATATTTTGAGTTTAAATCTCAAAAGTCGAATAATATACATTCTTCCTATCAGCTATTGTTCTTATCAACGGAAATAGAAAATTTTCTTTTTTGACCGAAAATAAATTACCTGAAATCAATAACCCCAATTATGAAAAAAATAAAAATATACATTACTTGTAGAAAACACAATATGCTAATTAATTTAAATACTTATTTTTTTATAGCGATGCTTTTTTGAAACACCTCATGTAACTGAAACCGTTTGCAAATTGTTTGTATTTTAATTTTATACAACATTTTTAAAAAATTGTAAGAAATGAGATAAAAATCCAGAAAATCTGAACAGAAAACACTTGAGTGCGTTAGTAGAGAGAGAGAAATGTGTGGTTATGGAAATGAGGAATGCGGCAGAAGCTATAGAACCCCCAGTATTATATACTATATTGTAGTGTATAGTATTATAAACAATAACGATATGAATGAATATTAATAAAATTTCCATATTGTCATAAGTGTTACGAAAGAAATATCAACAGTCGGTCAGAAAGGAAACCCCATCTTCAGAAGTTGTTTATTGAAAAATTTGTTTCCCGTTATTCTTTAAAGTAATGCACATAATTCTTAAATTTGCATTTTTGGTAATATCACTATTTACAATGTAGTTCGACAGCGTGATAAATTATTGTATGTCCCTCACATATAACAATTTTCAGAAATCTTTATTTGGAGTATTTGATTAAATGCGAACATTTTGAAAATGTTTTTCATTATAAAATCTCTTTAGTAAATGTGTAATGATGCAAGAATATATATTTTTAAATTAAACGCTATATATATATATATATATATATATATATATATATATATATATATATATATATATATATATATATATATATATATATATATATATATATCTATTTGCAAATTAAGACTTGAAATGTTTTTATGATATGATAACAATTTTTTAATTTCAATTATACATGTAAGTAGATGGCTAAAACATGATAAGTAGATGGCCAAAGTCTAAGGCTATATTTTTCTTACATTTTTGGAATTGAATACTTTCTATTTGACTAATTTATCATGTTGGGTTATTCTACCTTTATCCATTTTGTTAAGGTTTCCCCTATACCTATCACTTCAAGTTCATATTCATATTCATATTCATATTCATATTGTCTTTTTAATCATTCATAATTTAGAAAAGTGAAAAATTTTGAGTTTGAATCTAAAAAAATCGAATGATGTTCTTGATCGAAGAGTAACAACTCTTCCAACTAATCATTGTCCTTGTTAATCGAAATTGAAAATTCTTTTTTTTTAATTTTAAAAATGCAACCGAAAATCAATAAGCTCAAATCAATAACCCTAAAAAATGACAAATTAAGATTCGCCGAATAACTGAAACCGTTTTTAAATTGTCTTTTAATTTACTGCAATATTTGTTAAAACATTTTTTTTATTGTAAAAAAATAAATCACAATCCGGAGAGGTTGAACACAAAACTATTTTCCTACTGAGTGGTATCTAATTTACATTGGAGAATTTCATAGTACGATAAATAATAATAATAATAATAATATGAATTAATATAAATGAAATGTCCACATTGTCATAAGTTAACAAATACTGTTAAATTTTTAGCATAAACATTTTGAGCAATATCACTATTTGCAGGGTAGCTGGAGAGTATGATAAAATATATATCACAATTTTTAAAAATGTTTATAAGGAATATTGGATTATTCAAGCTCTAGATAAAAGAAATGAAACATCATATATTTATTCACATATTACGATTCCTAATTGAAAGGTTTGTATAGCATGATAACCAGTGTGATTAATAGATAGCTAAATGTATCACTGAGTTTTTTAATCACCACCAGTATAGAGTGGAATATTTTGAGTTTAAATCTAAAAAAATCGAATAATGTGCTTCATCGTAAATTCGTGGTTGAAATTGAAAAGTCGTTTCTCTTTATTTTCAATAAAGTAACCGAAAAGAAATTACCTGAAATTAATTACCCCAAAAGAATAAAAAATAAAGCAAGGAAACGCAATGTAGCTGAAACCGTTTTCAATTTGATTTAATTCTCTGCAACATTTGTTAAAACATTTTTTTCCAATAAATTATGTAAAAATGCAGGTAGTTTGAATATTAAACCCTGTTTGCTGGGTGCATCTATTTATTGTACCTGAATTTAAAATTAGCAAAAGAGGCCATATGGTCATAAGTCGGCAGATGATTGCTGTTAAATTTTTATAATAAACTAGAACAAAAGTGATTATAACCTCGTGAGCTGCAGTGCTCAAGAAGTAACTATTTTTTATCTTAAGAATTTTAAACTAAATAATCATATGCATATTTCATTTCTTTTTAAAATATTTCCTTAGTCTGATTAATGCTTAATCGAAAATTGAAAATGATCAACCCAAGCTGTCGTAAATGGAGGCTCTAAAAAATTATCTCCCAAACTCGTTTGTTAAAAATTATTTTAGCTACAACATTTTAAGAATATCGCCGAAATTTTACTTCTTCGTTTTTTTTTTTTTTTTGGAGGGTAGTTTGTAAATGCACGGAACACAACGTGAAAACTTGACCGGCTTCAAAATTTGAGAACGTAATATGCGTGTCTATATCTCTCAGGGTGTGATAATTGGCAGCCGTGGTAATTTTTTGGCTGTAGGATTCACCACCGTATTTCATTCAACTTTGTTCTAATGTCCTTCATTGTAGGTATATGCAACCATCAATTATTCCAATTATTTGTTAAAACATAATCGCAAGATGCGTGTCTGTATCGGGTCCAGACTCTGAAAAACTCGTTCGGCGTTGAGGCAAACGTCTAATTTAAGTGTTTAAGCGGTAGCCGCTCGCTGCTTTTCTTTTTCCCATTTACAGTTATTTTGAGTAAAATATGTACATATATATGCACATCGGCAGCGGCAGAAACAGATTATTGTCATTAAAAGTATCGCAATTTTTAACGTTCTAAATTGAGATATATTAACCGTTATTATAAACACTCTTTAAGATAAGTAATGGAGGATGAGCATGCCGGGAAACGTTGATTTTTTTTAACTAAAAACTATTACTTGCGTTGCGAGTTGCTTTGTGATTAGGATCCAAACTATGACACCAACTAACAATACGAAATGAGAGATCCACTTCCAAACTTTGCAGACACAACGCATTTCGTTTCGCTAGAAGGGGACTCCAATTTTTTTCATCTCCCATTGGAACTTCATCTATTTTCACTCATGAATCTATGAACTGAATATCGATTATAATAAATTTATTTTAAAATTTTACTTATTTTTGACAATTGCCGATATTCCCCAATATTATATGATATGAAACAGTGATAAGACTTTCTAAACTAAGAAAATCGCTTGCTAAACCATGTAGAAAACAACAAAAATGATAATAAGCTCAATAAAACATGAATTACTGAAGTTCATTAATTTTTTTTGTTGCATTATCTGATTTTCTTAGGCAAAAGCTTGCACCTTGCCTGAGGTAATAAATTTAAGAAAATCTGAACTGCAGATTATAAAAAATAGAGGACCAAGTATAGAGTCTTGAGACACCCCATAAAGCATACTACTCGGGTCTGAACACCATTCGCCATGACCTTTTGTGACTTTTCATATATGATATGAAATATTTTTAAAATATTGAGCAAATTGTCTATTCATTCTATTTGGATCTGCTAGATTATCGTTAGCCAAAGCGTCTTGATGAATTTTTTTGTTTTCCCTGCAAAATTTTGAAATGTCATGCAAATATATGACCTAAAACATTATATATACAATATTTCCCGAGTCCGCTTCCAAAAAATTCGAATCCCATTGGCGTATCACGGTTAAGACCATTTAAAATCTTACCTACTTTATCGACGATTTTTGAAAAAATTGTGCATGCACAAATCGTGAGTGATTTTCAAGTAAGTTCAATTTCATTTTTAACATTTTATTGGAAATTTTATGTTTTTTTTTTCATGTTTTGCTACGGTTATTTTGTTACTCATTTATTACTAACCAAAATTAACAAATTAGAAATAGTTGTTAAGTAATATTTTTAGGGCTTTGAATTTGAACAATTTTTATAATTTGTGTCATCTCCTTTTCTTGCAATTTATGTAATTTTTCAGTACTTATTTTATTGTTAATTAAATGAATAATTTTTTGCAGAAAAATATTTATGTGTGTAAGTAAAAAATCTTTTAGGGTTAATAAGTTTAACATAAATTTCATTTCTTGTCAAGAATATTAGTTATAGTCCGATAGAACGTTTGATAAAATGAAGATAAATGAGACAGGGGTATACTATACTTACATGAAAAAAGAGATAAGCTTATAATTTTAATCGGTTTTAAATTAAATATCCAGAAAACGGTAGCTAAAGTACTGGAGATCACTTTAAAGATGGTGTAGAAAATTGTGCAAAAAAAGAAACTGACTACTGGGGATTTGGGAAAAGATGTAAGAATTGATTTTCGAAATGTATTTCATGGTTTATGTAAACCAAAAACCCGTGTATCTCTTCCAGTTTTGAAAGAAATCCTAAAAAAAAAAAGCATAGTGTTTTGGATATTGGACATAAAACTTTATAAAAATTAATAAGAATAATAATTAATCAGATTCTCCCTGTAAAAAGGATTGTCGTGATGAGCCACAGATAGTGAGATAGTGAGAAAGTGTGCGTTTAAATAAATATAGTGAAGATCGCACATCAAAATTTAGAAAAGTATACAAAAAGTATCAAGAAAAAAAAAGATTCAAGTTGCTAATAACACAACATTGTCATTTTGGCAGATTTTTGGTTTTTGTATTTGTGTTGTATACCAATAGCATTTCCATAATATTGATTTTATGTGGAAAGTGTCGAGGGCTTTCTTCTCACAGGCTTCCATAAATATATTCGCGATGACCCACAGCTGTTTAAAAGTTTGTTCATAAATTTGACCCTTACAAGAAAAATATGTTCCATTCAAGCATTTCTCAATTAAGATGAGAAAGTTTAGTTTCAGATTATTGGATTTAAATATATTGGAAATAACGTTGAGACTTTCAGGAATAAAGACTTTATTAAGAATTGATTAAACGTCGAACCTAACCATTGATTCGACGAAATGAATGTGCGAAACTATCAGTTTTACCTGTAAAGGCTTTTAATATAGAAGCTAAATATTTTGCTAGAGAATATGCTGGAGAACAAATAGTGCTGACAATTGGTGGGAGGGGTAATGCTGGTTTGTGAATTTTAGGGAGTCCATAAAGACGAGGAATTGTAAAGTCATGAGGGGTAACAGACATTTGCACGGATGCTGATAGGGGAGAAGCCTAAATAACAGATTTAGGTTGATGATAGGATCCGTCTGTAATATCTTCAATTTTTTCCTTATAGTTGTGTTCAAAACCATTGCGACATTTCCTTGTTCTCCCTGTAGAATTACATGCCTAGATTAGATTTTATAGGCTTCAGAGCTATGCGTTCAGGCTTTGCAATATTAAATTTAGGAGTTTTAGAGATTTTAAGGACTTTTGCGGTTTCCAGGCGTACGTTTATATGAAGGAGCTTTATAAATTCAAATTTCATAAGAGAGAACACATACATTTTATAAAGTTCTGCCCTGCTACATAAACTCTTTCTTTTTAAATTAATGTTATATAGAGATACAAAGTGAATATTTAAAATATGTATTTATTGGTTTTAAGAAACTAAAAATATCATTTAATATTTTAACTTGACCTGCTTAATGGTCAGCGTTAACTTTACGAATACACAGCTCGATCAATCTGATAAATCACTTATTCAATGCAGATTTTTTTCTCAAAAATTGTCACTATCTCTGTCTCTCTCAATTGCGTGTGTTGCTTTTACTCCCAACTTCCAAACTGCTGCCACTTTCCAAAAGATCGTTATTAATTTCACGGGCGCTAATTTTGTAAGCTCGGGTATTTCACCGAAAATTGCCACTCGTTTGTTAAACTTTCTTCGGTTGTTGCCATTGACATTTCGACAATTTGCGCCGGAAGTGAGTTAAATAGTCTCAACTTTGTAACGATGCCCAGTATCGCTTGCAAAAATATTTATGCAAGTTATAGGTGGTAGCGAAACATTCAAAGATAATTGTTTTCCGTGGTGGAGTCGGATTTGTTAAAGGCGCACGAGAAATGAAAGATAAATACGGCAAGCGGACTGATTATACCGGAGCTACTTTGAACAGGGACTTAGATTTGACTGAATGGACTGCCTACCTCTACCTGTATAAAAAATATTTAGCACCAGTATGGGGAACCTTTTTGACAAAAAATAACATGAATATTGTTAAGTTTTTGGATGGCTAATAAATAATAAATATTATGATTTTTTTTACCAATTACTAATAGCCCTTTTACATATTAAATAAATTAAATATTTTTTACCCTATTACGGGGAAGCTTGGAAACGTCATTTATAATAGTAAGTGTCTCATTTTGCTTTAACAAGATCAAAAATGTGAAGTGTAGTGGCGTCCCGGGAGAAAGAATAAAATTGCTAGAGATATATTTACAATTTTCCTTTTCCTTTACTATGAATTTTTTTTGCATTCGACTTGTTTTCCTAGCTTGAATCGCTTTCATGCAAATTAATAAAAATCATGAAATTTGGCAAAATATATTTGAATGTAATGTGTGTCTCACTTTTTGTATGGTTTTAGGACGTCAGTAAAGCCAGTGTGTGCTAAGGGTGGCATATATAGAAATATAATAGAAAATAGAATATCTATCTTGAATATATAGTTAGTGGATTTTTTTTTTGTGAAACTTAATAATTTTCATAAACTACTCAAATAAATATGTGTGTTTTTATGTCTGTTAGGCGTTGCAAAATACAGATTTTTTTAAAAATTTTTTTCTTTTTAGGAAAATCGCGGCAAGCCTAATAAAATTATGAAAAGAAATACAGGAGATTTCAATAAAAAAAACTTTACATATTAAAATATGTGACTTTAAGAAGAAATCTTATTGAGCTACTGAATCCTAACTAAAAAGCCCTATCCAGACCAGTTTTCACTTTTACGATAATTGCTCCACACTCCATTGGAGGAAAAAGTAGTAACAAAAAATTAAGAAAGCTTCTCCACAAAAGCATCAAAAATGGGACCCACTGTACATTTCGTCGGATGGTTCTTAAATATTAATACTAACATTGTATAGAATTGGCCGTGCCTTTTAGGATACAATTAATTATTTCTGACTGAGAAAGTTGAAACATATTTCATAAATATGTAAATTTGTGATTTAGTTATATCGATTAATTACAAACTTGTTTTATTTAAATTATTCTGACTTTTTCTGTGACAATTTTTGCTTCCGAATTTAAAAAACACTTGATGTTCCAATTTAAAGAAATTAATTTCTAATGCGATGTTGCCTATTAATTACATTAAGCATAAGGCACTAGTTTCTGAAGAAATTTATTATGTTTTTGGGTAGATTTTCGAAAATTTGCACTAATACATTTGTCAAACTTCCATCCATGGCTAAAATGTTAAAACAATGAAACAATTTTTGAATTTCCTATTTTAAAATGCTTTAAGTACTTATTGATATTGCAAAATAATAATATTTAATCTATTCCAAACAGAGCTGGTAAACTAATCTGGACCAAATTTCCTCTCACGTTTCAGATTTTTATTGCTTTCTTTTGGAGCACGTGGTAAGCAATTTCAGCAATGCTCCAAATTAACTAACACGAACAGATTTTATGACAAAAAAAATTATGCTCGCTTTGTTAATGGCAGATAATTATTAATCGTTATCGAACTTTAAAACTCAGGCTCATTCCATAGGCGTAGTATTGTACTTATGATTATTGCTAGTTAACCAATTGGTGCCTTAGTGTTGAAATATAGAATTATAGTGACTTTCCGGTAGTTGAAAGATGTGACTCTGACGACTATAGTTCATCTGACTACTCGAAACATAATAACTAAAGTTTACTTGTAAAGCTTTATTCTAAATGGCAGATTTTTTAAAGATAATGATATGTACTAACATTTGTCGATTTTCATATTATCCTTGCATCTATATAAGTGTTTATTTACAATATCCTCGAAATAATTAACATCTCAATTATCTACTATCATCTCTACAATGATAAGCATGTACTATTATTATCATCTTTATATATTACCTGTAGCACTGCATTACTATGCGTTACTTGAATTCACCAAACTAGTTTTTCTATTGTATGCAAATTAGTGTGAGTCTTATTTCGAAATGACTCGAAGTATCTTAAAAACTAAGATGCGGAAAATTATCATTGCAATTTAGCTGAATTTTAATATATAAATAAGTTATCCACCTTGTTTAATGATCACCGTCATAGCCAATAAGGGATAAATTAATTAACAAAACAATTAAAATACAAACATCAATTGGTACAAATCATGGTGGCTTACGATGTACAATTAAGATCCCTTTCTTCTAGCTATGAAGGTACACAATAAGAATTCAAAAAGCTCAAGAAATAATAATAACTTTTTTTGAGCTAATTCAAATATATTTACTTATTGTTATAAGTAAGTGAATCTCTCCAACACTGGTAAATAATTTTAAGTATTCTCGAGTCTAGAGCTATTAAGCACTGCTTAGGTGTTATACATTACTGTACGGATTTAGAAAAAGTAGATAAATGCTTTCAATAAAATTGCACATTTTTTGCTGAAATTTTTCGATTTTTCAAAGAAACTTTCAAAGGCTACCGTAATACTATGTTAACTCTGACGTTTTGCCTAGTTGTCTGTTAAGTTCTGAAGATGCCGACGGGATGTTTGACGGAACGACGCAGGAGGAAACCAGAAATTTGTAAATAGCACTAATAATAATTGTTAAAAGCAGGAATAAGTGAAAATGCAATTGTCATTTTGTTTATAAAGCGGTTAGGCGACGGCACCGCAGCAAAACGGAATTTAAGCGACTTAATCCACTGTCATACGATGACTCTACATAAATATCCGCTAGCGGCATTTCTCAAAACGTCTCGCCGCGTTCCTCTAATTCTATTTGATGATGTATTATTCGGTATAATCTAAGATGTTAGGATGGTATACGATGACGCAGTGACAATAGAGTCTAATGGATTAGGTCTGCCTCAATAGGTAAATTAGTTATAAATTCAAGTGCCATATCGATAAGTTCTTCGTTTTTTTTTATTACTTGATAACATACGAGCTCCTTGCTCGGTCGCTTGTTCGGCATTATCTGTGTAAGATTACATTGTAAGATTGATGAGTGTGAAAATTCCTGTTCATTGTAAATGGAAGCCGTTCGGCTACTTGAGCTATGAAATATGATGTTTGGATGCGGCGACAAATCGTGTTTATATCGTCGCCGTTCGATTTTTCGATTAAGCGAACGACATCGGTATCGATCGCAATGATGTCAATTTTATTTATTTCATTTATTATTTCCCGCTTTGTCGTATTCGACACTGAATTCGTATTTTCTCGCTAAATGTGGTATTGTTATTAGATTTTTTTTAAACTTAGGTAGAAACAAAGTGAAAAAAAAAAGGAGTATATTAATTGTCAAAGTAAGGATTTTAAAAAATATCGGGTTAATTTAATTTTGGACATTTCCATTTTCTGGATTACGATCAAAAAATTTTAGTATACTGGTTGTCTCAGTAAGTGAAACGAGGCACGGCATTGGGAAAACGGATGTTTCAAAAAATTTGAAAAAAAAATTAAGTTAATCTGCCAAGAGAAAAGCTTGTGACAAATTAAAACCTTTTTTGTGTTTGACGCTTTTTACTATATCTCCAAAAGGATTTTAACACATGCGGAGTAGGTAAAAAGGGCCTTTCCTAGGCTATAAAACGTGTCACCAGTGAGATGATTGCAATTGCATACCCTACCGCTATATGGCGTTTTCTGATATATTGGCAAAAAAATCATTTAAAAAAAAATCTACCGTATTTCAATATCTTTATCCTAACTCAACGCCAATCTTGTCAATTAATAATGCTATCCGAATATTATGGAACATAAACGTTGATAACGATAAAGTACAACAAAATTGAAAGAAAAATCTATTATTTTCTATCCATGATTTTTTTCTACTTATTGCATTTAATATGTATGTATTTAATACGGCTGTACTGATTTCAGCTCCCGAAAGGTTGACTACAACAGTTCGGATACGATCAACCACATTTTCAGGGGTAGTTTGATAAACAAAGTCTTTTATTTTACCCCAAAGGTGAAAGTTCAGGATAGTACGGTCTGGAGATCTTGCAGTCCACACTGCCATTTCCTATCCTGGATAAGTCTGGCCCCAAAAATTTACTAATTTCTTCTTCTCGTTTGCAAAGGAACGGCAAGTGGTTTGATAAAAGGTTAAAATATATTTGGCCATTAACTTTACCATTAAAAAAAAATTGTCCTATAATTCGATCACCCAAAATATAACACCAAACGATCACACTCCACCTATCAATAACGTATATTACGCAAATTGACTACTTCATTGCTCGAAAAAGTAGCTTTATCGGTCCATAGTAATCGAGATAAAAAATTAGGATTGTCATCTACCATGGAATTTAGCCAATTTCGCCAAGTCCAGAATTATGCTTCTTTAGGTTAAATGGGGATTAATGTGGACATAGGCAGGACGTTTTCCTAAATCGTTCTTTTTTTCCAAGTACTCGATTGGGATAAACTCTTCCTGTTTCCTGAAACACTAAATACCATTCTACAATTGGGATAATTTGCTGCGTGTACTCCCTCAGCCACACATGCGCTTAGATACCATTTTTAATACAATAAACACAAGCACAGTAAAAAAACTCAAAGGTTGGATAAGTATAAACTCTGACTATTTGAAACTGCAGATAATTAAGAGATTTTGACAAACATCAAATAACGACATGAAAGATGCGTATGGCATTTAGTGAAATTGTAAATTTGTAAAAAAGAAACTGTCGTAATAACGTCTGGAGACAAAAAATGTTTTCATGACAATCTCGATAACTAGGAATGAATAATTTCTGTCAAAAAATTTACTTTAATTTTTTTATGGTTTACTACTGAATATTTAAAGTGTCCGTAATTACTAGTTAGTTAAACAATATTGATAAATGACTAAAGCTAATTCTTTATAAAAAAAATGATAAAGATATCACAAAGTAGTAATAATCCTTAAATTACAAATTGAAAAATAACTAATATAAACTAAGATAAAGCCTGAACTTTAATTTCAATATTTCATATTTTAGGTACGGATAAATATAATGAGTCGTGGGTTTCACTGGGTTCTTGTTTGACTATCTAATAACTTCTAAAAATGTGTTTAGAAAGAACCTTTTTAACCACACAAAGTATATTAAGCCACTTTCCTGTTAGAGGAAGAGTAAAAAGCATCTAACAAAAAAGATTTGAATTTGCCCCAGCTTTACATAAAAGAGTGCAAACTTACACTTTTGTGTTAGTAACGGCAGTATTAATTATAATATAACTAAACGAGATACTAGTGATTTAAAGATACTAAACTTTGAATCTGTAGGATGAGTAAGATACCGACATCTAGTGCAACCTCCCCGAATCTTTACTATAGTCGAATGCAGGTAAAAACTCGGACCGACGAAATTTATGGCCTCGACTTTTAATTAGACCCTCGAGTTTCATCACGTTAGGGGTTAAGATTTTTAACTGAACGGACGAAATTCGGACTGCTACAATTTTATAAATTTACTGCGGCCATTATTTGTTTGAATTGCAGCATTTCCTAACAAAGACGGACGTTAGAAATGGCCTTAAAAAGTTTATAGCCCAGGCAGTAAAACGTTAACTGGGAAACACTTAAATTTTGACGTAAAATCGATCATCGTTTGAAAATTATTGTCATAGAAGAGTAAGATTCGCTTAGACTGTGTATACGTACGCACTGTTTGTCAACAGTCCTATTATGCTCCCGTGGGGGAAATATCCCGGAAATGTCCGAAGTGGTTCGGATCCGTGGGACAAGAAACTCACGTGGTAAAGTGACGTTCCCGCACGCTAGATCGGTGTATAATTAGTGTATTTTACAGAAGGGAGCACAGAAAAGATATTGTGGTACATTAGAATTTAATGGCTTTTTTTATACAAATTTTCGGTTATTTATCAAGACTTGGTGTTTACAGCATACCGAGTAGCTCAAAAATATGTATATTCAAAATATGTATATTTAAAAGCAGTATTTACAGCATAGTTATGATAGAATATACTGGTTATTTCCTCGTTTATTTCTTAGAATTGTAGCAGCTATACCATTGCATCTTACTTCGTATTTGATGACAGTACACTAGGGTACTACGGATTCATGAATTTGAACTAGGAAGTGGTATTTAACTTTTTCATTATTGATTTATGAAAATGAATCAAATGAGGAAGGGGTTTTAGTCAACTATCTACTGTGATAACTTGCATTGTCCATTACAATGACGCTATTAGGAGGAATGTTTGGAACTAGTTTGTTTTTAAACCAACTTTCAAATAAATCAGAGGTGGTGTCTTCATGGTAATCCAGAGAAGAATCTTTAATATTTTTCGCAGACAGAGAAAGTTCATTTGGAATACAACCTTCTTTAGAGCCAGCATGCAAAATAATTATTTTTTACCTCTTTTTGATGGCGCGTTTGTTTTACACTGATCAGTTGAGTCCACCCTACCCTTTTCCGGGGTATCATAAGTGTCGAACCACGTTTCATCCAAGTAAATAATTGGCCTTTGTTGTTCTCTGTAAATCCTAATTTTTTCTAGACATTAAAACTTGCCTTCTGTCCATTTTTTAAAATCTAAAGCCTATGTGTTGAATACACTTCCATAAGGTAGTTCTGCCGCACTTAACACCGGTTTCATCTTTTTCGAGCCTCTTAATTAAGATATCTAACGTAGGAACGCTTTCTTCCTCATATCATCATATGATCACTTTCATCTACACTCGAGAAAATGTCAACATCGCTCATTTTTTTCCTCGCTGAAATGGGATTATTCACAAATTTTTCTATACAGTTGGTGTTGGGATTTTCGTCAATGTGGCCGTTTCTTCTAAAGATGCTCGCTCGCTGGCACCACGTTCAATGAGAGTCAAATAAACATTGTTTATAACTTCCTTAGTCTCAATAGGATAGTGTTTTCTACATTTGGGCGTGAGCATCTCCTGAGATACAGTAGACTTGCATATATTTTGCACAATTCGCACACGATTCAACACACGCTGTATTACACACGAAATAAGAATGATTACTAATAAACTTAAACTAAGTAGTGTACCAAACCAAAGAATATTAAACACAGGTAGGTATAAAATTATTTTCTATTACGGACCAGAATTTTACCTGAATTTAAATTCCGAAACTTTAGGTAATAATCGTGTTGCATTGTATGTTAATGACCACCCTTGGACAAACCCATGCAAAAGCAAGTGGTCACTTTCTTATATCTACGAACAGACCATACAAGCCTAACATAATACCTCATTGTGATAAAACAAAAGGTGCTGTAGACACTACCGATAAAATGATAAAAGAATATTCAGCTCGTCGAACCAGTAATAGATGGCCGATGGCAATTTTTGGACAGCTATTAGAAGTCGCGGCACCACATGCATTTATTTTATGGAGTGCAAAATTTCCAGACGAAAAATCAAAAAGCAAAGACAGCAGAAGAAAATTTCTTTTGAACTCGGGAGAGTCATTGATTTAAAACAGAACCGGAATTGGAAAAGCACCATGAAATCCATTCCGAAGAACCTGAACGACCTGTTTCTGGACGATGTTATTTGTGCAATAGAAAGAAAGATTGCCAGGCAACAATGTTGCGAATGCGAATGTTAACGTTTTTTAAAATTGTTTATTTTGATCAACTTTTCCAATAAATATAATATGCGTTAGAGTTAGAGTTAGAGTGGGGTACAATTGTACCCCACATCGTGTTCTGCGTAACTTTTTGACCGCGGTACGACGAATATTAAAAAGCACCTTTGGCATCTTAAATGCTTCAGTACAATACATTAAGGACGTTCTAGAATAAGATTAAATAATTTTCGTGGCGAGTTACTGCACCCCGCCTACCACGGAATTACGGGGGGTTATTCAAATAGAAAACTTGTCGTTCCCTATCGCCGGCAAGTGCGGATGGGAAATCGCGGGAGTCGCTCCGGCGACAGCTGCCAAAATTAAAATTCCGCACGAGACATTATTTTGTCCCGCGTGCTGGCGACGGCGGCCGCAGAAGCACCGGCCGGCATCTGCGGAAGCTCGAGCCGCGTCTCGCTAAGGGAATCGACAGAGCTGCTGCCTACCCGGTGAAAAACATTCGGCTCTTTCCGGACCCGCGTCTGTACTCGGCCGGCACGCGTTACGGCCCGAGTTACCCTACGCGCGCGCACAGGGCAGCCCAAAGCTTCGATGGTAGGGATACGATACTCCGATAGAAAACGCAAGCACTAGAGCTTCCGAAAACATTCGACCGTCCGCCTCGAAAGCTGCCGTGCCTTTAGTTAACCCCGTGCTTTCGCTGACATTCTCACGTGTTGTGGTTCGTTTCGCTCGACACTTTATGGCTCTGGCTATGACTCTGGGTGAAAACAAGATGTACAACGTAATCCAGCATTCGGTGTCCCAGACGAATTGCGTGATCGTGTCGCAGCCGCAGAAGACGACCGCGATCGCCGGGAAGAGACCCTTAGCGCCGGCACCGGAAAGGGGCTCGGTTTTGGTCACCAACAACAACGACCTGCGTTGCAAGAGGAAAATTCAGTTCATGCCGTACGGGGCGCCGCCTCAGCAGCCCGCCTCCGTCGCCAGACGAAACGCCAGAGAACGCAACCGGGTGAAACAAGTGAACAACGGTTTCGCCACGCTGAGGTCGCACATCCCCCAGAGTGTTTGTCAGGCTCTGTCTCCGCAGGGCAACTCGAGCCGCGGCGCATCCAAAAAACTATCCAAAGTAGAGACCCTGCGCCTCGCCGTAGAATATATCCGAAGCCTGCAGCAGATGATCGACGACCACGAGCAGGAGCTCGGCAATTCGTCCGCGGAATCGCAATCGCTTAACGACCAAAGGTTCTACGCCAGCTCGCCAGATTCCAACATCTACTCCGGCTCGTACCCGATCCTCCTTCCAACCCCCGCGTGCTCGGAAGCATCCGCTTCGCCCACACCGTCGCACAGCTCGGAGGGCTCTTTCTCCGCTACGTCCGCCTACACGAACGCCCTATACCACCATACCGAGAACTACGAAAACTACGACCCCAAGAGTCCGGAGGACGAGGAACTGCTGGACGCGATCTTCTCTTGGCAGCAGGAATAAGCTCTACGTTAAAGGTTGGTATAGTTTCCACGCCCGGCTAGCTATTGCACGTGCGAGTCGATTTTTCCGGTCCGCTAGGAATGCGGGCGGCGATCGCTTTAAACAAATATATTTTTTGCCCGGTAATTTTTTTTTTCGCCAAGGCTCTTACATAACTCGAGAGTGCATTAAAGTGCGAGGCACCCCTATTTTTATACCTGTTTGCGTTTACCTGAGATATAAAGCGGCGACCCCGCTTATTTCCTTTTTATCCCTGAGCGGAATACCGTTCGTTTTTTGTACCGCACGGGATCTTTTCAATGCAACTTGACAGGGGTCCGGAGGGACTAGTTTCTTATGCGCGCGAACAATACCGTCTGAGACATTGTGAAAGAAAAATGCGCGAAAAATTCGATATAATTTGTTCCTCGCGCGCTTTTTCATACCAGTTCTTTTCAACGCGAGATGTAACGGTTTTTTTCTTTCATGCTAATGCGAGTTTTACGTGTGCGCTTTTTTTTCCAGAACGCGTCCTTTGGCCAGTCCAGCATATAACCAAAATCGTCCACAATCTCGGAACCAAGTGCCTTCGTTTCATTCCAGTGAGAGGTGATATTTATTTTTTTGAAGAGTCTATCACACTGTTTTTCTAGTCAACGTTTATGTATATACATGTTGTAAATATTGTTTACATTAGTTTAGGCTAAGTTTATTCCGAAATAATGTGAAGTTTGCAAGCAATTTTGTTCGAATTTAAGAACGCGTTAAAATAAATTGTCGTACTGATTACGTTTAGTTACGGTTAAGTTGTACATATAATTTTTTTTTTCAAAGATTGTTGCATATTCCCGTATTGTAAGGATCGAGTTTTGCGAGAAACGTACTGAAATACACTTTTTATATTTTTAACTTGGTGTTTTTCTTGCCGCTCGCGCTTTGAGCTGCTCGGGTAGTCTTGGCGCGTGGACACCCACCTGCGTCGAAAAAAAATTTATTTCGAAAAGCGTTTTATGCGTACGAACAGGTTGACGATGTATGCTAATTTTACACCACAAAAATCGTCCGGGTATGTGGGTTTTCAAGTCACCATAATAACGACGAGAGTCGCAACCTTAATTATTACTGGATGGGTTTTTGCCGCGTCTCGGAAAACTAATTGATATGGGACGCAGCCCACGAAGCAGTACACGAGGCAAACTCTAATAATTGCGATACAAAAACTTGCTCTAAATACGTTAATATCAGAAACGGTATCAGAAAACGTCAATGAAATCGAAAGTGAAGGAAACGAGAGCAAGAGTGATGCGAGCTTTCGAAGCAATTCTCGAGAGGGCGGCATTTGTGCGATCGCCGGAGCTCTTTTACCTGCAACAGGGGGTGCTCCTATTTAATGAAGTGTATTTTGTCGGTTGCCGAGGTTGGTGCCCTAATCGCACGTCGGTGTCTCCGATAGTCGAAGCCATATAGATGCCCTCCATATGTTGACAGTCAGGAACTCACGCGCGAGATTTAAAATTTCGTTTTTACCCAATGGTAGCTCTAATTGCAAATTCTGAAGTTGGATCCAGCGGCTTTCAACAAACAACATGGTCGTTGACACCATTTTCTAAAAATATGTCGAAATCCTATTAAATTTGCGGGTAAAAAAAGAGTTAATGTCTCTCTAATTTCTAGATGTATCTTTTTATGTAAGGTATTTTCTTTGAAAAGCGGTGCAAAGCGTTAATTTTCATAAACTCATAGGTTTATCCTCCTTTGAAATAACGCAGATGAAACATTTAATAGAAAAAATGTTGACGAAGCACTTCCTATAGACAGTAACTGACAACTTATGTTGCTATATATTTCTTATGTTTGTTTTATTCAAAATTCAACTTGTAGCTTAATTGCTATCTTATATTTTCTGTAATTCTTGTACACTTAAACATATTACCCAAACATTCTTTGTAGCTATTTGAGTGTACCAAAAAATGTTGTGAATTTTGTTTAGTAAATTCACATGTAAATATTTGTGTAAGTCTATTTTTCAGTTTGATAAATGTCAAATATATACGCATCACTCTAAAGTCCTATTAGGTTCTCATGTTTGCCACATTTGCTGTAATGTCGTGAAAGAACAAAGTATTGATAGCACAAATTGGACAAGTTTGTGAGTACGGCATGGTTATGTTCGGATTTCAGAGAGTGATGTTGCGTTCTTATAAAAGTTAATTAATTATCTTATAGCTATATGGTCGAAGCAATACGAAATATAGCGGCCGTATTTTAAAAAATATTTACGTAGTTTTAACAGTTTAACGGAATGATTTATTTCTGCTGTGATTTGCTTTTGCTTACCTACGAACTTAATCCCAACTATTTACTTAATACGATTTATTTAATAGTTAACAAACACAGTTTATCCAAAAACTTTTAATTAAGCTTTTAGCAAAGTTATTCAATGGTAATAAGCGGGTTGTTTCACTAAAAATGAAACACAATCAACCCAATTAAAATGTACATGCTGCGGATATATTTTTATTTTGCCATTAATATTGCAATTTTTAACTTATCGATTTGAAACTTTTCAGTTTTATAATCTTTATTATGATACCTATTAAGAATCAAGATAAAAGCTCCTGTAATGTCATTGAAAGATATTGGATTAAACTCTTTATTTGAGCTTTATTCCAATGTGTTAAAAGTTATAATGTATATCCCACAATTTCTTTTTTGTAAAGCTTCCTGGCCATTTACATACGAAAATTGCTATAGATTGTCTATTTTATATAATAATATATATTAATGTAATATATAATACTATTTTTTTACTAATCCGGCATCAACAAGTTCAGGTTGGTTTCACTAATGGTAAATAATTATTCCAAAACTTTTTAATCAGTTCTTTTAATGTCAGATTTCAAAAATTCGAAGTAAAAGTTTTTTTTTCCATTCAATAGCGCCTTCAGTAAAAACATGAAACTAATGAGAGGAATTTTGCTCGCGCTGTTTTACAAATAGTGTATTCTTTTAAACACGCCCACAAATTCGTTGCTAAAATTTACTTTCTTTCTAAGCTTGACAATTTCTAAATACTAAATATTTCTAAATTTTTTAGTTCATTCCAGGAAGTCTTAAGAAAACGATGATCTTCTTACCGCATCATTTGGAGTAATTTTAAAGTTTCAACGACAAAGTAATAAGCAAAAACCATATCTTATATACGTGGTGCGTTATGCACCACCTACTCTATGATTTTTTTTTCACATCCAACTATAAATTTTATTATTATCACTACTAAAGGACATAAAACCGTAGAAATCGCTACTTTATGTGTAAAGGAAAGATCTTATATATTATATATGACTTCAAAAGTTAACAAAAGCGGAACATAAATTTGTATCACATTTTCAAGTAAATCCAAAATAGTAAAAAAGATATTTTGTATTTGTATTTCCATTTTTGTTAAGTCTATAGCATGTAGATTACATCGCAGAAAACATATATTGAAAATACTATATTGATTACGCTTTATTTTTTGAAAATATTTACTGCTTTTATCTGTGAAATAAAACTTTGTTATTGCAAGTTTAGACAAGTCAGCGCATGTAGAATAAACATCCAACAATTAACGCGTTTTTTAGTATTAGTTTGTGCCTTGTGCAGTGAACGTTAAAGTTCGTAAAATATGGCATTTTCGAGGTATTTGACTCAAAAGGAATTAGAGACGGCTATGGAAGAGAGCGTGATGGATGAGGACAATAACAATGAAACTCGTAAGTATTATTTGGATTTACGTATTCTTAAGTATTGTAGCATTCTAGTCCTTGTAAATTTATGCAAAAAATAATGTGAAAAAATATTTACATATTTACATACAATATTTAACATATTGATGTGGTCTATATTCCACTCGACGTGGATACCTTGATTGACGAAGAAGATATGAACGATAACACAAATCTACAAGAGGTTGGGGAACCAACTGATATAGTTGGAACTTTCGAGTAACATACACCGAACGATACAACTGTCCTTCAACAGTCCTGTAATTCATCAAATACTGAACCTGAATGGGATTTATCAGATGATGAAACCCTGGAATTCAAAAGAAGACGTATGTTTTCTGCAAACGACAGGCTTGCTTCTACTGTCACATTGAGTACACTCACACACCTATATCCGATGAATTTAGATCATGCGAGGAACTAAAAAATAGGCTTTCGGGAAACACTCCGCTTGAAATATTTTTTATGTTTTTTGATGACGAAGTGATTGATTTGATTTTAAATCTGATATTGCTTTGCGACTTTTAAAAAATGATAAAACAATTACTCAAAGAAATCTTGCACCTGCCATAGATGAAGGGCGTTATGATAATCAAGGTCACCTCATGATTGTTCATGCTAATAAAGCCCGAAGGGGATGTAGAATCTGCCACTGCCACCCAATTTGCGTTTGTAATAAGTGTAATGTGCATTTACATACTTCATGCTTTGTAAAATATCACCAAAAATGAAACCGGGTGTTACCGGTGGTGCGCTCACGCACCATAAAATATTATGCGTTTTTTTGTATCAAATCAGGTTCCATTTGGAAAACAATATACTTTTAGTTGTTTTCTGTCGAATTTGAACTTTCTTTTGTATGTTTATGTATAAATTATCATCTTATGTGCCTCAAACCATTATTTAATGTTTTTTCTCAGTGGTTCGTTTGCGCACCATATTTTTTTTGTATGATTCGAGTTTTTATTTTTTTTTTTGACACATGTGATGTATTTTTATGCTTGGGATAATATGGGTTAAGTGAGCCTCGACGATGTGATGTAATCTCGATAAGTAATTTTTTTCAAATAATTGATGTAGCTGAATCGTGACCAATTGGCCTGGTTCATGTTCGAAAAAACAAACAGAACTAAAAGCCAAACCAAACCAATGAGGACAGAGTTCCTAATACAATATTGTCAACATGTTGATAAACTGATGTACCACCACCATTTGTTTTTAACATAACAAATTGACGGCATTGTTGATTGGCAATTGTGGACCAGACTTCGGAAACAAAGTGTGAGTTGAGTTGGCGCCTGTAAAAGATCACTCCTGAACAGTAGGCTAAAAACAGACCACCAAGGGTGCGTCTTAATTCCTGCGTATAATTGGCGAAGACATCAACAACACAAAACAATCAAAGGCTCTAAACGGCGGCGCGCTTCTGTTTAGATAAAAGCGCACTGCACAAAGAGTTGCCGTCTCATGTAAGACAAGCACCCGGGAGAAGTTCCCATAGGCCGCCGCCTACGTGGAATTTCGGGTATCACACGGAAAACCGATAAGTGATGGTCTTTGACCAATTATCTTGCGCTAACGAGAGCAAACCGTTCATCGAGAAGGTCGTGGAATTTCAGTTAGAGAACCTTTTTTTTTATTTCTACCATACATTTATGTTAAGTAAAACTTACCAAGACCAATCATAATTTCCATAATGTATATTTGTAAAGTTGATAAAGGATAAGCTTGAGATAATTCAATAGTGTTCACTAGGAGTTATGCCATTAATTTTGATTCAAAGGCAAATAAAATTTGCGACACCAATTGTTTTGCTAAATTAAATCTATAAACAAAATTTAATATAATATTGATCTTTTTCCAGTTTTTTTTATTACTGTTACAAATTACACCACTACCCAATACTTTATAACAAGATTACGGTGGTGGATGTAGGTTTAATTTCGTTAAGTTACAATACAATCCTTAAAACCTACTTTTCATTTTTGGCCCTGTTGCGTCTTGTTGCCAAGCGCAAGCTTTTCCCTAGAGAAGGTATTTTAGGTATAATCTTATACGCTATTCAGGCGGGTTGGAAGATGTTTTGAAAATCTTTACTCTTCCAAATTTTCTATCTTACCCCATTGAAAGACATTAATCTCTAGAAAATATCATACGTAAACATCCGCTGAGCAAACGATTTCTTGGCTTCTTTTACTGAAACGGAAACATAACTGCAGTCAATTTTAAATCATATTAACTCCATACATAGCCGCATTAAATTTACCATAGAGATGGAACTAGATAACTTTTTAAAGTTTCTGAACTTAACTATAACTAAACTACAGAACAAATTATATTTTACCATTTACCCTAAACCCTCACACACCGATACAATAATATATAATAACTCAAATCACCCTTGCACACAGAAATTGGCTGCGGTTTATGCTTTTATCCACAGAGTACTTAATATATTATTTTCCACAGAAAATATTGAAACGGAATTAAATATTGTAAAACAAATAGCTTTTAACAATGTTACGACCTCTCTTTGATAATATATAAGATTATAACTAAAAAGCAGTTTCAAATAACTATGAACTCTATCTCATATTAAACAACGAACCCAAAATTTATGAAACAATAAAATACATAGGAGAACCTAGCAAAAAAATGTCAAATCGTCTATTTAAATTTTAAAATTGCTTTTAAAACTGAAAACACCATAGGACATTTTTTAAAAAACAATAAAACTGAATTATAATTAACTTAAAAATCCGGAGTGTACAAGTTGAAATGTCCCAAAATGTACGTCGGAAAAGCAGGTAGAACATTTAAGAAACGCATTAACGAACATAAAAAGTGTGTAAAAATAAAAGTTCGACGAAGTTTGACGAAAATTCTAATATTTCACATAATCGATCAAAAATCAAAAAACCAAATTTGTTGGAAGCTATGGAGATAAAAAAATTAGATATATAATAACAAATTGGATTTAAATGCGTCTCCGTTGTTAAATTTAAACTTATAACCCTACACCGGTAATTAGAAATCTATTACAACCTGTTTATAAGTGTTAGGATATTGTCATATATGGCACGGTGTTGCCGAAACAGCTGTCATAAATTGAATTTTTTAATTTAATTTTGTTTAATATTAATATTAACTAACTTTTTCATAATTTTTTATTTTGTTTAAGCATAATTCGTTTTTATGAAATTTGGAGAACTTGTTTAGTCGAACCATTCCACTATATTGGAATTTCCTGTGGGTTGACAAAAATGCAACAAACAAACGTCGGTGTGTTTGATATTTAAAGGATTTGAAACCATTTCTTTTTGAATATTTGTGTCGCACTTTCCTTACCAAAGTCAAAGTTAGTTTTGCAACTGTCAATTGCAATACAAAATAAAATCATTTTCAAATTATCGTTTTAGCACCTTTACCGTCGTTTTCACGTGCGCCCATTTTAAATATTTTTTTAATTAAATTAATTAAAAATTTATTAAATTAATTTTAATAAATTAATATTTCAAAAATTGTTCTAAATTGAACACAGAATAATAAATTTGGGGCTTTTAAGGAAGTTCAAGTCCATTTTTCAGAATACTTCCGGTAAAAGCAAAGCATTTTTTTCACTTTTATCCCCACTTTTATCAAATGGTTTAATATAAAATAATACTCTGCCTATCGATGATATCAAATTTTTGGACCCTAATATCTTCAAAACTATTAGAGCGATCGGAAAAAGATAGAGAATACTTGGAAATTCCACTTCCAATAATGTTAAAATAATTTGAATATGAATTGAATATCTTTTTTTTTTTAATTGATTTATGTGGGTTCGAGGTGGAAGGTTGCTTAGATTACAGAATTTAGAGATGTCGGTAACCACGATGATGGCGTTAAACATGCCGGAAGATGCAGAAACGCTTTCCGGCGTACCGATCAATCAAACGCCACAAAATAATTCAAATAAAAGAACGTACACAAAAGATCGTCCCCAAGCCTAAGATATTCGAGATGCGGGACAAGACCATCAGCGGTCAATTTCTTGTAGTTTACCTTAAAGTATCAACGGCGGCACCGAAAGGAACTTCTTTATTCTCATACGTATAATATATAAAGCATTAATATATTCAGAGAGTAACTTGAAACCGGTATCGCGTGTATATGCAATCAAATCCGTATCAGATTTTCGCCCGGTCTGGAGTCGCCGCATTCATGCCGAATCGAAACAGAGATGGATTCGCTAATTATTGTTATCTCCCAAGGTCATTGCACGGATCTTTTTCCACAAACGTAAACCAATCAAAACTGCGAACCATACTAGAACCTCCGCTTAAATAGAAGTCGGTTTTGTTAAAAATGATTTATGCGGAAAAAAAGACATTTTCCATGTAAACATGGAAAAAGACATGTAGCAGTCAACAAGTAAGAGCTAAATTAAAGATAATTCTAAGAAAACCGCCATTACCAACTCTCGTGAAGAAATTGGCAATTTATGCAGAAGAAACAAAAATACCTACAAATTAAATTGTGGCTTTCTGTATCACGAAATTTTAGACCAACCGAGTGCATCTTTTTGTTTGTAACATTAGTTTCGAGTAAAGACACCAAACATGGACAATTCACTGCAATAAAAATAAAGAGGAAATCCCACTTAAAACAACAATATTATGGCGTGTAGTGTAAAAGAACGAAATCTGACAATATTGCCGTTAGTATTTTTAAATTCTGCTTGTTAAAGTTTTCAAAATATTAAAGCGTTCCGGTACCTTTAAAAGCGTCGTTTAAAGAAAAAATACAAAAATAATATTTTAACAATTAATGCATTTAAATAAATCTAAATTGGTGTGGGTAATGCAAGAATATGTACCTAACCTATGTACCTATATAAGCCAGCGGAAAAAGAATAATGGAAATAATTACCGTCGCTTAAAAGAAATTTTGATTAGGTTATCGATGTGATTTTTCTAACACAATGCGTCATCCAAGGTAAGAAAATTCTTCGTTTTTTCTTCATTAAGTTGGTGATTATTTGCTGAAAATCATGTACTAACAAATATATAATGAAAAGGGAAAGGCCCCAAAACAGAACCGTGAGGCACTTCAAATTCAACACAAACCATATCAGATTTATTATCATTTATGCTCACAAATTGTCATCTATAGTCCAATGCTTTTGAGAGGTCTTGCGGAGAAATCTTTGTTCCCTCAACTTGAAAAATCTACGTAGCCTCTCTTCCTCTCTTTTAATTATATTTAAAAAACATTATAGAAAACAACAATAATAGAGATAAGACGATATTTATCAATAATCTGTGCTTTTACACTTTGAAATATTGATATTACATTTTTAAAAACAATTTTGGAATATTCCTTCAGTAAAACAACAGTCTATTAAATTAGTCAAAGATTCCGCCAAAATATCCGCTGTCTCCTTGAGTAGTTCGCTATTCAAGTCAAATGCATGGAGCTTTAAGTTGATCATTGTGCTTTCAATCCTTTTAAAACAAAAGCTGCTCAATATTGAATTTGAAAAGTTTTTTATTACATTATTTGGAAGGGTGTCGAAATATAATTTTTTTTGTGGAATAAATTGCTATTTTCTGCTTTCTATTCCAGTCTTGTTACAGGAGTAGTAATTTTAGTTCGGAAATAAATTTACCGGAACTTTAATTTCTGCAGATTCGACACTTGAATAAATATTATTAGACATGAAATTTTTTTTTATGTAGGAAATTTTTGTCTATAGTATTCTAAACGCATGTTCGAAATTGGTCGGGTTTCATTAGCCTTTTTTCGGCCTAATGTTATAAAAAAGACATAAGGGAATTTACTGACGTTCTAATATTGTATTCTGTGGAATTATTAAATGGGCATCCGGGAAGATACCTACGGCAATGTCGGTGTCATTCCCATAATTCAAAATCGGCTTGGATTGCGCTACCAATGTTAACTCGTTAAATACGAAATTCCTAATTAAAGTTATAGCAGGCGAAAGTTTACATTTTTATACAGAGCAAATGACTGACAATCTTTAAATACCCCGGTTTTTAGTTTGCCATAAAACCTGAAGGGAATTTTGTTATCAGAGTTATAGTCGTGCCTGAAACCCGCTAATGAGGGCGTGCAATCAACAATAAATTCTTACAAGAATTTTACGATACGTTTGTGACCTACGATGGGTAAATTGTTTGTAATAACCTCATTTACTGCCGCCGGTGGTCCTCAGTAACATTCTACTTTCTCGCGTAAAAGATCTGCAAAGAAAAAGATCAATATAGGTACTAGTGGCATGTTTGTTACGCCTCTCAATATAATTTTCAAGTTTCCTTGATATAAATTTGCGAAGATAATTGAGAGCTATTTCAGTCTATTACACCTCCTAAATCGTACTCTAAATAGTATTGATTTTGTACACGAAACTGTTTTTTTTAATACATAACGGCTGTAGAAAAAGTAGAAATTGAACTGAGGTGGCTCTTACTTGATGAAAATCCATTTAACAAAATAAAGAAGAACTAAAAGTTCAGATTTGCACGAAATTATAAATATTCACGTGACAATTGTTTCGACAACATCGTAACAAATGTAATATTTACAAACTACCTGCTACCATATATACCGAAAAATGACAATAAAACCTTAATTAAAGTGAGAATTTAAATTTAATAATGGAGAGGTATTTAAATCTAATTGATCGTTAAGCAATACATATGAATGTCCCATTTTCTTAATCTCCATGGCTTAACATAAATTTAGTTTTCTACTTCTTGTGACTGTATGTAAAATAACAAAATTGTCGTCAAAACTGTATTTTTCTGTTTTTAAGTGTGTAATTGGAATCTAGACTACTATTTTTAAACGTTCTTTTATGTTCGTTAATGCGTTTCTGGAAGGATCTACCTGTTTGTTCAATACAAATTTTAGAACAAGATCCGCATTTCAACCTGTGGACACCTGATTTTTGAGATTTTGGACATTTGTTTTTTAAAAATTTTCCTATTGTGTTGTTATTTCTGAAAGCTATTTTTAAACCACATTTGAAACTTTCTCACTGGCTTCTCTTATGTATGTAATTGTTCATGGTCTGTATTAGGTTTCGGATAAATAGAGTTTACTGTTGTCCGGATTTGTTTTTTATTTATAATTTTATTTTATTTACTTGCCGATTTCGAGTAGATTCTATTCAAAATCTGCTTCTTCGCCACTTATTGTTCCGAAATCTACAATACACCTGCAGATTTGGACTTAAAACCCTCTTTCTCAGCCAACTATTGACTTTTTATCATCACTTCGAACAGATTCCTGTCAAAATCCAAACCGAAACCTACATCAAACCTGCAAATATGAACTTAAAAACCCCTTTTCTTGTAGGTTTTTCTTCTTGATTTCAGACAGATTCCAGTCAAAATCGGCTTTTCCGAAAACTATTATTACTAAAACGACATCAAAATTGCAAGTATAACGAGTGCCCAGTAGTTTCCTTTTCTTGCCAGATTCGATCAAATGACGACATACAAACACAGGTCAGAGCTCAATAGTCTTTATATTTTCCTTAATAAGGCTAGTTTAAAATAAAGTAAATAATTACTTTTTACAATGATCCTTCAGATAGAATACTTCCTAGTAATCTTTTATTTCTAATTCAGTGGTCTTTATTAATGCAGAATCAGGCTAGAAGTACGAAATTAAGCAGCCCCAAAGTAAGTAACATGTAAAATCGCTTAGTATCGCCTTTAAGGTTATCAAAATACAAATACTTATCTCACGTGCCACGGGACAAACATCGTCGACGGTTTTCAAGGAAACAATGAATACCGTTGGATTCACAAATAACTTACAAATTTATATCTGCGCTGATAAAGGCGTTTATCTATTCCGTGGTATAAGACGATCCCGATGACGACAAACAAATTGACGCTCCGTCCTTTTAATTGGACAGGTAAATTGTATTATTTATGTCGACAAGACGTCGATATCCCTCTGGGGAATGGAAAATTGGAGAATTTCGGAAACATCTCAGATATTTCTAAATTAGGCGGGACGATCGAAAGGGTTTCTTTTTATCGTGACGAGCGGTGGTTGTTTTCAAAGAAATCAATTATTCGGGGCCATTTTTTTCAACGGTTCCTTTGTTTGTAGGTCTAATTGTTTCACTTTCTGGTCGTTCGTTTTGGTAATTCGAACGCGAGCGTCGAAACATTAAAATCATTATTTCTGATTTGTCGTTTGACAACGAAACCGTAATTTGTTTCGACGATTACGACAACGAAGGCACTTTTTAGCGACCTACTAATATTTGATAAAAAATTATTGGATTCTGTGGCACGCCTCAAGGTGTCAACGTATTCTAAGGTTGTAAATATGTCTGACACACAAAGTAATTTAAAATATTTTATTTTAATAACATCAGATGTAGAAAATCTCTAAGGCAATTCCCATTTCTATAAAAGATTCTGATCAGTGTAGTGGATTTACGACGGCAGCGCAAAAAATTTCCCGGTCTGAATATGAAAGAAACAAAGTGGAGTAACAATTTTTTATTATTTTTCAATACAAACCCTCTTAACTTCAATACATTTATTACATCTCTAAAACTTCCGTCCACGTAAGTCCTTTTTCAAATATCCAAACAAATAATAGTCGCTGGGGGAGGATGATCTATCTGTTGGAACCCACACTCTAAAATGGCAGCTTGTACAACACCAGCAGTATTGACAGGTGCATTATCGTGAAAAAGACGCACGCCTCTGGTCAGTTTTCCTCGACGTTTTACAGGTATGCAGTCTCGCAATTTATGTAATAATGTTGCGTAATATTTACCATTGACAGTGGCATTAGTTTCTGTCAAATATATGAAAAGTATTCCTTCACAATCACAAAAGATCGTGGCCATCACCTTTTTTGTTGACTACCAGACTCCGAATGTGCTTCTTTTTTCGATGGACCGCGCACACTCGACACGGCGTTGTTTTTGAATAGCCGAAAGGTTTTTAGGAACCCATCTTGCACTAACCTTATGCATACCTAAATGATCATGCAAGATTCGACGGACACTTGTATCGGAAAGCTTAGTAATTTCTGAGATTTCCTTGACCTTTAAACGTCGATCACTCAATACCACCTCTTCCACAATCGCAACAATATCTTCCGTTCTTGAATCATCTTCAAGGGACTCCTGCCCCATTCGAAAACGTTTTGCCCATTCTTTCACTAGAGCATAAGAAGGAGACCTTTGGCCGTACACACCTCCAGCCTTTCTTTAATAATTTTAGGTGCTAACCCTTGTATTGTCAAAAACTTTATGACTACTCTATATTCAGTTTGCGTTATTTGCGACATTTTTTCGGACACGTCTTGTTTAAAATGCTGTCAATAAAAAACTATTTGACGCAAGACTAAGATATATATTTAAAAGAAGAGAGAAAGTTTTGTCGTGATACTGGAACTGCATCTATGTCAGGCCGGGAAATTTTGGCGCTAACCTCCTAGAAGAAAAAATTATTTATTGTCAAATTAGGAAATATTCAATTCATATACTTTTACCGAAGTTCATATTTGAATTTAAGATTTCAGGGTTACACCTCGCCTCCTCCTCACTATACCTCAATTTATGAAAGTTTGTTTTCTTATGATCTTTACATATTATACAACAGCGTCCCTAAACAAACAACAACAAACAGCATCTCCTGAATGATGGGTAGTGCGGATTAGGTTTTAATTATATACTATTTATAGAAATGCGTTTCTGCGAATAAACTTTATTTGTTACCACTATTATTGTTATTATTATTATTATTTTGTTAAGCAGCTAAGAAATATGATAACAACGGTCATTCGTACAGAAAAGAAGTTATTTTAATTTTCAAGAAAAAAGCCAAAAAAAACATTGAATATTACCAAAACGCAAAATACCCAAATCCCCGAAAATTGTAATGACATTTCATTAATTGTGTTCAAAAACTTCCAGTTGACGATAACCTATAAGCTTCTATAATCATTATTTAAAGCATACGGTACGATCTACTCTTTCTTTCTCGGAAATCTCAGAAATTGACTTTCTTAACTTAATTTTAAGTGTCAAAACTACTTCCGCTGGATTAGATAATATTAATATTTTAATAATCAAATTGTGTGTACCTTCTCTCCTGCCTTATATTACTCATATCATAAATTTTTGTTTAAAAAACTCTGTTTTTCCAGCAGAGTGGAAAAAAGCTAGAGTATTACCACTAGCAAAAATATCTAAGCCGCTGTCATATAACGACCTACGCCCAATTCTTCTTCCGACTTTGTCCAAAAAATTCTTGAAAAAGCGGTAGCATTACAATTACATTACATGTAAAGCAAAATCACATTCTCCCTTCTACGCAATCCGGATTTAGGAAAGGTCATAGCTGCTCCACAGCTCTGGCAACAATTACAATAAACTAACTACTCTTATTATGTTTTGACACTCTCAATCATAGCATTTTGATAGCAAATTATCTCGATGGTAGATCACAGGTTGTGACTTACGCAGGAAAAACTTTTTCATTAAATATTACAACCTGTGTACCTCAAGGTTCTATTCTAGGCCCCTTCCTTTTTTTCAATCTATGTACCTGTCGTTTAGTCCAGATGAAAGCATTCAAGCTCTTGCTGCCATTAATTATGATCTTGAAAATTTAAACGAATTCTCCAAAAACCACTGCTTGCAACACAATCCTAATAAATCGGTTGTTATGATATTTGGCAGGAAGATTGAGATAAAATATTTTGAAGATACGCACAAACTCGATATTTTAATACAGGGTGAGCCACTTAAATTCTATGAAACTTTTAAAAAAATAGGACTGAACTTAGATCAGGATATGCGATTCACAAAACATGTTGTTTCCTCCAGAAAGGTTATATGAACTTAAAACGGATATATCAACACAGAAATGTCCTAACCAGAGACGTAAAACCTATGCTGTGTGATTCGCTGTTTAACTATTGTGATATTGTTTATGTTCCGTGTCTAAAAGGCAACGATATAGGAAGTGTCCGAAGTGTTTTCGGAGCGCGAGCATTGAAGATGCCAAGTGAGATTTTGGCGAAACGTCTGCAGGATTCCAATTGGAGTTCAACAAGCGAACGGATGATATCCCGGAATATAGTGTCATATATATATATATATATATATATATATATATATATATATATATATATATATATATATATATATATATATATATATATATATATATATATATATATATATATATATATATATATATATATATATATTTAGCTTTTGGTTCTTGGGTTATAGGTCTTTGTATTAAAAGCGATTAAAATTTTTTTTGTCCATATATTGACGTTTCGGTCTTCTATGACCTTCTTCAGAAAGGGGTACAGTCTAAAATTATGTTATAGTACAGTTCTTTTTTTTTACATATACACAACGGAATTACAAAGAACCTTACCAAAAAGAGACAAACACAAATCTTAAAATTGAAGAGGTAGCATCATATGAAAGTTTATACTTTAAAAGCGTTTGGTTTTGTCATAGTGCCTAGAAATATTATTGTTTTGGTTTTTTCCAACTATGAGAATAAAAAAGTCATACCCTTGATAAAAGATAAAAGTCCAACAAAAAATGATTTGTATACGGCACTCACACACATAATACACACAAATTTAACGAAACAGTTAAAATATATATAAGAGTTTAAAATAATAATAATAATAATAATACCGATACGCAAGGTTTGCTCGCGTCGACGTTACTGTAAAAACATCGTACGATGCACGATTGTTTTGGTGCAAGGTTCAGAGGATATACAGAGTGTTTTTGTTAATTTATAATTTTTTTCTTTTATTTATTTTAAATTATTTTTATATATTATAATTTTATATTAATATATCCCTATGTTGTTACTTCCATTGTTGTTTTATTTCAGAATGTTGCAATATAACTTACTGAGATTGTTGGTGTCTGTTTTCGAATTTATAGAGTTCTTATTTTTTTGGATCTCAACCATTTCCAGAATTTCCCTTTTTTTTGTATTATTTTCGGTTTTTAGAATTTTTACTTTCGCAAAGTTGAAAGAATGCTTGGTTTCCGCGCAATGACTCTTCAGGGCAGTCGTATTTTTTTTGTCGTATTTGTGACCATTAATTCTGTTTTTAAGATACTGGCTTGTTTGACCGGTGTGTGAGGGTGTGTACATCGGTCAAACAAGCCAGTATCTTAAAAACAGAATTAATGGTCACAAATACGACAAAAAAAATACGACTGCCCTGAAGAGTCATTGCGCGGAAACCAAGCATTCTTTCAACTTTGCGAAAGTAAAAATTCTAAAAACCGAAAATAATACAAAAAAAAGGGAAATTCTGGAAATGGTTGAGATCCAAAAAAATAAGAACTCTATAAATTCGAAAACAGACACCAACAATCTCAGTAAGTTATATTGCAACATTCTGAAATAAAACAACAATGGAAGTAACAACATAGGGATATATTAATATAAAATTATAATATATAAAAATAATTTAAAATAAATAAAAGAAAAAAATTATAAATTAACAAAAACACTCTGTATATCCTCTGAACCTTGCACCAAAACAATCGTGCTTCGTACGATGTTTTTACAGTAACGTCGACGCGAGCAAACCTCGCGTATCGGTATTATTATTATTATTATTATTTTAAACTCTTATATATATTTTAACTGTTTCGTCAAATTTGTGTGTATTATGTGTGTGAGTGCCGTATACAAATCATTTTTTGTTGGACTTTTATCTTTTATCAAGGGTATGACTTTTTTATTCTCATAGTTGGAAAAAACCAAAACAATAATATTTCTAGGCACTATGACAAAACCAAACGCTTTTAAAGTATAAACTTTCATATGATGCTACCTCTTCAATTTTAAGATTTGTGTTTGTCTCTTTTTGGTAAGGTTCTTTGTAATTCCGTTGTGTATATGTAAAAAAAAAGAACTGTACTATAACATAATTTTAGACTGTACCCCTTTCTGAAGAAGGTCATAGAAGACCGAAACGTCAATATATGGACAAAAAAAATTTTAATCGCTTTTAATACAAAGACCTATAACCCAAGAACCAAAAGCTAAACATATATATATATATATATATATATATATATATATATATATATATATATATATATATATATATATATATATATATATATATATATATATATATATATATATATATATATATATATATATATATATATATACATGTGCGATAGACATGGCGACACGCGTTTGCACGTGTCCAAATCTACTTCCGAATCTAGTTTCTTATAATGTAAATTGCTATAAAGTATATCCTTACGGCATTTAGGCATTAAGGCATTTAATAAATCGTTGCCAGGTCTAAGATATAAAAAAAAACTCATCGTGTTTCGTTGTCGTGTGTATAGGAAGCCCCGACAATGGCCGGGAGAACCCCGAGTGCATTTTGAAATTCCTCCCATTTCCGAAAGCGGGCTACCCTTCGCGTGGCTTCCATTTTCGTGGCTCGTATTCAGCGTCGAACTTTTGTCGCAACGGCTTTTGTTCGTTCGCTCCGTAATTATGGGTTCGGCTTTAACGGTCCAGACTAGTTTCGCCACTGTTGTTGCTATTGAACAGGAATGTGATTTATTAACGAGGGCCCGCTTTCAAACTATTCGCTTAGTGTTGACTCTAATGCATTTGACTGCAAAATTTGTGGTAAAAAAAGTGTGTCTAGAAAACAGCAAACAATAAGACAATAAAATAGAGGAGGAGTACATAGGACGCCTCTATTTTCAAGGAAGTGGAACTTTGGATATATCCGCAGGTTCTATAAACTCCAAGCACTCCAATAGTAGGCAGGTGGTTAAGAGAAGTGCATCTTTTAGCAATAGCCTCCATGTGCGGGGGGTCCTGCGACGTTTAAAGACCAAAATAACGAAACTCCAAAGTATAGACAAGATGCTGACGTGGTTGAAGCCTTGAAATATTTCGAAACTTTGGTAAGCTCCAAATTCATCGCTTAAAGATGAATGCTAGATCAGGTGACGAGATAAATTATGGCTGGTAATTGACTGTTAATTATTTTTGGAAATACTCAATCCTCAGAAGATTGATTGATAGACTGTTAATTACTTTGTTATAATAACAAACATTCTTTCTTTTTTGTATGTTTCTGTTTTTGCTTATTTTAGTTTTGCCGTTTTTATTAACATTTAGTGATCAAACTATCAACATAGTATTTTTTTATGCTTAGGGTCTTACCAAGAAAATATTCTACATAGTGAGTCAACGACAGAGTAAAGTTCATTATCTCGTTGGTTTCAAAAGTTTTGAAAAACCAATAAAAATAGCATATCGAATAAACAATTTTTTTTTGTTTTTCATTTCTTTTAAAATTCTTCAACTTTTTTTATCAATAATAATACATAATAATTGCAAGATATGTAGGTACAACTCAATTTGAATTCAAAATAAACGAATTTATTCGGATCATTTTAAATAGAAAAATATCGATTTTCTTAATTAGCATACACTTATTTCTAATAGTTTGGCATTTATTTCAATTTTTCAAATGTTTAACTATCTGTTTGTTTAAGACTGTCGCTATAGCATCACTTGGCCATGACAAAATGACATTGTCAATTTTTTACCCGACAACTGAGTAAATAAATTCTAAAAAATTTATTGTGGTGTCTCTGAATTAAAAAAAATAAGCATCGATTTTCGTAAAGCTGACTTAGTTTTGGTTAGTTTATTGGATATATCATCATTGCATTGAATAACTTGAATTATTATTCAACAGGCAATTTATTTTAGGTATGGGAAGTGCAAAACCAAAACCATTTATGTGGTGTTGAATAAAACACTGTAAAGTAATTGGACTTTTTTTATCTCGAATCACTAAGCGGGCTTAAACTATTTGGAGAACGATTTAATTCAAGTTTTTCAAGAAGTTAATGAGGTTCGGATTCGTAAAATGTGGTTTCAGTAAGATGGAGCATCTCAGCATTACCATCCAGAAGTTCGAGAATTTTTAAATCATCAGGGATAGTTTTAATCACCTTATGTACTTTAGCATCATCAGCAATGAATGTAAAGTTTCCATTTATATCGTGTACCATAAGCGAAAAGATGGGGAGACCAAGGTGGAATACTAGAGAACTTACTGAGATGATTCTACATTGGTCAGAGTCTACACCGTTATCTTTAACAAACTGATAACTTTGATCTGTGAGATAGCGGGCACTTTCTGCTGAATATAAATATATTTGGGAATATCATCAGTATGGATCCAGGTCGATAGTTGCAGACCTCATTTCTTGACCCCCTTTTGTGAATCTATGTGTTACCAAAGTCAGTTTCTAAATTATATTCCTCACACTATATTCTGTATTAGATTTAATATTTATTTTTAAAAAACAATATCTACTTACCAAGTATTAATTTGGCCAATTTTAATATTGAAAATTTGTCCTTTTTCTTCATGACCAACCAATTAAATTTCATTGCAAGTTCATTTGAAATCAGCGGGGCTAGAGTTTGTTTTACAAACTCACTGCTGCCGCCGTCTGATCTTGCTATCTCATTGAGCTAGCAAAATAATAAAAAACGCGGCATGACATTGGTGGACTACACAACAATCGTTCGTTCAGCTTAGAATTTATCAAATCTTATGTTATATATTACTATAAAGCTTTACTTACATGAATTATTAGTTTTCTAGTAATAATAATACCACAAAAAATAATTGAAAGTACTCAAACCAGTAAGCACAGCACACAAAATACTCACAATAGACGCCAAGTTGCCATGTACCGTATACCTTATACCACCAACAAAAACAATTCTGAAAAGATGGCGGACGACGAGACGGAGGAGAAGCCGACGAGACTCGAGCGAATCCGGCAAGGCACGACCGCGAGTAGTTGCGTCATTGGTTGCGGCCGAACAGTGTTGTGTGTCTTTTTAGGACTTGCCAACACTGACGTCGATGTAGATGTGCACAAAAACGTTGCCAATAAAAGATCTTCCAAAACACCACAACTCTAAAAAAATTAAACATTTTCCTTCTCAGTTAAAATTTAACTTTTTAGGTTTCATTTTGTTTTAGAGTTTTTTATTTTTTCCCTTATTTCTATTCTAATGTCCCCATTATAGCGCAAGGGAATATCCTCAGGCCATCTATTTAGACTTAGAGGATATCTGTGGTATATCGTGTACAGTAAATCCCCAAGCTATCTATTTAGAGGATATCCCTGGGATGTATTTTACAGTATATCCTTATAAATACTAAGGTATATCTTAAGAATATCCTCTACATGTCCCGGGACATGCGACTCAAATATTGACCGGATTTACTGGGGTTGTGGAAGTTTCTTTGTAGAAATAATTAATTTTCAGTTTCACATACATAGTTTCTTTTAAACCTAGGTGTTTAGTCCATATAGTTACTATAACTATCAATCATTCAATGAATTATTTATCAATTTACATCAAGTGCTATTAAAAATGTTTCAAATTATATTTTATCCAGATCGGAAAAGATACGTAAATAATAACCTGCGTCAATAAATCGCTTCAATTAAAACTGCCGACCAAGGTGAGATATAGTTGAATATCGGAAATATCTTTGTTGCCACCACAGACTCGTACTTATCGGGCGACACGTAAAATACGTTCGATTTAATCAAAAAATCTTTTGCTCTAATTATTTACCCCAATAATCATTTCCTCTCCCATACGTCCGAGCCTTCGTTAACAAACCCCGTAATCGGAATCGAAATCTAACGAGTCCCTGATACGTGTATCACACCACCGAACAATACAACACGCAAACGCCGGCGCCGGCGACTGTCAAACGAGTGATATCTGAAATATAAACAAAGAAATCGGGTCGGATCTTTTTGAACGAAAATCATAAAAACGAGCCCAACTACCTAGATTAGGCACCGAATCTATCACACTCAAAATTTTAAGATAAATCGCATCAAATGTGCAACAGACTGTACACAAAAGCCGACCCGAGCTTTTCCATTATGCTTTTGCATATTCATAAAATCTTTATAGGGGGTGATTCTCCCGTCCCGCCATTGTGTTTCACGATAATACTCGACGGCTATTGTTTAAAACGAAAGTGACGAGTTTCGTTTCTGATAGAACGATTTGGGTAACAAAAACGGTTTTGATTTTAATGGTTTAGTTGTGGTTAGAAAAAATCTCGACATGTAGACTACTTTTGGGGGTAGACATTAGCATGTTGACGTTAAGTATAATTTGACTGTAGATTTCCTACAACAATTGGTTTTTTAGGTACATTTTTGCAAAATAGCACTTATTCAATCACTGGGTGATAAGAGGCGGTAATCGGTAGATTAATTAAACACTGTGTGGATGCACTTTGAGCGATCAGATGATTTCGGTACATTTAATGCACTCACTAATGGGCTTGTTGGCAATATTTGCTTTGGCAGTGTGTTTTCACTTAATTGGATACCATTTTACCATTAAAGAATTCCATGAAAATTCTAGGATTTTAACTTTCAACATTTTGAAATTATTTAAGTTCAAAGATCGTAAGGTGATATTCTCCAGTGCTGTAGACCACATTTAGTGGCGTAATCAAGAACGATCCGCATATCTTACCTATATTCTTACCATAACCATAAATAACGATTTCAAAACTGACAATGTATATTATGCAACAAGTGCGGTAAACGGCATTTGACTCACGAGTTTATTTGATACGAGCGGAGCGAGTGTTTAATAAACGGGTGACTTAAAAAGTTTGCCGAACGTGTTGCATACTATATTTTTTTTACGACCATTAGTTTTTGGGTACATTTTCGCAAAACAACACGAAAACTGACATACTGACATGACCGTCAGAACTGACAAACGTCAAAATTCAAAGCGTGGGAAATATATAGAAATCATCCGATTGCCCCCAAACCCGTCCGGCAAAATCCCGGAAATGTCCGAAGTGGCTCGGATTCGTTGGAAACGAAATTGACGTGGAAAAGTTACGCTTCCCGCACGCTAGATCGATGTGTAATTTCAGTGTCAATTTACGACATCCAGCACAATTGCTTAGATTGGACTTTACAAAGCGTCGAATGATTCATGACGTCATAAACAGAGTTATTTGTGTATTTGGTTCTTATAGTAGTAGTGTTATTTAAGCGTATTCACTTAAACAGGATTCATAAATGACAGATTGATGAAATTTGGTAGAAGTATTTTAATCAAAGTAAACGTTTTATAAATGCGGAAATGCGTCTTGTCTTGTGACGACAAATATATCAATAATTTTGCAAATTTCATTATAAATTTTTAAGCATAGCAGTGTTACTAAACTACAAAATATGACTAGCTCATACAAATATGTCATTATAATACTGATCATCTGACAGAATGTTTGTTTATGTACAGGAATGGACTTTTCTGTGTGGCACTTTGCAATTATTGCAATTTACTCTAGACGGAACTAAGGCCCGGGATGCCTAGAAGCAGCAGCAAAATTTCTGCTATCTAAGTTTCCCAAAAAAAAGGAAATAAGGAAAGGACAGCTTTTGAAATAAATCGTTATTTCTTTTATTTAAGTCAAAGTTTCAGTACAAGTCCCGCTTTTCCAAATCAAAATCTAAATAAGAAATGAAAATTCGTAAAAAACATGTCAAAAATAAAACTCATGATCTGTAAGAATATTTGTTGATATACACCACTGGAGGTTTTCCCTAGTTTGGTGTGGTATGATAAAATCATTATTTTTGAAACAACCAGTGTCTCGCAGAAGGCATTAATCTACATAAAACTAAAGATCAGGATACTCACAAGCTGGCGGCAAATTTTAGCTTTCCAAGTTTCCGAAAGGGTATAAGTTAGGTAAGGAAAAATAGAACAAATTGAAAATCAAAGTTTTTACCACCTTTTCATACCAATTGCAGAAATGCAGAAATTTAAGCCAAATTAAAAGTTCAATTTTCAGTAAATGCTTAGGTCTTCTTTTGTTCTTCATTTATAACAACAAATCGCCAATGTCTCGAGAATAAGGCGGGAATTTTTAATCCATAGAAGCATCTTCTGCGACAACGCTTGGCTCTTCCCAAACCCGTGCGGTAATATCCTAGAAATAAAGCGACGCTCCTCGCATGCCAGATCGGTGTATAATTAGGTATTTAATACAAGTAAGTACTAAAATATTACTTATATAGATATAAAAATTAGACGGTGAATCAGATTAAAATATTTATTTTTTAAATTTTTAAATTTATTTTGTAAAATGTTTTGTGTCTCTATCACAAAGTTTATTTTACTTATTCTTATTTAAAACAGACAGTTTTCTGATGGAAAAATATTGCTCGACAAATCCGTAGCCGGCATTATCGATTGCTATATACCGTTATATTTTTAAATTCAAAGCAAAATATCGTTAGCTGAAAAAGAAACTCAACAGGAAAGTGGTTTAATTTTAGAATACTTGTACATACACTCTGGGTGTTAACTTATCATCTGCAATATGGGCCATCAGATGCGTATCTTGTTCGTGTCGTTTGATGAATCTCTTCGATCCGTTAACTGTTTTCCTTGATTTATATTTTTTAATGCATATTGATATCGAGGTTGTTAATGAAGTGGGAATCGAATTAGTACAGATCGTAAAGGATTCTATTTCGAACGATTTTTCATTTACGTCCGCAACGCGATAACCTGAATATTTCGCGTTCTTCGAGGTGACAGTGACAGATTCTTAATCGGTAATTTGTGGTGCATCATGCATTATAATGAAGATTTACCAATCCATTGCCTGGAGATAATCTTACGATGATAGAGACAGTTTTAAACCGGAGTCTATGAAATATAATTCTCTACAATTATAGACAGCGTCTTAAACTAATTAAGACATTTTGGAACATTTTACATTTTCGACGGCACAGACTAAGTATTTCTTAATTATTACATACTATACCGGGCGTCCCAGTAATGACAAGAAGGAAGGAATTAAGGAAGCAGATGCACCTAATTAATACCTAAATCAACAATAAATTAGCGTAAGTTTGGTGTGATTAGACAACCCGTAAAGTGGAAATTACTTAGGTTACGATAAATATATTTAGATGCGGACTATTATTTGACTATGGCTATTGACGCAAACTCAGCTAAGATATTAGCTTAAACGACCATGTAGCAAGACTTAGTACTTTTATGGGAAGACCAGTTTTAAATTAGAAAAATACATGCATATACAGCATATCTAGGTATTTTTTCGTAAAAGATGAGATGTTAAAGCTTAAAGAGAGATATTCTGTGCTTGATTGATCTGAGAAAATTGATTAAACGGTATAACAGATGCGTACTAGAATTTTGGATATTTCATATTTACGGTTAAAATGAGTTTTACGAAAATGAATGTAATTTCTACAACGTATTTTTTTTGTCAATAAATATGAGGGACATCTTTTCAAACAATATATAATCAAGCACAGAGTAGAATGAGAACCAATTTCAGTTAAGGTCTGAAGAAGCTAACAGGTCGATTGGTGAAACGTTAGCAAGTTCGATTCATCAACAACTGACGCAGGAGAAATCGGGAAGATTTGTAAATAGTACCTTCAAGCAGTCTGTGGAGAAAATAAGCATAATTTAATTCTTCTCGATTCGCCACATTCAACCATTTTAAATGGTGAAGCTTATGACTTAATTCTTACATTTACATTACATTACATTTATTAGTGAATCGAATACATGACTTCTGTACTTTTTGAAATTTATAACAATACTTATTATTATTATTATTATTATTACTATTATTACAATCTTTATTCAGAATTAAGATATATGATATACATAATACACAGTATGCAATACTAAATTCTGAAAGGGCAAAGTCTAGCTGACTAAGTCAACTACTCAACATTAACCCAAAACAGTTAGTCTATATAATCTATATTATACACCTTTATGACAATAAAATTTGTAACAAGAGAAGCCGATTCAAAGAAAAATGAAATATAAACAAAAGAAAAAGAAAGTAATTAATTATATAATATTAATAATATAAGCCTGTTGGTTAGTTTAGAATTTTGGAAACCTGTGTACAAAATCTAAGTTTATATATTCTTCATCAGCTAAAGTTTTAATATCATTTATACAAATATCTAAATTTTGAGCTGTCCAATATTTAGTTCAAAATATATTAACTAACCTAGATAGAAATTACGCACACTGATTAAATATTATCTTCAGATGATAGAGATCATTCCGTCCTAAAAAGTCCTTGATGATAAAAAAATGCAAATGGACGATTTTTTTCTATTTAACCCATATTATCCCAAGCATAAAAAAATAAAAAAACACTTTTTTTTCTCTGAAATTATTTATTTTGTTGCACTTAAGACAACATTACATGTTGTCTAAGAAAAACAAAAACTCGAAACACACAAAAAATGCTGGTGCGTAAACGAGCCACTGGGAAAAAACATTAAATAATGTTTTGGGGCACATAAGAAGCAACATATAATTTATACATAAATATACAAAAGAAGGTTCAAAAAAACGCATATTTTATGGTGCGTGAGCGCACCACTGGTAATATCCGGTTTCATTTTTGGTGATATTTTACAAAGCATGAAGTATGTAAACGCACATTACACTTATTACAAATGTAAATTGTGTGGGTGTGGCAGATTCTACATCTCCTTCGGACTTTATATATTATAACGCACTTCATCTATGGCAAGAGCAAGAGTTCTTTGAGTAATTGTTTTATCAGTTTTTTTAAGTCGCAAAGCAATGTAAGATTTAAAATCAAATCGTCATCAATCAAAAAATATAAAATATATTTCAAGCGGAGTTTTTCCAGCAACCCCATTTCTTAGTTCCTCACATGATCTAAATTCTTCGGATAGATGTGTGAGTGTACTCAATCTGACCTTTCTTTCATTTGACAGTAGAAGCAAGCCTGTCGCATACGTCTTCTTTTGAATTCCAGGGTTTCATCATCTGAGTAGTTGATGAATTACAGGACTGTTGAAGGGCAGCTGTATCATTCGATGTGTGTAACTCGAAAGTCCCAACTATATCAATTGGTTCCCCAAACTCTTGTAGATTTATGTTATCATTCATATCTTCTTCGTCAGTCTAGGTATCCACGTTGGGTGGAATACAGACCGCGTCAATATGATCTGTAAATATTTTTTCACGTTATTTTTAGCATAAATTTAGAAGGAATGGAATACTACAAAGCATAAGAATACGTAAATCCAAATAATACTTACGAATTTCATTGTTATTGTCCTCATCCATCACGATCTCCTCCATAGCCGCCTCTAATTCCATTTGAGTCAAATACCTCGGAAATACCATATTTGACGAACTGTAACGTTCGCTGCACAAGGCACAAACTAATATTAAAGAACACGGTAATTGTTGGATGTTTATTCTACATGCGCTGACTTCTCTTGACTTGCAATAACAAAGTTTTGTTTCACAGATAAAACCAGTGGTGCATTCACGCACCAGTAAATATTTTCAAAAAATAAAGCATAATCAAAATAGTATTTGCAGTCTATGTTTTCTGCAATGGAATCTACATGCTATAGACTTAACAAAAATTGCAATACAAATCCAAAATATTTTTTTTACTATTTTGGATTTATTTGAAAATGTGATACAAATTTATGTACCGCTATTATCAACTTTTCAAGTCATATATACATACATACATACACATAAATTAATGTCCTTTAGTAGTGATAATAATAAAATTTCTTAATGGATATGCAATAATATTTCCTGGATGTTACAAAAAAAAAAAAAATGATAAAATGGGTTAACTGCAATACTTTGTTAACTTATAATTGCAAGGTTATATTCCCAGTGTAAGTGTCATGTGAAATACATGTGGATAAATAAAAAACCTATTCATAGAAAACCCGTAAAACTCCACTCCTCTCGTCTAAGTTTGGATTCTTATGCAAAACTTGGCCGATAAATCTCGAAGAACAACCGTAACGACTTAAATTTATATCCGCGGTCTCTGCAAGGGTTTGTATCATTTCTCGGCACCAAATCGAACTTTCTCGACGCATTATTATATGCATATTTATAGGGCCGTCTTGAAGACCGTAGACGATTCGAATGTATTTTATTCATTTATTCGGTGTTTGTTTTAACGCCCTGGATATATCTTGAAAATGTGAAAATAAATTATTGATAATTATGTCGTTCCGAATGGATAAAATATGTTTTACAAAAAGAATGTTAATTCACGGTGATCTTCACGAACTGTTAAATCTCAATGTTGTTGGTAGTTTGTTAATTAATTGAAAAATAATTAAATGCTGAGTTTCTTCACAAATTTCGTAATTATAATTAATCCCTTTAAATATTGATTTATCTTTGATTATTTTTAGATTTAGGTATATTTATTAACTCCCACAGAATCTCAATTGTGTACACCGTGTATATTTTTATAAATAAAAATCATCTCCTGTAATTGCATTATAATAAATAATAAATGCTAATACTGTAATAAATTAATTTAAATTATACTTCTGTAGGATATCATTTAGTGTCTATCGATTCTGAGAAAGCTTTTGAAAATTTATCCTCTTCACATAATAATTAACAATAAATAAATTAACGGAATGTTGCGTCTTATCAAGCCTGTTTAATATTATTATTAATATTATAAAAAATCGAAATCAAGACACATAACTGGAATCTACATAGACAGAAATACCACAATCAATATAATGATTTGACACTTATGGCATGGCAGAAAGTGAAGATGAGTTACCAAGAACTATATGTACACTACAACATCAATATTGTATGAAAACATTTATATAAACACAACCAATAACCAAAAAACCAACAATAAAGCTTTGGATCTGGCAATAAATTTACCCACATATGTGGAATAATTACAAGAACGTTAACTAAAACAAAGCTGAGGCTGTGCCATCTATCACATACGGAACTGAGATATAGACAACGACACAGAAAGAAGACAGCAGAAGAAGTTACCAAATAAAAAATGAAAACATACGAAAAGAACTTAACATACATGAGCTAGACGAAAAGACTTAATATAACAGAAAAAATAAATAACGAATAAAAAAATACCTCAAAAGATATTGAATTATACATGCTCATTTTGGTATCATGAAAACACAATCAACAAAACAAAAATTTAACTAAGCATTTTCATTCCTCAAACAGTTATTTCCCAGTGCCAAGTAATTAAACATCGTTTAAAATTCGAAAAAAATCGAAAAATTTAAAACAATACTTTATAAAACATTTTCAAATATATCCTATGATTTAACATTCAGTAACAACTTCAATACCATAATCTTCATAATTAGTTTAACTCGTTATGAAATGGCAATAACTGAATTTTAAAGTTTAGCAAGTACAACCTGTCGAAACAGTAACATTTCAAAATAAATAGAACAATAATTGGTGGTTCAGTGAATGAAGCTTTCAAAAATAAAAAAATTGCTAATTTTTCGCAGAAACTACCCTTGAGAATCTAGTCGGAAATTCCGTGAAATAATACTTTGTGAATTTTGCTTTTAATTAATAATAATAATAAATCATCTTTATTTCAAAGCATAATTCATTGAAATGGTGTCATTTACATTGGTTGTCCTACATGTTTGGAATAAATCTATAGTATTCTTCTACCCTATTTCTACGAGAAAATTAAAAATTGTTTCCTTTAATATTTTTAAATCTCTAATCTTTTATATGTTGTTCGGCAAATTATTATAAAACCTAATATACTGATAATGCGCACCCTTCTCACTGATGGTCAGTCCGTGCCTGGGATATGTGTAATTCATGGTTCTTGTCCTATAAACTTCCTGAGGCAAACTCTTTTCAAAAAGGTGTCTGTTTTTAAAGACGAACAGTATACTTTCTTGTATGAAAATTCCAGCTAAAGTTAAAATTTTAATTTTCTTTAAATTTTCCCCTACATTACTCTCGAAAGTTTAACTGCAATATAGTTCGCAGTGCTCCCTTTTGGCAAATAAAACATATTTCTACGTCTCTGCAATTTCCATATATAACAAGACCGTATCTCATATGTGTCTCAAAATTACTATGATAAAGCATTTTTTTCGTTTCTCATGGAATATACTTACCTAATACTCTATGACTATATGTTACCTTCTTTAACTTATCTTTACTTACATTATTTACATAATTTTCGCATGCTAAAGTGCTATCCAAAGCCATACCCAAAAACATTGTACAATCGCTTAAAACAATATCACAGTTGTTTAAATTTAACTTGTGCAGTGGTTCTATTCTTGATCGATCTTGATGCTGTATATTATTTAGTAAATTATTGTCGAAAATAACGTTCAAAAATTCGATGACACATCACTTTTTCTAAAATTTTAGAGAATTATGCTAGCAGACTTATTGGGCGATAGTTTTGCATGTCGTTCTGATAACCTTTTATCAAGATTAGTACAAACAGGGCATGTTTAAGTTGATCTGGAAATATTCCAAAGCTTAGCGAGTTGTTTATCACAAATACCATTGGTTTAAGAATTACTGGCAACACAAACTTTATGAGGCTAGTAGAAATATCAACCTACATAAACTTATTCTTTAATTTTTTAGCTATACCCCAAATTTCTTATCATTCACTGGTTGTAGAACTATTGCGATTTGATTAAATTGATTAAATGCGAGGAACGAAAAGGTATATGTTCTAATTCTTTTAAGAAGTTTGGTGCAACATTTATTAAGAATTCGTTAAAATTATTTACTAAAGTCTCTATATTACTTTCAATTCCTACGTCTTTATAATCATGTTTTCCTTTAATTTCATTTACTATCGACCAGGCACATTTGTTTGTGTTATCTGAGTTTTTTAAACTATCCGCATAATTTCGTTTTTTATATTTTTTTAGAAGGCTATCACAATCCTCCTTTTTTGTTCCGTGGAGCTCCTTACATCTAGTATTTACATTTTGCATAACGAAAATAATATCCATTTGTCTTTTACACTCATTGATTTCAGCGTGTTTTATATATTTAGGTTTCTTAAAGTTTCTAGAACGCACTTTAGAAAGAGAAATAATTCATAAGTCGACCACTGATTATTAACCAGGTGTTTATCTAGTGTATACAGTACTCGCCAATTTATTTCTTGAAATGCTGTTTCAAATTGACGGTATAAAAATTTCTTTTTTTACATAGTTATAATATTATTATCTTTTAAGACTTTGCAAACGCACCAATGCAATTTAAAGGAACGCTCGTTAAGGATAATAAAACTTTTCAACGCCCTGTGAGGGATACGTTTGCGTCATCGACTTGCTTGTAATAAATGAAGACGTCGGGTGTCATAGTAATAATTCATGACACAAAAACTCCTGCTAATTCCCTTTTGCTTTGATCTCCATCCGTCTCACCGATGAAACGCCTCATTTTTTTTTCGTAAGGGAAATGCGTAAACTGGGTTAATGAAAAATATCGATATACGCTGGTCAAAAACAAAGAGTAAAGTGAAATTGAACCGCTTTTTCTGTAATCATGATAATAATATGCGATATAAAACGACGAGATGTATGTCGAGAAAAAACAAATGTTGGCGATGATTGGAGGATATTTATTACATCGTGCTTCTATGTCCTTCAGTTTGGTGAGAATTGATTGTGAATTAGAACGAAATAATAACATATCAGATATCGCACTTTCGGCAAGGATAAAACAAACAAAACTGTGCTCGTTGTAAAAATTTCAATATATTTTTTTATATTAATTTAATTAATTAATAATAATTAATTAATAATTAAATTTCATTTTTACGTAGCTCCTATAATACAAAAATATTCTATAACATTGTTTGCTAGCCGGCTTTACTTCAGAAATATAAATTCAACATTTGGCATGTTCAGAATGCCTGTCTCAAGTTCTTAGCTTCTCTTAGTTTTAATTAAAAAATAATAGCTTTCTATAGGGCAACATACTTATTTAAGAAACTTGTACATAGCTCACATAACTGTTCACTGTTCCCACCTTGTTTCCCGCGCATAATTCAACTCCCTCTCCAACTTAGATCAGTCACACCAAACAAACACTTGGGCAACACATTTTTGACAACAACATAACTCTTTCTTTTCTTTCTCTTTAGAGTTTTCATTTTGTTATATCCTTTTTTAATATGTTTTTTATATTGTTTCTTAGATTTTCTGTCTTATTAATTTATTACTTTGTTTCGTGCTTCCTTCACTTTAAACGTTTCTTTTTTTTATATAGCTGTAAATTTATTCGATATTAATTCATTTTAATAAATGTCCATATAATGGGGATTGTATATCTAGGACTGCTTGTTTGTTTGATGGGGTTGCATAAGGGCAACAATGTTGAATATTTATCACAAGAAATCTTACCTAAAGTAGCCATCTATTTTGCAAAATAATCTAATTTAATTGAGAATGTTATTCCTTCTAAGAAAAATTACTAAAGAAGAGAGGCAGCAATAAAATGCAGAAGTGGGGTTCATCAATGTTAGAAGTATTTATTGCCAATTAATAAATTATTACAGATTATAACCAGAAGATATTAAAATCATAATTTAACCTATAGAGGATAACAATAAAAATCGAATTTTCAATGTATTTGAAATATGACGGACTTTGTTTCAAGATGCGTCTAAGTGACAATAACTTAAAACATCTGATTAAGAAAAAAAGAAGTTCACGAAAACCACAATAGATAACCTTATACGTTCTTATACATAATCCGGAGTGTATATCTGGGACGCGTTGTTTGCCGTAGGGGCTTGCATAATGGAAACAGGGTTGGATGTCACCCCAGCCATTAACATTCTACTTAATATTTTTTATTGTAAACGATTAATGTCTCTTTATTATAATAATAATAATTATTAATTAATTATTATTAATTAATGAAACAATTTTTTTTTCAGACCTCTAAACAGTTCGCAATAAAACTGGCCCCTATAATATTCTAGTAAAATTAAATGTAATAGTTTGTTAATAGAAGTTTGTATTCTATTTTTTCTTATAAAGTCTTTAAGGTTATGACACATTCTCTTGGTAGTGCCCTTTAATAGAGTTAAGTTATTAAACACTTGAATGCTTCTGAATATTGGCGATATTTGGTCCTTGCGTATACATTTCTTAACTTATTTCTTGTGCTGTAGCTGTAACATTGTCCACTTCCGGTCAGTTTCACATTTGTTTTAATTAGTTTGTTTTGAATTAAGTAAATTAATTTTGTTTGTTCTAGTATCTTAAGTTCACATATTTTTAAATAAGGTAGGTTTGTGTAGATTTCTTCCCTAGACATATTAAAGTTCATTCCAAATATTACTTTAAGTGCTTTATTTTGTAGCCTTTGTAATTTATTTAGCTGTGCTATGCTGGTGTTTCCCCAGCATGTTAACCAGTATCTCAGGTGTGGCTCTACGAAGCTATTATAAAGCAGCTGTCTTGTTTTTTGGTCGAGTTGATGCGAACATCTTTTTATTGCACCTAGCATTAGTAGAGTTTTGTCAATTACAGTCCCAGTATGTTTGTCCCAATTTAGATTTTCAGAGATAGTTAGCACTAGGTATTTATATTCACACACTCTTTTCAGTACCCCTTCATTTATTTTAATATTTAAGTTGCAATGTGCTTTTCTTGTCTGTTTAAATATCATATAAACTGTTTTTTGGGCGTTTAAGGAAAGTCTGTTATAGCACAGGCACTCAAAATGCTGCCGTAATTCATTATTTCCAAGTTCTTCAAGCTGTTCCGCACTATTTCCGCTATATTTATTTCAAGAAATCTTACCTAACCTTGCCATTTATTTCCGAACATAATCCAATTTAGTTGAGAATATTATTTATATATCTTATAAAAAAAATTACTGTTGCCGATTGTTGCCAACAAAATTCCGAAGTAATGTTCATCAATATTCGAAATAGCTCTAGCCAATTAATAAATAGTAACAGAAGATAATAAAATCATAATTTAACCTATAGATTACAACAATAAAGGGGAATTTTGAATATATTATAACTATCACAGGATTCCTTATATAAAATGTCAAATCTTTCAAGAGACAATAATTTAAAATATCTGAGTAGAAATATGAAGTTCACGAAAACCACAATAGATAACCTTATACGTTTATCACAATGCCTTGCAAACCACATAAATATTGAATAGAATGAGTGAATATCTATCAACTATTGATGCGTTTGTGGGTTTGAGCTTACAACCGCAAATTTGGCTAAAATGGCCCCCAAAAACGTATATTATAATGACTGACATAAAAGCCAGGCGCATAAAAGAATTTCGAATGGCAACAATAGCAAACTGTATACAAATAGTGCCATAATGACCGAGGTAAACAGAGGCATTGTGGTTATCGTGGTGCGTCAGTTACCGAATAATAAGTAGGTGGTCGATCAGCAGTTCCAAATGCGTTCAATCGATTTAGCTCGTGTTTCGTAAGTGATTAGAGAGCACGTGATAATCGCAACGAGTCGTGGTGGTGTTTCAACAACAAAATTTTTCAGCTGCAATTTTATCCCGATAGAGCGCCAGATAACGACTTTGCCGAAGAACTTTTTAGAGCTGCTGGTGTCATTGGCACCCACACGCATCGAGATTCGATTTGGAAAAATGTAGATGTTAACTTTTGACTGGTCTCCGCATGGCGTTTCTTTTAATCGAGGCTGAACAAAGATGCGAAATCAATAATACCCCCGAACCATTAAATCAAACAATGGGATGTTGCTAAAATTTATGGCTGTGAGTCCTAAAACGCAAAGGCAATGCGATTTCTTACATTTACTTGGGATTTCAGTGAAAATAGTTATTTTAAATTTGCAGAATACTGCAGTGAAAATTTTAAATTTTTAATACTTTTTTACAAAACTTCTGGATTCCTCCTGCATCGCCAATCATCCTGCTGGCTTCTTCAGAGCTTGACTGAAACTGAAACAGCAGCAAGTTCGACTCATCAAAAACCGACGCAGAAGAAATCCAGAAGCTTCGTAAAAATTATGTTTTACTGAACTGAGGTAAAAATTATCAAAATCAAAGCTTCTGAAAATAACATAATATTTACAAGGGCAGATAAAGGGAAAGTTATGACTGGCTATCGATCTCCCAGAATATATTTCAAAAACCAACAATTTTCTTAAACCAGAACTTCTCCAATGTATCAAAGACAAGTCAAGGAAATAATTACTAACTCCACACTATTTAGTGGCAAAGACAAGTATTTTTTAACAATTATGAATCCACAACCGCCGAAATTATATTCTTTAGTTAAATAACATAAACAACATAACAGCTCCAAACAAACAAACAAACAACAAACAAACAAACAAACTCTCAACAAAATTAGTAAATATTTTAAAGTTCCACACAGATTTTAAACCAAAATTTGCAATAAAAAATTCTTTTGAATTAATCAACAAAATTAAAGATATCAAAATCTCTTCTAACGCAACACTATTGTCCTTTGACGTACAAAACTTATTTCCCAGTATTCCACTTCTGGATGTGATAGATTTAGTAGATTTCACCCTAACTCGGAAACAGGTTAACAATATAATATAACAATTATATATATAATTATATAACATAATATATATAATAATTATATAATAATATAACAATAATATATATAATAATATAATATAACAATCTAGTAAAACAAGATTTACTAGATTGCTTAATAGTATCTTTAGACCAAAGTTATTTTGAATTTGATGGACAGATTTACATCTCTAAGGAAGGATTGATTATTGGAAACCCATTTTGCCCTTTGTTAGCCGAGAATTTTATGGATAATTTGGAAAATATCATACTAGAACATCCTTTAAGTAAAAGTTTTCTATGGTCGTATAGATGTGTAGATGATGTCTTTGCTTGCTTTGTTGGAAAGGACAGACAATTGAATTCTTTTTTAAATTATATTAACTGATTACATAATCGTATAAAATTCAATATCGAGATTGAATAGAACGAGAATTTTTTAGACTTAACCATTACGAAAACGCAAAACAAATTAGAATTTTCCATTTACCATAAACCTTCACACACGGACACAGTCATACAAAACAGCGCAAATTACCCTTATACAGACAAAAAGGCTGCATTTCATTCTTTTATACACAGACTTTTTAATACGCCACTCTCAACAGAAGATTACAACAAAGAACTTAATATCATTAAACAAATTGCTCTGAACAACGGCTACAATTCGATTAAACTATATTTATCATAAACCTAATACAGAACATGAACAATTTAAAAAATATATATACATAGGAGAACCCAGTGAAAAAGTTTCAAAACATTTGTCAAAATGTGCTTTAAAAATTGTTTTCAGAACTAACAGCCCAATAGGAATTTTTTATGAAATTTATATTGAACAAACAGGAAGATGCTTCAAGAAACGCATTAACTAAGATAAAAGGGCGTTTAAAAACAATAGTCTAGATTCTAATTATGCTACACACTTAAACACAGAAAAACACATTTTCGACGACAATTTTGTTATTTTATATACAGCCACAAAAAGTAGAAAATTAAATTTATTGGAAGCCATGGAGATTCAAATGTATTGCTTAATGATCAATTAGATTTAAATATCTCTCCTTTAAGTTCTCACAACAACATTAATTATGGTTTTTGTTGTCTTTTTTCGGTATATATAGTAGTAGATAGTTTGTAAATATTATGTTTGCGGTGTTGTCGAAACAATTGTCATTTGAAAATATAAAATTTCTTGAAAATCTGAACTTTTAGTTCTTATTTATTTTGTATATTTTACTATATTCTGTTTTGCAACATTGGTAAATTCTTTTTCGATTAAGCAAAAATTGCAGCGAATTAATAATGGATATATTCGGTTATCTTCACGGTGCTGTCTCGCGCATGACGAATGATTATTTGCAAGATATTTTGTGAATGGGCCATTGGCAGGGAGGCATCTAGCTTCACCAGATAATTAAAAATTGGGAATCCTAATTAAATCGCCAATAAAAATTATGAATGCGAGTCGTTATATGCCGCAAGAATTTAAATTGAAAGGTATGGCCATGTCATAATGCATCAGTTACTTTGATGGGCGGCAAATCATAAAAAATTGGGGTAGTAACAATTAATGATTTAATTTAATTAAAATAAATTGTTAAATACCATTCTGCTTATGGACAGTCGTACAAGTAAAGGAAAAAAATCATAAGTTTCTCAAGGCGAGAGAGAACGGTTTATACTGAACTGTTGCAAAGTTGGATAACGTAGTCCACATGTTGAGTATGGCTGGAATTGGGCAGTTAACAGCTCCAATGAGAAGTGCAGGTAGAAAGGAAACTGTAATAAATCAGAATGAAAAATCTGCCATAACAATTAGTTAGCTTAGTTACTTACTTAAAGAGAAATACTTACCTTGGATAAAAGAATGTATGAATGAAAAAGGATGAATTCATTCCGCTCACGGGTAAGAAGAAATTATGGAAAACATTGAAAGAAACAAATTTTCGTTCCTAAAAACTCAAAATACGAAATCATTTTTAAAATAGAAAGACGAAATTATCTGCTGGCGATGACGGTATTTAGGATTTTGACAATAGAACCGCTTGTGTCATTAATAAATAGGACATTCACTAATGGAATCGTTCCAGTAGAACTGACAACCAGTAAGACAGGAGATAAAAAGTTAATGAATAACTCCAGATCATATTCTCTGGTAAGTACCCTTTCTAAAATAATTGAAAAGGTGATTGAAAAAGCTATGGGTCAATTTACGGAAAATAATGGACTATCAGATAAATTCCAGTACGGTTTCCTACAAAAAAGTATACTCTGCTCCTTTTGACCTGGTAAATTATGTGATAAAAACATTAGACCGAAAGAAAATCGTAGTTGTCGTGTCAGCGTAAAGTATTTGACACAGCTAGCTTGCATATTTCATTGCGGAAATAACGTAATATTGACTTTAAAGAGAGATTCTATAGTATTTCAAAAATCTGACTTAAACGGGCGCAAAATAAGGAAGCTTTGTAGCGAAAACAATTATGGAGTACCACAGGGTTCTGTCCTTGGACCACAACTTTGTTTGATTTACGTGCTGATTTTGCGAATTGATATCCTCAATAGTACAGATTTGCCGATTTATTAGTATGCACAGCAGAAAATGAGAATGAATTAAAAAGCTAATAAATAAGGACGTTAACACACATGGAAAATTAAGAATATATGTTTAGATATCAAAGTTTATCAATTTTAAACAAAAAAACTAAATAGTGACCAATAAACAATATCCATTTGGTTATCATTTATATAAAATATGTATGTCTAATGTGAGGATGGGTATTTGAGCTTTCAATTGCACATAGATAAAATATTGAATAAACTGATTACTATGATTCCGATTATTTTTTAAGTAAATTATGTATCTTATAAAACAAAGAAAATTGTATATATCTTGACGCACTTGAGATATCTAATCCTAACACCATTTTCAATAAGATTCAATTTATGCAAAATAATTTTTCCAAATTTTTGTATATCTATGATAATTTCACCACTACTGATATCCTACATTAGGAATTAAATATACCTACATTGGAAACTATACTGCAATTTGAACAATATAAACTTATATTAATAATTTGTAAAAGTCAAATAAAATCGGTTATCGAAATACATAGTCACAGCTCAAGAGCTCCCAGAGGTTTATCTCTAACCCAGAGCAGAATTAATGGTTATAAATAATCCTGTTCATCTGGCATTCAAATGTTACAATAGTTTAAGTGACGACATTAGACTTACGAATTCTTATCCATTTTTTGTTAGGAATTAGTAAAAATACGAGTCACGTTAGCACACTGTTCATTTTATAACTTAATTTAATTTTTATTTAATTATGCTGTTTCAAATAAAGAAAAAATATAGTTGCTCAATATAATGGTCAAATTTATTTAAATGACATAACTTTGCAGCTTGTATCTGGCTTCAAAAACTTAGATCTATTTGTTGGTAGTATTCCAAAAACTTTCTATAATCTACTCTTATAAAACTGACCGATTCTCTAACAATTGAATAACATTCGATATTGTAATCTAGTATAGTGGCTTGCCTTACTTCAGAAGTATAAATTCAGCCTTCAGCGTTTTCAGAATGCCTGCCCCAGATTCTCGTATGGTGTTCATAAGTTTGACATATTTCTATGAGCCTTGAGGAATCGCGCTGACTGGCTATAGAAGAGCGGTTTACAGCGCAACCTCTAGTTTTAACTAAAAAAAAAATATCGCTCTGCAAATTCATTCATTATTCATTCAGATAATGATATACGCCAAAAATAAGTCTTTGCTGTTCCCCAGCATAATTCTTAATTTAGTTATAACACTATGAAAGCTTACAATCTTCCTTTCAAACTTAGGTCACTAATTAATTAGTTTTAAAGGAGAACTTAGGCAACATATCGCCTGCGATAAAGACCGAACATCTATGTAAATTGTTTTTATTTCTATTTAGGATTTTTCTTTGTAAATTTGTTTCAAACGCTTTGTTTTTCATTGCCTTTCTATATTGTATATAAGGTTTTTTTATTTGTTGTAATACGTGTTTTAAGCAGTTGTATAAGAGCAACGAGCTGGATGTCACCCCTAACTTATAATATTCTGTAACGCTTTGTATGTTAATGAATAAATATTATTATTATGATTACCATTATTATTATATTTGAGCAGTAGCGATCTTGGTAGGAAAAATGGAATTGTTGGTGCTGGTTTACTAGTATTTCAATCAAAACGAACTGAAGCCTATCAGGGATACATAAATGCTGATGTTTTTGGAGACGATTTCAGCAAATGCTGGATCTTATTCTTTATGGATAAATAATAAGCAACTTCAGAAAGAAAAGCTGAAAAAAGAGCTCGAAATTTGTTGTCGATGAAATAGCTTTGACACGAAATATAACAATACTTCGAGTTAAACGGGTATCGCCAGAAATAAAAGAGTTTGTAACACGGCAAAAAAGCACTTTCAAAATGTCGTTTTGAATGGTGTTGAAAGCATCTTGCAGAGGAATAAAGACAGTGGAGTAAATGCGTGGAACATAAGATTTAAATATAAGAAAGAATGTTAGAAATTGATAACATGCTATGAATCAGTGTAGAGCTTATTGTTATTGCTTTGAGCCATAGTTGAAATAATTTTTATTTCTATATAAAATGTTAATTACATATTTTTTAAGTGTGAACCTAATTTAAATTGAAAACACGGAAAACAATTATTGCAATTTATCTGAATTTTCCGATATAACCGTAAGTTGTCCACCATGTCTAATGATCCTTGCAATGCAAATTGACATTTTATTACTCTCTCGTATTACGAAACATAGTATAATAATTGCGAGAGACTGGTTAGATTTGGTTAGTTTTGTTTTTTTAAGACAACGTGTACACAAGCTATCACTATTTCATTTGTTTGTACACAGACACCACAGAGGTTGAATTTCTATATAGATTCTCCGAGTTTTTGCATTTTCCTTGTCGCAGCGCTGAAATTTGTTACTAAAACAATGCATAAGAGGTTAATGATTCTTACTCCATTTATCTCCTTGAAGCTCGTAATAATTAAATGGTAATCACCCGCAGCTAATTCTGAACAGTAAATATTTAATTCCTAATTTGCATTGGATAATTTGCAATCAGAAAATGATAAAATTAAAAGTTCACACTATGTCACGGATGGCTAGTCTTAGTTTTATACGAAGTAACTTTTATATCGCGGCAGTGTTTGCTTTATAGAATAATTTTAAGTACAAGTTCCTTATATAGAATACATATTCATTCATATTTCTAAATTGTTGCTCGTCAATTAGGAGTAAAAGATAAAAATTTCTAATTGTAATTCTCTGGATAAGGGACGTCATTTTTGCTTGACGGCCTAGTGAGTATGTAGTATTCAGTAGAACAGTAAAATATATTTATACTTCTTTTGAATTTGTTGGCATAGTCCTATGCGAAAGTATTCGTCTTACAGTACAGTACAAGTACAGAATTTATGCCCGGACAATCGGGCTTCTAAAGAATTACCTTTGTTTGAGTCAGGGTAACGGATTGTTGTTTTGAAGGCTGCTGTGGTCATTAAAAGTTCAGTAGGTGGTAAGTGGGTATTTTTACGCTATATAAATGACCTTCCAGGACAAGACACTACCTTTTGCTCGAATCATCAGTCTCAGAATGACATGGTGTTTCAAAGAAGAAGTCACATTTTGGAGCTGGTAATTGAAAGTCAGCTTCTTAAATTGCTCTTTTTTTACAGAATAGAATAATAAATAAAGCGTATTTTGGTTTTGTTTCTTTTAGTTTAAACTGACCTTCGAACAGCATTTTTTTTGTCATTCTGTTGCCTATCTTCAAATATGCAGTATTGTTTTTTCATAAGTTATTCTATTATTCAATTTGAATCTTTCTGACCAAAGGCAATAATGGCGCAATTAAGATATAGGAATGATGTAAAAGAACAGTTTTAACTTCCAATGTCATCTTCAAATTACATCTTTACAGCACGGATTTTTGTGAAAAAAAAACCGAATGATGTTATTTTATATTCAAATCTTTAATATTTATGTGAGAGCTACGGTTGATAACATCAATAATTTTTTATTTATTTCATATTAATTTAGTTATACGAGGTGCTTTTTAAATGACTTTTGGACTATTATTATGTTGTCAAAAATTTGTTCTGAAAATTTAATTTACACTCCAGACATGGAGGATTTGTTAATTCTATTCAAATGACAGAATTTTTAAACACTTTGCTATCTCAAGTTTCAGTTTTCATAACACCAAAGAAAGCTAAAATGTATAATGGAAAGTAATTTCACCAGCCCTTGTATACTTTGGTATTTAAATTTTATTTAAAAAGATATGTATTATGAATCAAGTCTTTTTCGATTTTTCCACATATAAAATTATATTATATTTACAGAAGGCATATTTTTTAAACCGAATTAAAGACGCCAAAAGCTTTTTCTTGAAATTAATTTTAATGAATCGACCGTTGGTTTAAAATCTATACTTACGACGCATAAAATCTTAGATTGAAAAATTAATCGGCAAAGGGGCACAAGTTCGTACGCAAAACCTGAATATGTTAAAGTATATTAAATATAATGTCTTTCGATACCCAATAATAATTGAACTCTTATAAATATGTATCGATTATTATCGATTATTTGCATGTCAGCGTGCAATATTAAATTGGTAGTTTATTCGGCGAGTATATAATGTATAATAATACATATATTTTTTGTGGTTAAATTGAACTTTCTTAAAGACGCGTTCTTTGTTCGATTGATATTTAACATTCTTTTAATATGCGAAAGTGAAATTAACGCGTAATAATAGATTATAAGGCTTCGGGAAAGCGATCGATCAAGATGGGCTCAAATAAGGCTCGACATCGAGCAGAATGTTATTACAATTTTCGGTTACGATGGCTTCCATCTTGGTGCATAGGTAAAAGTCTATTCCCAACGTTTTTCCAATTATATTCCACCTAATTCATAAATCAAATAGATTTATCTTGTTTTCGTAGACTTATAGTTGAGAGCTTCTTTCCCTGCGTTTTTGATATTTTCTCGAACCTTTCTCCAGCTATTTTCTATATCTTGTCCTTCTATTACTGAGTTTTCATTTATTTTGTTTTCCAATCTTGTTTGGTAGAGATTTTTTATTGATTCATCCTATAGTTTTTCTACTTTAGTCTTTGTTCCCCATATTTTTATGTTAGTTTTTTTGTGTTTATTTTCATTTTTATTTTCTCTAAAACAAGATTGTGGTCACTTCCTACGTTAGCAGAACATAAACATCTGGTATCTAGTATTTGTGTGTAATGTATTTCCCTATATATTCGCCCAGTCACATTTGTCCTTTGCCTTTCTTTTTTGTTTCTTGCAGTGCACATATCTCTATATTTCTGTTCCTTATAGCTTCTCATTCTTCTTTTTTCTTGCCGATTTCGTCATATAATCAATCTTGTTCCGAGGTATTACCTTAGTTCTGTGAGCCGTGTATGGTGTTTACAATGGGTAGGTTGCTAACCTTGCCCTCACCAAATCCTTCTCCTTTACCCACGCTTGGGACCGGCAGTGACAGTGGTAGAGCTACTCGATCTACCCTACCATTGGCGGAGTTATTTTATTTTGTTTATCTATTTGTCGCCGCTTGTTCAAACTAGACGGGAGTATATATTGCTATTATTAGGAATATACAAACAACAAACACCCCAGAAATAAGTTTTAGAAATGTTTTTAAAAAAAGCGAAAGTGGCTACTGACATAAAAAACGGGAATTTTCACAAAGGTTCACTAATGAAACATCTTCGAAAAGAGTAGTTATATACGCCCAACAAATTTCAATAACCCTAGGCCAAACACCAACACAAAAATAATATTTAATTTTTCATTAAACCTTTTGGATATCATACTTCAGTTGTTCAAAATACTCTTATTATTATTATTAAATTAAATCCAATTCTATTCAATCTTGTGGTCGATTCAACAGGTGATCATAATATAATTAGTTAAATCTGTAGTTGGTTAGATTTATTTAATTTTTGTTATACTTTTTACAAAAAGCTGAATATAATCAAGAAAAAGATAAAACAGATTTTATGATTACACATAATTCTATTATCGATAATTTGAGATGTCATCAGGCATATTTATTGTAAATTTAATAATGGTTAGTTATTCCTTTCGAAAAATATTCCTATCTTTGTTGGAAAATACAAATCTATATTATTAACGTCATTATTGTTAAAATTTTAAAAGTCATAATCATTAAATTTATTACCGCCAATCGAATGTGCCTAAACATTAAGGTCTATTTATGGGCATTTGGCTGCTGGAGATTTCTCTGTTATTTATTGCTTACTAAGAATAATCCTTTCAATACATTGGTGTGCCGGCTCACCTTGTAATGTTTACTCAATAATTATATACAGACAGCAGGGCAGTCTAAAACATGCAATAAATCTCTATCAAAACAAGAAGTTAGACATTGACTTACATTTTCCATTGTAATAAAAAAAATTTAGCCAGCTGAAATTAGTGGAAACAAAATCAGTAAAAATTTCTGGATCCATTTACTTACTTAATACATTCTTCTTCTGTCCAAAATTTAAAAATATTTTTTATTAGGTAACTGGGTACTAACAAACCTAAACGACCATGTTTTTCCAAGCAGTTGATACTACAACAAAGAAGTGAATAGGATTACAATAAGAAACAATTTACACAAGACGTTCATCCATGCACAAGAACTCATTAATCGTTTCCGATAAAATTTAAGACACTTTTAAGCACAAACATTAGTGTTTCGTAGATAATAACGTGTGAGACTGGCTGGCGAATGATTTAAAACTGGGGCGACCAATCAAAACGCTACTACCTTTGCATGGTCTCGGTAGGTCTGTAAATGATGTTAAAATGCACTAGGGAACACAGTTCGTATAAACAAAGAGTTTCGGGAAACCTATAAACACTTTATTGTCAATAATTGGCAATGATTAGGAACAATGTTTTGTATATTTTAAGACCCACGCATCTGTTATTAATATTTGTTCCAGAGCGTCCAACGCTAGACTTCTTTTTTAAATTATATTCTGATGGCCATGACAGTCACCGAAAGCCTAAAGCAATTCTATTTTTCAGATTAACCTTCAGCAACACAAGTAAATATTTACAAAATAATTTCATACCTCGATGGTCGCGAAAGCGTCTAAATTCGTTACTTCCCCATATATATAATATGGCGACGTTTCCGCAGAACTGCCAGTTGCCTATAAAGATCTCGTTTTATGTCGAGATTAAGTTACCATTGTGCGAAAAATATGGCCTCACATGTCAAAAATGAAAAACCGCGCCACAATAGAGCGCTAATCGTTCTTTTGTATATTCCTTAGTGCGTTCACCATTCACGTTTGGTTACTTGATGCTGGGAGTCCGAAAAGTAACCCTTTACCACGATGACTCGCAGTTTTCGCTTGTAAACTGACCAAATTGAATGTTTAAATTCTTCAGACCGGCAATATAGAGATGTTAATCTATACACGCATACGTTGTTGTATCAATTTAGTAGAGTAATAAATCAAGTTTAATTTCGATAATCAGTGGAATTTGAGCCAATTTGTTCGATTTTCGGGTTTGAAAATATCACTGTGTTCGAGCGTGATTATTACGACAAAAATGCTGCGTTAACATAAAATCTATAAATGTATTGGGATTATTATGATTCGGAATTTGATATTTGCAGGATAAGGGCGCGACTTATAATCACAACCAAAGGTGTTGGGTAGGCAACATGTGTAAACAGAAAAATAATTCAAAACTGTGCCCGTGCATGACTTTCACGCGTCATGGAATAGCCACCGAAAATTTCAATTATAAATTATAATTTTCATTTGCATATTAAGATGCAGGCAATATAAAAAAGATGAGATAAACAAGCACGCCATCAGATAAAAACCCACAGTTCGATTGATATCGACGGTTTTACCTTTTTAATAACTAATAAAATAGATTTCGAGATAAAATATTAATAATGAAATGATAATTATGTCATCAGAATGGCCCGATGTAATTTAGAATTGCTACGGGCATGTCTTAATAATTTTCATTTTATTAAAAATAAGCTCATCATAGATATGGTAAAAGTGCAAATTCTAGGCGTAGCATTGTACAGACTGGGCACTTTCTTAGGGGACTTTATATATAGTGCTGGACCGACATTAGTTTTAAAATTTTAAACCGAACAACTATATATTTTGATATTTTTAGAAACCCTTGCCAAAAATAAAGGTAACTTTTCTGGAAACTATTTATTCGAACTTTGTGCAGTTTAGACAGAAATTATTAATGACTACTTGATCAAATTTTAAACACATTTTTAGAAGACTTCCTTCTAACGATCTGCGATGACTAGGTATTTTAGAATTATACAGGGTGTCTTCAATTAAAATACTTTTTTTAAATTTCAACTTGCAGTATTCATTTTTTTGTTAAATGAGACGCCCATGTCTTTGATATTGTTGCTCAAAGCTCAAAATATCAATAATTTGGCAAATATATGTCCTATACCTATATCTAATGGTTTTCTTTATCTAATTCCTATTTTTAAATTAATTTTAAGGATTTTTGCAACCGATGATTTGCATTTTTTGTGGGTAAGGTAATACAGACTTAATATAGATTTAGGAAATTAAAACGTCATCATTTTTTATATCGCCAATGATGTAAAATAATATGTGCAATTATGAAGTTTAGAAATTTAAAACAAGTAGCAGTAGTTAGTAAAAGCAAAAAACAACAGTGACTGTAACAATTAAAGTAAAAACTAAGGTAAAGCAAAATAGAAAATCTACAGTAGATTTTCAACATGTCGGCGATCGGAGTTATTTAGTTGGACTGCAGTTTCTCTAATACATCTTTGTCGTTCATTTACCGCAGTGTATCTTTCTTTATATACCATATCTTTAATGGTCGCCCATAAAAAAAGTCCAGTGTCCTATCCAAAGATAATAATTAAGATTTTAGATTACTGCCAGTCCTGGAAGACTAAGAACATAATTTTGCATAGAAAAAAAATATATTCTCAATTCTGTCTAAACTACACAAAATTCGAATAAGCAGTTTCTGTCAAAGTTACCATTATTTTTGGCAAGGATTCTATAAATATCAAAATATATAGGGAGTTCTATTTCAAATTTTAAAACTAATTTAATTTAAACAACAAAACTTTTGTATAAACTTTTTTTTTCTAAAATCAGTAGTTCCTGAAAAAAGGTACAGGCCCCTAATAAAGTGCCCACCCTATACCTATCATCATCATCCTGAGAGGGCTGATAACAGGTTCGGTAGTGAAAAAATTATTAACCTTGATGGGTTCAAAGCAATTCTCCAGCAAAACTCAACATGTCCAGTAGTTGAATAAAGAACAATATAGCGACTTGTGCACAACCACAGACACGTCATCAGGTCGCCAAAGAGAAGTACAGGAAGAAAAGAAACTGTAACAAATGAAGACGAAAAGACTACCACCAGAAGAAAAATTATCAGAACACAAACACCTTTAGCAGAGAAATAGGAAATATCTGCTGGAGAAAACGATATTTGGGAGAGTTGGCAAGTGGTATAAAAAATAAAATGGCAATTCAAATTTGGAAATCGCGAGGCAAACTTTCATGGAAGGGTAGAATTAAGGTACACACGGGAAATGGTAAGAATAATTACAGCAAAAAAGGATTTCTCGGTGTTGGTCTAATAACATTTCAATCAAAATGAACTGGAGACTATTGAAGACTTGAACGCTGATGTTTTTGGAGACTACTTCCAGCAAATGCTAGATCTCGTTCCCCTGGTCAGTGGTGGTCATGGAAAATGTGAGTTATCACTTATGATAATGCTTCTTCTTGAAAAAAAAAATGACATATCATTCTTTCAATAAGAAGCAATTATACAAAGACGTACCAGAAAAAGAGCTACTGGAGTTTATACGTTTGAATAAATCTATTTGTATGAAACTTGTTGTCGGCGAAATCGCTTCAAAACGAAATACATCTAGCGGTACTCCGAATACCAACATGTTACTGGGAATGAAACTCCATAGAATTAGTGTGGCGAAAGGTGAAAGGGCACCACTTTTCAAATTAGAGATGCTGTCCTCTTGCCAAGGAGAATTAATACAGTGGATTGTGAGAGATGGAGTAAGTTCTTCGAATGTATCATTGAAATTGAAGCAAGAACCCGGGAACCTGCTAGAAAACATTGCAAAACCCCTTATTATTACTTTGGATCCCAAGGACTCGAAACACGATGACTAAAATTTACAAATGGTTATATTGTAAATAGTAGATTTTTGGATATTTAGGTTTTAGAATAATTAATTTCTCAATTTTCTGCTCAGCACTATAATTATTATATTACTATATTAAACCTCCTGTAGTAACGCAGTTGACACATTGTCTTCTTTCGATAAATGCGTCAATATATGGTCTGCAATTTGTTTCTGAATCGAAGTAAATATTCTGGCTTTGCTAATTTTCATTTTACTAGTCTCTCCGAATGAGAATCCAAATAGAGTAAAGATATTTTTTCAATGTAAGTGATTAGAAAAATATCGAAAACTGACTACCCAAATGGTTACCAATAAAACAAGCTCGGAATTTAAGTGAGCGACCCCATCTCAGCACCTAAGATTATTTATTGCACATCAAATTTTGATGACCGCAGTAAACTTGTGATTGATTTTATTCACATTTTATTGCGTCCAGTTTATGCCTGAATGAATTTTTTTCGATTGCTATACATTGTCCCTAATTGGCTGCGTGAACAGAATTATACATTACTGAAGTAGTTCGCTAATAGTGCGTTATGCAATCACTACTGAAACTTTCTTCTTTTTGCTGGCACAGTTTACCAAGAACGAAAAAGAAAAAATAAGAACGACGGTTGAAAGGCTAAAAAGGATAAAGAAAAAACTAATTAATGAAAAATAATGATTCATGTTATTTCAGGTGGGGTTGCGATGAAATACTAGGAAGAAGCATGAGAATTATTCAAAATATCTGACTTGTGTGACAAAAAAAATTGTTTAAAATTACATGCATAGATCTATCTAACCCATAGTATGTCAAGTAATTAGTAATGAGTGATTATTGATTTTTTATGTAAATATTTTTTTTTATCTTTTTAGATTTATTAGAACGTCATTTCGTAGCATAGACAATTTGTATTGCAATTAATGGTAGTGCAAAGCTTAACATCAAAAGTGATCCAAACCATGTGTCAGAATTCTCAAAATTTCTATTAATGTAAAAAAAAGCTTTATTGAAACACTTGGTTTTTCTACTATGTATTTTGCACTAGTAAGTAATTAACTGTTTTCTTTTATATTTTATTAATGAAAGTTTCTGTATTTGCTGTGCATATAATAATATTTAACTAACAAATTAATAGAACGTAACTTACTTTTGCTTGTTGATTTCCTTCACGTTTGTTTGCGTTATTTTATTATTACTTTAGTTATAACATTATAATGATGTATAATAATAATATCGTAAACCAATAACATAATAGTAAAATTTTTTTTTCTCTTTTTATAAATAATTATTCTTCACTTGATTATAGCCTCGCAGCTTCAATTGCTTCGAAAACTGTCATGATTGCAGGTATAATTTCCATAGTTACCAAAGGGATCTTCAAAATCGTTTCCCAACATCTATTTGTCATTTAAAAAGTACTAGAATGGGAAATTGTTTCTATGCAATGAGTCCGGTTAAGCCCCGGATATTAGTCGATAAATTACACGCTGAAATGCTGCGCAGATGCCTTGTTGATAGCTCGCGTGTAATAAAATATTATATTGCCAAATATTAAGATAAACATCGGAACTGGTAAAAATGCGTTTGTATGAGAAATATCTTTGCTCGAATGTGGTACGCCGCGATACAGATTTAAATTTAAAACGTTACGGAGTCCGTATCTTATCATAAAATTTTAAATTACACGAGGTAATTGGAAAATCGACCGGTTTTGTCGAACATCTTTTATGTTTTAATACGGACGGGTTGACAAATATTACTTTTATTCACTTTTCGCGAACCAATTTTGCCTATAACACTAGGTTGTTAAATTACTTCACTAGATAGATATCCTGCGTCTTTCGATTATAGTTTTTTGGTTTATTTTATGTATCTTCCTATTCAACTTTTTCGTACTTCTGTTTGCGATCTTCCTTTTCTCTAGTTTTTAAAGGTCTAATGTAATCTAATTATTTCATTTCACGTTTTCTGTTAGATGTTGATCCTGCGAATAAAGAATCAATTCACATTCCATTAAAATATAATAGCACCTTCAAATTAAAATTTTAATTCAATTGTTACTTTGATTATTTGTATTATACATCGCATTTTAAGATTTTTGGCTATATGTTGTTGAGGAAATCTGAGTAAGATATGATAAAAATATTATTTTTATGCTCCTCATTCTATAACACCCACTTAAGAATTACTTTAATGTATCACCTTCGTTAACCACTTTTTCCAGTTGCTAATGATGATGCAGGGAAAGTGCAGCATGGAACAAGTTGACAGAGTTCTTCAGCCATTCATTTATGAAATACTCAAATCAAATCTCTGACAAAGATGACGTTTAACACACTTTGCGTATAAAATTCATTTTTTATTCATGATTGCATTTTTGCATTGATATACAAAGAACAAAATATATATTACTTAAACGTGAAACGTCTACAGCGACAAATTTAGTATAATTCTTTCACATAATAGCATTCGTTGCACGTTAATACAACATGTAATGCAGAAATAAGTCCGAGATTTATACAAAAATAAAATTGTGAAAGCTCAGTTTTGGAAAAACAAATATTTTATGATATGGATAATATTAAAAATGCAATATTAATATTGCGAACAGCTTTAGAAAAAAAACTTAAAAACTAAGAACAACACTTCAAAACACAAAGAACCTAATGAAGAAGCTGAAAACATAATTTTATAGTTCAATAATATTTTGCGCTCTAAGAAAAGACGAATTTGTGAATTAACGGAAAGAAAGGAAACATTTGTTTCACAAAAATAAAAATTTACCGATATATTTTTCTTGTTCCTAGCTTATAATTTGTCAATTTTTCGGAGTTTTGTTCTAAAAAATGTAAAAATGGTAAGTTTAGGTATAAGAAATAATAATAATAATATTAACATTAATAATAAGGTTTCATGTTCGCTATCCAGGATCAAACAATCAAGACTAGAAATTACCTAAAGTACATAACGAAGGAAAATATCTCCAGTGACCGATGCCGAAAGTGCAATGAGAACCAAGAAACTATAGAGTACATACTATCGGCGTGCCCAAGATTTGCCCCAACAAAATATTTGCAGAAACTCAACAAGGCTGCTGCAATTACATATCTGGAAATCCTCAAATCCCTAGAAATCACTCCTCCAAACGAAGAACCATACTATTCGTATAAACCTTCCCCTGCCGTTGAAAAGGGACAGATAAAAATCTACTGGGACAAAGCTATTATCACAGACAAAACAACACCTCATAACAGACCAGATGTAACAGTAATAAATAAACAAAGAAACTCAGCAATGCTAATAAACATACCCAACAATAATAACGTTCATACTAAGCATATAGAAAAAGTAGAGAAATATACTCACCTTAAAAGGGAAATCCTGGAGAAATGGAGCCTCGATGAAGTAAAAATCGTACCAGTCATCATGTCATCCACAGGCTTGGATCCTAAAAATTTGAAAGAAAGCATTGAACAAATTGGCATTCCATGCCACACATATCCTCCGATCATTCTTGGAGGAATAATAAGCTTTGCAGTCCTGCCTATGGGTCGACTGAGTATACTCCTGTTCACAACCAAAAAAAAAACAAAGTTTTGATTTTTAACAAAAGTATTGGATAATGTCAACAAGTAAAAAATTACATTAGAACACTAAATTACAAACTTTAAAAACAGATACGTACAAACACACAAAGTATATCATACTGAGAGATCAGCATTACTACAATCAAAGTATTCATCGATAGAATAAAAAACATTCTTATTCAAAATGAGCTTTAATTTTTGCTTAAATAAATGGACAGACAATATCTGTCTGACGGACAAAGGCAACTTATTATATAATTTTATTGGTAAAATCATAGAGCTGTTAGTTACTTTGGCTAAGTTATGACTTGGCACCTGTAAATTAAGATTAGCTCTAAACTTCGAACACTGTTTTCGGAGCGCGAGCATTGAAGATGCCAAGTGAGATTTTGGCGAAACGTCTGCAGGATTCCAGTCGGAGTTCAACAAGCGAACGGATGATATCCCGGGATATAGTGTCATCACATTTTTCCATCCGTGAATCAATACGTCAATATATATATATATATATATATATATATATATATATATATATATATATATATATATATATATATATATATATATATATAGACAGTAATTTGTGAGCTCTTTAGATGAGGATCTATTCACAGAAGTATTACTTCTAAGCACAACTTTTTGGTCACGACTCAATCCAGGCGTAACTACTCCGTCGTATACCGCAATTATTTAACTTATTCAACGAGAAATTAATATCAAGCACTTCAAAAGCTCGCTTGAAGTCAAAGAACATACATAATGTTTTATTATTCTAAACCAGTTTCGAAACTAATTGATTATATAAGGAAACTAAACAGTTTTGATTAGAAAATCCATTGCGAAAACCAAACAGAGAATTCGAGAAAAATTGCTCTTTCTTTAGAAAAGCATCGAATATTTTGGAAAAAACCGATAGAAGTGAAATTCCACGGTAGTTAGAAATTAAACGGTTATTGTTCTTCTTGTGTATAGGCACAACAAGGGAGTGTTTTAAGACTTAGGGAAATACACCTTCTAAAAAAGACAGATTAACCAAAAAATAAAGAGGTTCACGTAACACGTTTTATTAATGAACAGGGTATATCATCATACCCAGCAAGGGGTGATTGAGTGAAAAACGGAATACCTTTTACTGTCTTAATATGGAGGATGTTCCATTGAAAATAACATAAGTTTGATTTCCCAGATAATTATGAAGCACCCTGTATTTCTTTAAATATTTTTGTCTATAGCTTTGACACACCCTTTGGACACCATGTATGAAAAAAAACAATTGAAAATAATGTCTTCGTTATTTAGTTCGGAAAGAACGAAACCAAATAAGTTTATACTTATCAGCAAATAACCGACCAGAAGCGACACCGCTTCATTTTTCCTTTATTATTACAATTTACAACTTAAAGTGGTTCTCATTTTGTGGTAAGGGTCTTCTAACTGGCGATTAATTCAAAAATCAACACCACGGAACATCATTCGCCCAAGTAAGGATGTTTTTGTTTTATAGTCGATTCCAACAATTACTCTCAACGAAATAACACGTCAGCAAAGCAAAATAAGATATTGGTTACTACGACGTTAACGTGACGTTGTCCAAACAACAACTGACAAAGAACTCGTGTCCGATTATTTATACAGGGCGAAGACAACCCTTTTAGATCTTGAATTACTTTTAAAATAAATCTGTCACACGTTTTGATAGAATCAGGAGCCCCGCGTCAATCAAGAGCAAAAATAAAGGCGCGTATTCGCTGGCTTGCAAAAATAGCCCGTTTTTCAAGAAATCGACAGTCGAACATCTGCCTGACCAGTGACGGACATTTAACAATTGTTTTCTTTTTAGACCACCTATGCTTTCGATTGTTTACTTAGATAGAATTGATCCGATGACAACTTATTTAGGGTCGAGATGAGTGCGTCCAGATTGTAGCCACCGTTTCTGCACGGAAGGTTATTCCAAAACAACCAGCAAGTTTGAATTTCTGTAAGTAGTATAAGGAACTTCTAAAATTGAACTGAAGTGGCTTTTACTTGATGAAAATCCATTTAACAAAATAAATAACAACTAAAAGTTCATATTTTCACGAAATTATATATTTTCACATGAGAATTGTTTCAACAACACCTTGTCGTTATCAAATGTAATATTTACAAACTACCTGCTACTATATACAACGATAAATGACCATAAAACCTTAATGTTGTTGTGAGAATTCAAGTTTAATAATGGAGGTATTTAAATCTAATTGATCTTTAATCATAAATTTTCACAAAAACATTACTTAAGGTTTTATTGTCATTTTTCCGTATATATAGTAGCGAGTAGTTTGTAAATATTACACTGAATAAAGACATGGTGTTGTCGAAATAATTGTACTGTGAATATATATAATTTCGTGAAAACTTGAAGGAACTCCTAACACTTATATGGGGAACCTTATAATTGTAACTGTTAGTTCCATATACAACTTTTATATTAGGAATACATTTTTGTAACCTCTATAAAACCTACTTAGAGTTTTTATAAACATCAAACAAAAATCGCCCCCTTTTTCCTTCACTATTTTTATGATATATTGAACTTCCAAACCTTGTCACTGGATTTTGCTTTTACTCTAATGTTGGCAGCAATGAATTTCTACTTTACTTTGACTCGAAAATATTAAGAATGATTTTTAAAACGGCTGGAAATACAACTAGCTACTAACTACTAACTACAGCATTTATAAAAACCAAACAAGAAACGCCCCCTTTTTCCTTCACTGTTTTCTATATCATTTGCTTATAATAAATGTAAATTCGCAACCCTTACAGTAAAGTTCACAGGAACGAATTTTTACTTCACTGTGACTTTGAAGACGTCTTATTATAAATTATAAACAAGTTTTATAACTACATTTTCCTTAATGCTATAAAACTACCTACAGTAGTTATAAACACCAATTATAAAACGCCCCCCTAATTCTTCATTTTTTCTGTATCATTTGTTTATATTGTATTTAATTTCGTAATCTTGTGATTCGATTTTGCTTTTAGTCTAAAGTTGAAAACACCAAATTTTGATTTATTTTGACTTTGAAAATGTCTTATTACATATTATAAATAAGCTTTATAAGGGCAAGAAAATTGTTTTCTATTTTCTATAAAACTGCTTCCGGTGTCAATAAAGACGAAACAAACAACGTCCCCTTTTTCCTTCACCTTTTTCCTATATATTTTTTCTATAATATATTTAAAAAATATATATTTTTTGAGAATATTTATCCTAAAAATATTTCAGTCTAAAAATTAATAGCCTTAATTTTTTCCGTATAACCGTTTATTTTTTTATATTTATTATACTGTCTAAACTGGGTATCGCTAGTTTAATACGTTGTACCATATTTTTTAAGTTAAAATAACTTCATTAAAAATCTTATAATTAAATATTTTCTGGATTGAAACTTTGTTATCTCAAATGCTTAAACATTTACTTAATATTTACAATTGACTATAATCAGGAAACTGGCTGAGGAAACTAGAAAATGGATTTATCCAATGTATTAGTTTAGATTCAGTTACCTGTTGGAGGAGACTGAGGATGAATGATATATTATATTATTTTATTTGGAAACTGCAATTTTTACGAACAACCTTGAAGGAGACAAAATCATTTCTAATTAAATCATTTTTTTTCCATGGCTTTGTATCTCTTTAAATTTGGTTAAGAATAAGGATGTAGTCTAATTCAATCCTCTCCACTTATTAAAAAAATGCAGGTAGTGCCTTTTCGATTTTAATATAAAAATAAAAACATTATCTCTCGGACCCTGTCACTTTTCACACCACGTTTATATTAAAAACTACCCATTAATTTAAACGAGTCTCGCATTTCTTTTGAACTTTGAATTAAAAATTAAATATAGAAATCTGAACAAAATTAGTAAAATCAATAATACAATTTTTTTCTCATAGCCTATGTATAAATAAAATTAAATGCCGGTGTTTACTATTAAAACTAAGCAAGATTCCACACCTGCGCAGGTATCTAATTGAAATTAGATCTGTGGCATCCATTTTAAGGTGATTCTATACCATTATCAGCAACCCTGTGTTGTTATAACAAGAACATAATGAATTTTCAAAGAAGAAAAATTGCAAATTTTAGGCGTTAAAAAATAATTCGGGCACGGATGTCTCTATTAAAACGCCACGATATGAATATTTATACGCCATTTGCGGTATTAATTTTATTTATTTATTCATTGGGTTACGTAACAATTTCTGCCGGGTTCCAAAAGTGCCAGCGAATAATTGATTTCGAGGTAGATCTTTTAAGCGGGGCACAAAGCAAACAAAAAATCCATATAATAAATTTGGGCTTTAATTTTGGGAAGTTTATAATATATCGTAACGGTGGGCATCAATCGCGTTCAACTTAATTTAGACCGGTCGCCTCCCGCCGAGCATTCTGACCGAAGCCAGGATTCGATTCGATTTTAGATATTCGCGAAAAATTTTAAATTTTACAAAATGCAATTTTAAGAAATGTAAAACAGTATAGGACCTGTAGAAATTAAGTAAATAAAATAATAGCGCAAATAAAAAAATAATTAAAAATAAATGAAAATAAATAAAAACAGTACCAATATACAGAAATAATGTCTTTATAAATTAAGCTCTAATTAAAAAAAACAGAGAAACTAAAAGGATTTAAAAAATATTAAACTCGAAAGTGACGATTAACTAACTAATCAACTAATCCATACATGCGGGTCTCAAGATATCTGAGAGCATTGAAACTCCTATCCCATTTGAAATAAGAAAATCCACTCTAAATTCTATATACTTACAACCCATAACTGAAAACGAAATTAACTTCATATATAAATTCTGTCAAAAGAAACAGCTGTCCTGGTATGGATAAAATATACGTAAATACTTTAAAGATACTACTTACTTAAATTTAAATTAAATTAAAATGTCCATAGTAAGTCCAGTTTTTGACAGCTGGACAGAAATAACCAATGGAAAATTACAGAGTAGTAAGCGTCTTATCCAATATACCTAAAACTTTCTAGACAGATCAGTTTTTTTCGTAAACGCATTAAGTGATATAATGCTTTGAGGCGGAATAGTGTCATATGCAGACAATATAGTCATAGTATTTCTAGATGTTACATGGCAAGAGGCAAAGACTAAATTACAAGAGGGTTAATCTCGGATTAAACATTTGTTATTTTCGTTTAAGTTATTATTGAATGCGAAAAAATCCAAATTTATTGCTATCAAAAAATAGGTGTTAACAATATTGTCGATCACCTTTGAACAAGCGAGTTTTACAAAATATCTGGGAGTTCAAAGAGACAAAAACTTCAGGTCGCATACCTTAGGGAAAATAATAGTACTATTGCATGAATTTTATTTATTAAGAGAATTTCTTTAAAAATATTGATGGTGTTAGTATATAAAGCACTTACTGAACTTCTGTTAATTATTAGATAGGGGTCAAAATAACCTTAGAAAATCTATTCTAATGTGAAACACCTAAATAAAGATGAGGTTTAAAAGAACAAAGCTTTTTTCCATAAACAAATTGTACAACCATGAAATAAGTGACCTAAAAATAATTTTTACAATTGCCTGCTTCGCTTATGTACAGGGTGTTCGTAATTGCAGTGCTTTAACAGAGAAAAACTACTTCTCAACCAGATAGAGCAAAATCGACTTATATGTCAAAGGCTCTATTTTTGACAAACATTTACTGGTTAAAACCGCATATGGCGTTTTTCATTTTTCGGCGTTTTTTAAGGTTCACCATGACTTTTTTATTTATGTATAATTGGATTGGGATAGTAACGTAATCAGCACTTTTTCTACAGTTCTCCCATTTCTCATAAATAAATAGAAATTTCTTATTTTATATGGCAATCATATTTGGCTGAGATCTTTAAAACAATTCCCTTGACGAGCCCTTTTCAGCCATATATATTTTCTGGTATCTGTCTTAAGTTTAATGCACTTGCTCTAAATTATGGAACAAATAATAAAAAGAGATGTCTTTAGAAAAAAATGATTTCATTTGCTTAGACAGTATACCATTTAATTGAAATACCTAGAAATTCTAATAAAAATGTCCTTCGCTTTTAATAAAAATTTTCAAAAGAAATACTTTCATTGCCAAAAAGAAAACCCTTTATATACACTAGGTCGGGGATAGTATTTTTTGCCCAATCTTTGTGTAGGTTTACCAAAGATATTAAAGGATGTGTTATTTACATATATATTTGATTGGAATTGATTTATACCTTCTTAACACTTTCCTTGTCACGTCCCCTAAAGCTACTCAGTTTTTCTAAACATTTACTTTCGATTAGTTTAAGTAAATTTGATAGAAAAATCAATTTTATACATATCCTAAAAGTTTTATTTAAGAAATATTTCTATGACCTCAGATCTTATTTTAGTACAAGCGTATTCACCTCAAACGTGAACGATGACACTCAATAATCAAACTGGGTGCCAAGTGTAAGATCCAAATAAAATAAAAATCTCACCTTATGGTTTAACGAAAGTCCCTAAAACAACATTAGGGTGGTCCATATACCCAAGAAAGGAAAATAATTTCCAATATGACAGCACTTTTTTGGTCTAAATATAAAAATAAATATCCATGCACAATAAAAAAACATTGCCAGATCCGAGATCAGGTCGAATTATTGTTTATTCCTGTTAAACTCGTTGAGGATCATTATTGGATATTAATTAGACAATCTTAACATTTTTACCAACTCAACTGGCAACGGAATTAGCCTTAAACTAGGTATCGATAAGTACCTACTACAATTATTCTTTATTTCCAAAATAGAATACACCTGCATTTGGTAGCATAGTTGTTGACAAACTTATTTGTAAAAAAATATCCTTCAAATCTATTTTTGCAAACTTCGCAAAAGTTTCAGTTTATTAATAAAGAGTTTTTATTCGTATTTTTTTCAATTTATTTATTAATAAAAGTTTAAATTTGAATATCAAGTCAAATTAATCTAATGTACTTTGCTATAAATGGTATTTATATATTTTGTCATGAGATTTCCATCATTACAGATTTGGAAATTACCGAAATCTACCGGGTGGTCGTAATCGGAGGGTTTAACCAGGAAAAATCAATTTTTGAACTAGATAGAATAGAATCAATCAACTTACATGTTAAGGATTTACATTTAAGTGTTAAAACCGCATAGCGACATTTTCACAAAACTCGATTGACGACCATGGGGTTCTCGTTTTTCTTCTTACGAGGTTAGCGCCAAAATTTCCCGGCGTGACATAGATGCAGCTCCAGTATCACGATAAAACTTTGTCTTCTTTTAAATATATATCTTAGTAGGCTGGGAAAAAATGGAAGTCTTGCGTGAAATAGTTTTTATTGACAGTATTTTAAACAAGACGTGTCCGAAAAAATGTCGCATATAACGCAAATTGATTACAGAGTCATACAGTTTTTGCCAAAAGAAGGGATAGACCTGAAATTATTAAAGAAAGGCTGGATGATGTGTACTGCCAAAGTCTCCTTTGTATTCTGTAGTGAAAGAATGGGCAAAACGTTTTCGAAAGGGGCAGGAGTGCCTTGAAGATGATTCAAGAACTGGTCGACCAGTTGAGGTCATAACGGAAGATATTGTGGAAGAGGTGGTATTGAGTGTTCGACGTTTAAAGGTCAAGGAAATCTCAGAAATTACTAAGCTTGCTTGCGCGGTCTTTTTTGGAAACTCTGTGGGTCGGAACCGAAGCCTGTGATAGAAACTATTGTGACGGGAGATGAAACTATGGTTCTCTATTATGACCTTCTATCGAAAAACGAATCATTGGAGTGGTGTCGTAAGGGTGAAGCACCTCGAAGAAAATTCAGAATCTGCCAGTCAACAAAAAGGTGATGGCCACGATCTTTTAGGATTATGAAGGAATTCTTTTGATAGATTTTAAAGAAACTAATACCACTGTCAATGGTAAATATTACGCAACATTATTACATAAATTGCGAGACTGCATACGTGTAAAACGTCGAGGAAAACTGACCAGAGGCGTGCATCTTTTGCACGATAATGCAACTGTCCATACTGCTGGTGTTGCACAATCTGCCATTTTAAAGTGTGGGTTCCAAGAGATAGATCCTTATAGTCCAGATATGGCCCCCCAGCGACTATTATTTGTTTGGATATTTGAAAAAGGACTTACGTGGACGGCGGTTTAACGACGAAGTTGTGTTAAAAGAGGCTGTTTTAGCTCATTTTTGCAGACAAGCCAAAAGAATATTTTTTTAAAGGAATTGAGTTGTTAATGAGGAGATGTAATAAGTGTGTTGAAGTTAAGGGGGAGTATATTGAAAAATAATTAAAAAATTGTTACTCTACTTTGTTTTTTTCATATTAATACCGGGAAATTTTGGCGCTGCCCTCGTAAATCCTAATAAAACATGCACCGACCACTAAACATATAAATGTGACATAAATAAAGGTGCCGACAGAGGGAAGTCGATAAATTAATTTCCTAAATAGGGGTAATAGTTTTTAACACGAAATAGCTAATAAATTTACAAGTCCGATGAAATTTCCAATAAATTATCGTAAAAGGGCAATTCTCAAGCGACATCAAAGGTCCGGGCGTAATCAAACGCGTCTCCGCCTACTAGAGATAATGAAGACATCGTAGCAATCCTCGACGGAATCTATTGTTAAGCATCGTATAATGAATATACATGAATACTTAATGTGGAGACGTTCACAATAGCGGTTTGCTAACGAGACATTCAGCCGGATTTTCAATTTGAGGTTTTACGATATCACCGCGCTGTTGCTGGTTGACCGGCCGTGCCCGAAATGGAATTGTAATTTTCGAATTATCGGCCACTTGGAAATTGCTTGCGGTTTGGTTTTGGCACTTGGCGCTGATTTAAGAATCTGGGATATGCAGGAACGAAGGAGTAGGAGCTTTAAAACTGCGCAAAAGCATCTGGGTTCATTTAGCTACAATGGGAGGAACATTTTTGCAAAATTATAAAGATTCGAACGTTAATTCTTAAAAAAATCCTAACCTGGTCAATCTAATATTTCATAGCCTGAACGCATTGCTCTAAAATATCTAAAATCTAGGCTCGACATGGCAATTCTAAAAGCAGATAAAGGAAATGCTATTATAGTCAAGAGCACAAGTGAATCTTAGGAATAAATTCAAGATATTTTGACAGACAGATTCCATGATCAACTTAAAAAGATCTTAGGTCATCTATGCGAAGCATCCTTAAATCTGTTATCAAGGCTCTATCAGAATCCGTAAAAAAAATCCTCGTCTCTATAGACTCCCTAAGATTCAAAAACCAGGATTACCCCTTCGACCTATTGTCAACACCATTGGTTCTCCAAAACATTTTCTAACAAAATATCTAGCTTCAATTATAAACCCTTTACACGGAAAACCATTGAATTTTGTATCCCTTTTTACTAAGGTCCCTATTCTTGAGACTCTCTACTTTATGTCAGATATATCAAAATCTGAAAATTTGGAACCCATCCGTCTCATGTTAATTGAAAAATGCTTCTCTAAAACTTGTTTTCTTTGTCTTCTTCTTCTTCTTATTTCTACGTCCAATGACTTGTGTTTACTGGGTAATATTTAATCTTATTTGTGTTTCTGATGACCAACTCTCTTTTCTTCTTTTTTCTGGTCTTCCTCTTGATCTTTTCCTCTCGGGTTTTCCATCTCTTGAGATCTTTGGTAATCTGTGCTCTTCCATTCTCGTTACGTAATGATTCCAATTTCTTCTTCTCTCTCGTCCCCATCCTACCATATCTTGAATATGACATTGTTGCCGGATATCTTCGTTTCTTACATGGTCTCGTGTAGTCTTTCCTATTATTTTTTTCTTTGTATCGGCAATGGTTTCCATGTCATACGTAAGTATTGGTCTTACACATATTTTATAGATTCTTGTTTTCGTTTCTATTCCTAGATGTTTATTTCTCCACAATATATCCTGCTTTCCTTGCTTTATGATTGTGCCTTCTATCTCCAGCTTACATCTTATTAGTTCCTTAGATACTGTTGCTATTGCCATATTGTATTCTTTTGAGGTTTTATTAAATATGTGTAACATTCTTTGTAGGCTGTCTATTTGTGTTTCCTATCCTGTTAGTCTAGGTTAAATAGAAACGGACTTAAGCTGTCTCCTTGTCTTATTCCTGTGTTTACCTTTGTTTCTTCAGATACCTTTCCCTCGGCTTTTATTTTAGTGAAGCAGTTGTATATACATACATTTATTTCTTTAAGTCATATCATCAAACGCTTTTGTTAGGTCCACGAAACACATGAAGATAGGGTTGTTGTATTCTACCGATTTTTCCACTAAGTGGCGAATTATAAAGATGGCATCTGTTGTTTATCTGTTCTTTCCAAAACGTTGCTGTTCTTCGCATATCGGAATTGTTGCTCTTAGTTCTTCGGCTACGATTTTGGTGAAAAGTTTCGATATTGTATCTAGGAATGATATTCCCCTATAGTTTGATTGCTTGTTCTTGTCTCCTTTTTTAAATATTAATATAGTCAAACTTTTATTCCACTCTAGAGATATCTTTTCTTTTTTAATTATTTTATTGAAAATTTTTGTTATTTCCTTTATTAGTTTTGGTCCTCCATATTTAATTTGTTCGTTTGTAATTGTGTTTCCTCCTGGTGCTTTTCGTTTTTTTCGTTCTCGTAATGCGTTCTTCACGTGGTTTTCTGTTATTATCCAATTAGGGCCCATTGTTCCCGTTTTGTATTAAGCATTATTTTATTTTGAGTTGCATAGATTTTTAAAGTATTTCTTGACTTTTTTGTTATTTACATTTATTACATTTACATTACATTGTTTTCTTTGTAACAGTCGAAATTAAGAACAATCGTCGGGAACAGCTATGGGTCTCCATTATCAGCAGTCATCGCGAATATATTTATAGAATCCTTCGAGAAGAAGGCCCTGAAAACCTTCCATCTAATTTTCTTTTTTCTTACTTCCTGCTCAAGAATATATATTATAGTATTGAATTGGAAGCTAATAATAATCTCTCATTATTACAAATTCTTATCAATAGAAAATCAGACCTAACATTGGATCATTCTGTTTACAGAAGAGCCACACACAGTCACACACACACACACACACACACACACACACACACACACATACACACCGATGCAATGTCACATCACCATCCGGCCCAAAAATCATCCATCTCAACCCGAGTAACTCAATCCAGAATTAAAACACCTTACATTTGCTTTTCTCTCTAATAATTTTCACATTAGAGATATTAAGCATTCTATCACAAAATACACTTCACTACAACCTTCCATAAGCAGTGGAATAATATCTTTCACTATTCGGCAAATACCATATTTAAATATTCACCCACTTGTCGAGCATAATTAGTCGGAGGACCGCTATGTTCAAATCAAATCTGTCTATATCGGGCTGAATTGGCGTCGGGAAAAGAACTACGAGAGTAGGAATTAAGTTTTTTTGAAGAAATTTGCTTTGGCGAAGCCAAGAGCATGTTGGGCGACACTTCCGCTAGACACAGTCAACATGGGATGGAGTTTTCAGTTAAAATGGGAAACATTGGAATAAGACCTCGTGCTGAATGAAATAATAAAAGACTTCAAAATAATTCCAATGCATTTGATCCCTAAAGGTTTCTACACGAATTTGCACTCTTCTGTAAGAAATGCCAGCTGCAGCTGTATTAAAATAATATAAAAACATATATGTAACCAGGAAATAACGTTTTTCTGAAATATTTTTCGAAATTTCCTTGTCCATAATCTACCTAAACTACGTGAATAGAACTAATAATTTAGAAGGTACGCTCTAGCCATTGTATATCCTTTGGCACTGCCGCTGTGACTCTATTATGCGTTTTAACACCTGAGTTGCACAAAACCACCCCAAAGTCGAATTTCAAGGAAAAACGACCAATTTAAAGGTCTTTAAAGAGATAAAATGTCTCCTCCATTTAAAAGGACGATCTGATCTGTAGAATAAGCGTGGGCCTGAAAAACCTAAATATATATTTGTATTTATGTCAAAAGTAGTTTGCGGACTAAGCCCATTAAATAGATATTTAATAATATAACAATAATAATGATAATAACACTAAGTTTTGTCTGGAATACCCACATAAGCGCTGGTCTGCCGCCAAAAAAGGAAATTTGTCAATGTTAAAATATAATTACGGAAATTTTCATTATTCTTCTGTGTGGGACCTGTCCAAAAATATTCATTCCATTTTAAGTACAATTAAATTTTGGTAACCTCCCTCAGAGCTTATTTTAGGAAATAGGAAAGAAGTCTGGCATAAAACGTGTATGGGTTTTGCTCTATAACATTCAGAGCGTCCCAATAAAAACAATTGTAGCAGCCTAATATTTTTCCTAAAAACAGTGAACAACGAATAAGACATAAAATTTTTGTGGGGAGTGGGTTTCCTTACTTTTCCATTACATAAATTACTTAGCGAAAGAATAAGCCGCCCCAATCCTGGCCTTAATTATAGAAAAACTGGGAATTGCTATAGAAGACCAGGTCTAGGACGTCCCAGGTGCATCAGCCTTCTAGACAACGTCCGTGCAATGTTAGAGCCAGACACCTGCAAACAGTTCTCTCTATAATATTCAGATAACTGTCATTTCGAATGGAAACAGATTAATAGATGATATTAATTACTAGTCTGATATTCCTTTTTTGGGCGAGTGAAGGTATTCAATTTTCGGATGTAATAGACATATTCCATTTAAAAGTCGTACAGGGATGTGATTTTTGTTATTTGGAGTGTAAAATAAGAGCAGGCAAACATTTTGGCATTTTGGCTCGATTATGATTTTAGTCAGCAGTTAGTACAGACCCAAACCCAATCGAACCTGTTCGGGAATACCTATGAAGCCGCATAAGAACGCGTAATATTGCTAAAGACAATCTTGATGAGCTGGAAAATTCGTTAAGAGAAGTGTTTTAAGAGAAGTACATAACAGCTCGGAAAACACAACTGCCAAAAATACCTTTGAAATTGTTATTTTGTTAGTCTACATTTTTAATTCTTTTATTTGAATTAATGTTATTTTCATTATTTTGACCCATTAAGTTTAGATTTTTCCTTTTAATGAAATCAACCATTATTAAACATTCCTATTGTTAAATAGGCTTAAATATTAATAATAATATTATATTATGCAACAAGTGCGGTAAACGGCATTTGACGCACGAGTTTATTTGACACGAGCGAAATGCAGCGGAGCGAGCGTTTAATAAACGAGTGAGTTAAAAAGTTTACCGAACGTGTTGCATTCTATACTTTTTCTACGATCGTTAGTTTTTGGGTACATTTTCGAAAAACATATTTCCCACGGTTTGAATTTTGACGTTTGTCAATTCTGACGGTCATGTCAGTGAATGTATTCGTGTTGTTTTGCGAAAATGGACCCAAAAATTAACGGTCGTAGAAAAAGTATAGTATGCAACACGTTCGGTAAACTTTTTAACTCACTCGTTTATTAAAAACTCGCTCCGCTCGTGTCAAATAAAATCGTGGATCAAATGCCGTTTACCGCACTTGTTGCAAATTATACTATTTTCTACTCCCGTCTGTAAAATACCTAATTATGCACCGATCTAGCGTGCGGAAAGCGTCACTTTACGACGTCAGTTTCGTTTCCCACGGATCCGAGCCACTTCGGACATTTCCGGGATTTTACCGCACCGTTTGAATTTCAGCGTTTGTCAATTTTGACGGTCATGTCATGTATTGCTGTTATTTTGCAGAAATGTACTCAAAAACTAATACACAGAAAAATGTTATTCAATTCATCAGACAATTTAAATACTACGTGCAATAAGCTACAATTAAAATCTAGTGGACTAGTCGCTAAATAAAGTGACATTTATAATTTAAATTTTACATATCGTTCGCATGAACTTTAGTGGTTTTTACCGTTTTTATATTAATATCCTGCCAGGACCAATTGTACGATTTTAAAAAGAGACAACAACAGCAGAACCGATCCTAATTAATGGTAACTGGTACATATGTTGTTTGAATGGTACGAAGTTTAGTAATTCGATAATCTGTTATTATTTTTAATTTGTTAAATTGTGATTTTTTTGTGACGGTAGTAGTAAAAGTATAGTATGCAACACGTTCGGTAAACATTTTAAGTCACTCGTTTAGTAAACACTTGCTCCGCTCGTGTCAAATAAACTCATGAGTCAAATGCCATTGCATAATATACTATTAGGCATATTCCATTTATACGACAGTTTTTGTGACTAGCGTATTTTCGAAATCGGGATGCAAAGGACTTTCATCCTGAGCAAGAATATGTTGGGTGTTCTGTTAAATAAAAGTAAGGCTGTTACTTTTTGAAATGTTACGATGCTCGGATGTTATTGATATATTCAAAAGATAATGGTGAAAAAGTTATACAACTGAACCCTTTTAATAAACTCTGTGGATGTGTGTCAAAATATAACTGAAAACCCTGTACCTACAACAATTATATTCATAAACCAAATTGCGAAAAAAAGCTCTTTAGATCAAACTCCTATTTAGCTACAGAATAATCACTTCATTTTTTCCTTATTCGCGTCCACGTTCATTTGATCATAGCCTTTCCAAAAAAAGAACGTGGTTATCGATTTTGATAGTGGAGATTTTGGTAAAAAAAAAGCTCTGTGTGTTGCTGGACGACGCAATTATTACTTCGTCACGCTCCCGCAAGTTTCGCTGCATTCGACGAATGTTGCGGAATCTCAAGTTACCGACAGCTTACGACTGTCGCGTCGGCGGCAGCGGCAGCAGGTGACTTGTGTGGATATTTGGCTTTCCCCCCGACGCACTTCAAGTGCCAATCGGCATCGGCGGTACGACGATTGACCGTTTCTCTTTCCACTGCCGCCGTAAGAAGGCCGTAGAAGTGAGAAGACGTGAGTCCGGCACAGGCACGAGACGCAGCTGACAAACGAGCGTCCACGGGTGGCTTTTGCCACGGTCAATTCGGCTGGACCGAGGTACTAACCTCGGGGCACGCTTTTAATATTGCGATAAGCATTGCGATTTGTGCACCTATTGCCGGAGTTTAGTATTAGTTATTATTAACTTCGCTCAAGATATCGCATACAGTTAGATAATACAATACGTTATGGGATCGTCAATAATGTTAAATAAATAGTATATGATGCTGTAAAGGGCATTTGACTCACGAGTTTATTTTGACACGAGCGGAGCGAGTGTTTAATCAACGAGTGACTTAAAAAGTTTACCGAACGTGTTGCATAGTATGCTTTTGCTACGACCTTTAGTTTTTGGGCACATTTTCGTAAAACAACAAGAATACATTCACTGACATGAACGTCAGAATGACAAACGTCAAAATTCAAACCATGGGAAATATCTCCGAAAATATCCGATTGCTTCCAAGCCCGCGCGGTAAAATTCCAGAAATGTTCGAAGTGACTCGGATCCGTGAAAATCGAAACTGACGTAGTAAAGTGACGTTCTCCGCACCCTAGACGGGAGTAGAAAAAAGATATTACATTGTAATGTACCGTGCGTTCAGTTTATCTTGATAACATTTTTATTGGCTGTAATTTTTTTGTTTTAGAGACATCAAGATAAACAAAAAAAAAGAAAATGTTGGGTTAGTAGCCAAGTTTTTTTCCAAGTGACGTATAAAACAAAACACTATCAATTTTCTGACATATAAGCCTACATCATATTTTTTTAACTGGAATACCCTCTATATTATATATGCAAGGGTATCAAGTTCACAAGTCATGCAGTTAACTTTTTGGATCCCTACAAATTTTGACGCTGACGTCTCTTTGTATCTACTGTCTTGTTATACACAATAAAAAAAGAACCCGAATTGTTACAGAGTCATGAGTTTCACAGTCACAATACCCGAACATAAAATGTTTTTTTTTAGGTTATTTGTAAACAACATCCTAATTACACTGGTATTAAATGTTTAAATAAATTGTAGCGGCTCGACCCCAGCTTTGCAGAATCGGCATGGAATAATAAAAGTAAATTAAAACTTAAGCAGTTCCTTGCAAAAACAAAAAAAAACATATTTTACACTGACCGAATTTTTTAACGACAAACATCTCTTTAAGATGTTTTTTTTTACCTCGAGTGTACGTTTGTTTTTTTTTAAACGTATATTTGTGCGTTACATTAGTTTATCTTGTACCGTGCGTTCAATTTATCTTATCTATAATGAGAATAATAATTTTTTGAAAAACATTTTATGGACTGATGAAAGTTTGTTCACTACAAGAAAAGGTTATAATAGACAATATACGCGTTATTGGTGTTTAAATAATCCTAGACAAATAGAGGAAATAAAAATCGAGGGATACCAATCAATTAATGTATGGTGTGGTGTCATAGATGGGCATACTTTGAGTAAGATTTATAATTTCTAAGTAAAGTAAGTAAAATTTTTAAGTAAAGGGCATAAATACTGATTCCAATATTGGTGACCTGAGCCGGGGTTAAGATTGTTAGGTTGTTTATAGATTTCTATAGACTCTTGGTTTTTTCCTTGGTAGAAGAATTGATTACAGAATTAAAGAATCAGTTCTTCTGAATTTAAATATTTACACAGTTCACGTGGAAATATTCTGTAACAAACTCTCTAGAAACATATTTTTAATCAGACGATTGAATTACGTTCTTAGCTTTGAGGCGCTTAAAAGCGCTTATTTAAGCACATATGGCCTATGAAGACTGGAGTAATTCCCAAAGTATTAATCAGACCCAAGCAGTGACCATATCTTTACAAAGGTACAGATGAACGATTAGAAAGAAACTGTGGAGTACACTTACCATCCGTGGACCTAACAAAGACGGACGATGCTGTGCCAATATTTTCGAATAAGGATCAACGACATAGATGATCTGCAATTTGATCATAATCATGTCATGAAAATACCTAACTAATTGAAAAACAGGGACGAAAACAGAGAACGAAATTGAGCATCGAATTATGAAAGGAAAACAAGTAAGCAGCTGCTTGAATTCCATCCAAATTCCATCCAAAAATATCTCCTCCGACATCTTAAATGGTAAAGGCACTTTGAAAGAACATATTCCTAAGCAAATATTGAAATGGGTCCCAACGGAAAGAAAAAGAAGAGATAGGGCAAAGCAAATGTGAATTGGAGGAATAGTAAGAGCAATGTCTGAAACTAACTCACGGCCAAGGGACTGGGAAGACCGAAGAGGCTGGAAACTTGAAATCTCGACTTGTAGTAGAATTAAGAAGTGCCTGCCGAGAAAGGATTATTTTGTTTTTAAGATTCCTTTAAGTCTAATGAGATACAGCCCAATGTCATTCAAGGCACCACAAAAAGTTTTTTGCTAATAGGTATAAGGAATGAGGGAGCTTTAAAAAATTCCATAATTTAAATTGCTTAGCTTTTACACATTTTTTTAGAAACCCCCTTTATGTCGTAATAGGTCGAGTTTACTGTCGCCCTAATCTCCCCCGTAGCGTCCCCGCGGTTGTCGAAGGATGTAGTTTACTGCACCATGAGCTTTCGGTGGCGAGATGGTCATTGATTTTTAAAATTTAAATGGCCGGTGGTGTATCGGAACCGATAATCATTGGTCCGAGAAATCGATGTTCGTGCTACCGACCGTGCTATGGACGTTCAATATTGGTTAAGTTCGGGCATTTGAGAAAAAAATCACGACCCAAGACAAAAGAAGCCGAAGCGTGAAAACTCATTTTACGGAGCGATTTACATAGAACAAATAATTGTCTTATAATGGACGTGATTATTCGGCGATTTGAGTCAGTACGGTTCAGTGAACAGCGTTAATGGTCTCAAATACACACTAAGAAAGTAGATTTCCCCAAAGGAGCGATATTTTAGAAGCCAAAGTTAGTTTTGGGGAACGCACTAATAAAATATTGTTTGAAAATAAACCTTATATTATTGTTATTTTAGGAAACTATTTATGTAAGGTTGGACCTACTACTAGAAATGTAGTCATGGCTATTATAAAACAGTGACAAGTACGGTATAATAAAAAAGGTCGAACATTTCTTTTTTAAATCAACCAAAAGAAGATGCTGCAAGTTGTTCTTTGGGTTTCTGAAGTGTATTGCTCTTTTAATTTTTAAAAACCCGTTTTCTATGTTAATTACAAATTTGAAAGAAAAATCGGCCAAAAGAAAATGCTGGAAGCTGTTTCTTGAGTTTCCAAAATGACCACCAGCAGACGTATTGCTCTCTTTCTGCGTTATATTACCGCTTTTGGTTAAAGTGAGATCCATTTTCTGTGTGCTTTCTACTCAATCAGGTTAGCAAAAAGTACTGGAAAGTTCCAATATCCCCAAAACTGCGAAAGTTGAGGAGTGACAAAATTCGATATCTGTTGACTTTTGGACATTCAGAACTCAAAAATTACAGCACACGTCATAATTTTTTTATTTTAAATGGCATGCCCTATTTATCTATACATATCGAAATTAGTTCAATCTCAAAATTTCAAATTTTTGTTTCTATTAGTTACTGAGCTACGGCAATACCGCCTTCTTAGTATAAAGTACCGGAGCACTTAATTTTAAAAATTAAATATATGGGAGTTTTCTAACATTCAGAATTCAAAAATGCTAACAGCAATGTTGTCAAATTTCACTGTTACTCTTTTAATGTTTTTTATGCTCAACAACCTACGAAATTCTGTGACGATAAGATTTTTCTTTTAAAAGTGGTGAATCTGACAACATTTCATGTATTGAATTTTATAGTTCCATCTTGGATAATTTTTTGAATAATTTTCTAAAAAAAAAGATGACGTATCTTATCACATTTTTAAGTAATTAGAAAGCCGACAAAAGACCCAATATAACATTGAAAACTACAAGAAAGAACTTAAAACTAAGAAAAAAGTTAAATTTTTTGGAAGTATTACTTATTTTCTCGTTGAAAATCAGATTTGATTGATGAACCGCTTTGATTGATTGATTTTAAAAATTTCTAGCATCGTCTCAATTTATATTGAAATGTTTTTTTAGTGAATACTGCACCCAAATCTAACTTTTTCTTAGCTTTACTTTACCACACCACACAACCAGGATTCTAGCTGAACCTAAACTAACGAATAGTCGCTTCAAAAAATTCACTTATAAAGGTTAGTCATATAAACTCAACCATACTGAACTTTGCACTGCATGTAGTATCCACGAAAATGAAACTTAATTCCATGTACTGTTTAGATGTCTTCTTTTTAACGAGATCAGAACCATACTGTTTAAGGATGTGGAGTTTTTTGTTTAAAAACTACCGTTGTGGCTATCTGTGCAGCGTTGATGCCCATTTTAAAAAGGTCGTTTCATATTAATCAGCTTAAACCTTTTTTTTATTCTGCCAAATTCTTCACAGTCCCGTGAGGCTCTAAAGGGTGAGTGCGCATCGAGGCCAGTCCAGTGTTTCATATTTTTAAGCTATAAATATTTTGTCTTTCCGATGACGCATTTTGTCTCAAATTTTTCTTCCTTAATTAGCTGCAGGAATTCTTACTTCGTGTTTCTAAATGTATTACCTAGATAAGCTGCTCTTCTTTTAATTATTTGCGACAGTTCCCTTGCCGTTCTCATACGTTTCAGAACCTCAATGTTTGTGTAATGCTCTGTCCATCACATTCTCAGTAGTCTTCTGAATAACCACATTCCAAATGTATGTTAAACTAATACACGGTGTTCTGCTTGTTATGACAACCACTAATTCTTAAGCCTGGTATTTATCTTCCAGCTGGTGATTTGTCGATGAAGAGTAGCAGTGCTAATTGGTTGTTGAAGGTTGTTAACTGGATGATAATGAAGAGCGCGGTCAAAAATAGCTTCAGAACATAAATTGAACAACAATGGCGATAGTACGCATAATTGTATTACGCCTTTTTCTATCGGAAAACTTTGCATAGTTTCATTTCCTACTCTCATGGGTGCTGTTAGGTTAAGGTAGATGTTCTTTATGAAATGAAGATCGCACTTATATACATTTTTTTGACAAATTGAAATCCTTTCTGGTAGTTTATAAAGCATCTTGTCGCAGGTTTCGGCATTTTTGATGTAAAATGCTCAGACTAAAGAGTGCTTACCGTGTGCCAAATCCAAACTGAGTAGATCCTATTTTCATCAATTATTTTTATCAAAAGCTTTAAAAAAGCTTCAAAAGTAAGCTGAGCATTCGGAACTGATCGGAATTATTAGCAGTTGACTTTTTCGGTAAAGGCACAAAGATTGAATGCTGTTAATCTTGCGGATTTTGTCTTGATTATGTATATTTATTATTTATTAATATATATTGTTAAACAGTTGCACTAAAACCTCCATCTTATCATCTTCTAATAGCTTTATTGATTCTATATCGATATCATCTAGACCAGATGCTTTCCCCCACTTTTCTTTTTTTATAACTTTTAGTACTTTAGATTTGAAAATTTCGGGCTAGTAAAAGTAGTAGCGAAAGTGTTCGGAATGATTCATGTAGCATGCAGTTTCCCTTACAAGTTTATAAATATTAATATAATATTATTATGTTAATAGTAATATTGTTTCATTTTATTTTGTATACTCTGTTTTTTTTTAGTATTGCCGGTAGAATTAAGTGCGCATGGGAATACTTGTATTTTAATTTTTCAAAGAAATTTCCACAGGCAGGTTGTGGTTGAATCGAACTTGCTGACGTTCCGCCAATCAACCTCTTAACTTCTTCAGGGGTTGACTGAAACTGGGTCGCATTTTACTCTGTACCTACTTATATATCGGCCATAAATGAGGGACATAAACATCGTCTTCATTCCCATATTGGTGACAGGTATAGGTACAGACTCGGATTTTTCACTGGTAGAATGCAAGAATTTTAGTTTTGTCTCAGAAAATTTTATGTCCGGTTTAGTCATTGTGTTCGGCAACGGTTGATGAGTTAATTTGTCTTAGTCTTAACGCTCTTTCATGTTTTTTGAGTCTAGTTGATATTTTTATACCAGTTTCTCCAATGCATTCTTTACCGCATTTTTGGACAAGTAGTAAATCTGGTTTTGACGTTATATTCATTTAGGACTTTTGATATGTGGTCAGTGATGTTTTAAATGTAAGGAAGGACAACAGTGGCAAGTGTGGGATTGCTTTCGGCCTCATTGCTATTAGAATTTCGTGGTGAATTATTAGACAGAAGAGCAGTGCTAAGGTGTTTTAATTCTGAATTCAGTGACTCGGGCTGATATAGTTTTACGACTCTGTAAAGAAGAGAGTTGATAACTGATGATTTTTGGGCCGGACGTTGATGTGACAATGCATTAAGGTATCGGTCTGTGTGCGTAGGTTTTCACAACACAATGAATCAATGTTAGGTCTGATTTTTTACTGATAGGAATATCTACGGGGGTTATTATTAGTTTCTAATTAAATGGTAAATCATATGTTGAGGTGTATGGTATTTAAATGTCTTAGAAAATCTACTAGGGATTCTTGACCATGAGGCCAAGTAACAAAATTATTATCGACGTAACATTTCCATAATTTTGGTTTTAGATGTAAGGTTTGCATAAACATATTCGCGATGACTGGTCATAGTGGAGAACCCATAGCTGTTGTCGACGTTTGTTCAAAAATTTGACCGTTATAAGAAATACATGTTCCAGATAAGCATTTTTCAATTAAGGTGAGAAGGTTTGGTTCCAGATTCTCGGATTTTAATAAATCTGAAATTATGTTGAGACTTTCAGGAATAGGAACTTTAGTAAAAAGAGATTCTACGTCAAACCTAACCAGAATATCTTGTGTATTTAATGTAATGCTTTTTCAATTCAAATTCATTGAACAAAAACCGACGCAGGAGGAATCCAGAAGTTTTGTATTTTGATATATAAAGAAATAAAATTTAAAAAGTGATATAAAAAATATATTTTTTAAGTTAACCTATGAATTGTTGAAATAAGTGTCCCAAATCAACTAATCACAAAGCTTTTAATAGGCACTCGAAAAGGTTCCCCCGCAAAGTCGTTAAATATCATTTATAATCCTCTTGAGGTCTTCCTCGAATTACACGAAACGAATCCACATTGTCTAGGAAACTGTAAGTAACCGATTGACGGTTTTTTTTCTTAAAGAATCTCTATGGCGGACGCATGAAAGAAACAGTGCGAACACTCGAAAGCCAAGAAAGCACAATGAATAAATTCTAATTGCATACATTGAAGGCGAGGCGTGATACCGCTTTGTCCGAAAATGAAAAGTTGGACCCGGGGAATCCGAAAAAGAATGCAGTTGACACCTTCCGTCCATTCACCAGTACAAAGCCCCTACAAATAGCGAAATTGTAAAACTGAGAAATTTATTTCACTACCATTCTAGTCCAGGGCCGAATTCGGGCAAGAAAAACTCTGATATTTGGTAGTAAAGGGAAAATTAAGTGACAGATCAAACTCATTTGAAATTTAACCAGGAATTAATATTCACCTTTGCTCGGTCGCTGCTTTAGTAATTTAATTTTCGTATTCTGTGTTTCGTACTATAAATATTAAATTTCATTATTGTCATTCATTAATATGAAAAGTTATTATAATTGACATTGAAATTGAATTGAAATGGAAACAAACATGTTAATAAGCCACATTAGGACCTTATAAAAATCGTTTTCTTTAAATATGCGGTTTATATTTTCTGTCTATAGAAAATTCAAGTTTTGTTTAAAATATTGATGTTTTAAGCTTATTTGCCAATCAACAGTAAGTATACCGAAAATCGAATTTTCGAATCGAGCTCTAGCCAACTAAAATGTTTGGGACCATATAACGTTTCCACTTTCTTTTGAAAATTTTTGCTTAATACTCTCCTACACTTATCTAGTTTAGTTTTTGGAATATTAATTGTTTTCCTCCCATTGCAGTTTGCGAAAACTACGCTCATAAATTCAATCCATAGTATATGGAAAGTTGTTTAAAATTGCACAAAAATGATCAAAACATTACTTTTTACTTTTAAGTTTTAACACTTGCATTCCTAATGTGCTACGTAGTGTCTTTTAAAAAATAAAATAAAATAGTGCAAAATAATTGCTGGAACGAAGTTTTCAATATTTCTTTTATTTATGTATGATATCACAATATTTTTAATTAATTTTTAAATTGTTGCTAGGCGCAAGCATTGGAAATGCCAAATGAAGTCCTGGGATTACAAACGGAATTCAATAAATGAAAGGAAAAATTGTACCAAACCTGCTCATCAAATTCAACGCAAAATATCCATTTTTGAAAAACAAAATAATGAATGAAAGTTTTGACCTGAAGATAACTCCAAGTTTCACAAACTCGTGGCTTAGGAGTAAAACTTGGGCATCTATCAATTATTGTTAAACAATTTATCAAAATATTTTAATTTTTAAAAGTAACTCAATTTTTTCGAAAAGCTGACCTACTTGGCAACCAAAATGTGAGTTGAAGTTGAAGTGATATAATATTTTGAGAAAAACAAACTTTAAAAATCGCACTGGATAGGTACGCGAAAGGGTTATGCGAAAATAATCAGAAAAGAGCATACATACATACATATATACTCCTCTTAATGAGTTGGTATTTTAAGAGATCTCCTTTTCAAATGTAATTAAAAGATAAGCATAACTAAAAAGTCCCCAGAATTATTTTTTGTTTAATACATTGCTAAAGATTAGATCTTGCGCCTGTCAAAATGTCACTTATTTTTATACAGGATCCCCAATATATCAATATCGACAACGTTATTAATAATTATATTTTACTAGTCAATAAGTTCATTAAGAAAATCCAAGAAGCTGTTGTTTCAATTAAGTCACACTTCTGATTGCTAAAGTAAGAAACTTTAATTTGTTCATAAATATCAGTAACTGACTATAGCTGGTTTAAACAAATTGAATGGTGAAAAAACGGTTTTTATGCCATTTTCATACAATAAAAAAGGTTTACCGAATTTTCACGCTTCGGATATTCAAACAATAAACAATGAACAACAATAAATAATAAATCCGATAGATAAAATAAAACAGTTAGGAATAACAGTTGATACACAATTAAAATGGTATATACCTTTACAAACAGAGTATACAACCTAGGACCACAAAATTTTGAACACCAAATTTTATTTTGCATTAGTGAAGTCTCGTTTACAATGGGGTGTTTTGGAATGTGGACTACTGATTATACATCTTGAAATATAGGAAATTATGAAAAAATATTTCCTAAAAATCGTCTTTCTATAAACTACAAATTACTCTTCTGTACTGTAAGGCAATTATTTCTTAACTTTAACTACAAAATATAAATCATTCATGCAATACAATAAATAGAAAAAAGGTAAATGTTAGAACAAATAAGTTTTAAAACAAATTTTAGAGATTATTACAGGCGTATTTTTATCAGGTGCTTTTAAGTAACGTCTCAGAAATGAGGCTTGAAGCAACTTATTAAATATAAATGCATTAATGTATTGTAACTGTATAAAATCTTCTTTTTTTTTTTTGGTAGAGTATTGTATTTTTTTATAATATATATTTGATGGGAAACAGTTAAATTAATCTGCGTTATGTTCAAGGATGGCTGTCAAGTTTTCAACTTAGTATATCTTGAATATAACTGTTTTTTTGTATTAATAGTTATTTATTTAATGTTTACGTTGCAATAAGTTGTTAAATTGTATATTTTTATTGATTTAAATAATAATAATAATAATATAATGAAATAATTATAATTAATAATAATAATAATAATAATAAAACAAACGAATTACTAGAGAAAAAAAAAGTTTAGAATAAATAACAAAAAAAAATCAAAAAGGAAAAGTCAAAGATGCAAGATTTGTTTTTTTTTCAATATCAAATTTAAAGGAACATTTGCTTGTTTTGAAGTGTGTATATTATCTATCTTATTACCTTCATTAGTCACTTCTAGCAATAGGTGACAGGTTTTCAAGGGGAATCTTCATATGTTTATTTTTGTAGATGTACTTTGATGTGATGTATCATTTTTATTGTAGTCAACTGTAAAACAATTTTGGAAGTTTTTTGTTGCAATGAAGTTTCTGAGTTGATACATAATCGTCGGTGATACATGGACATATTATCGTACTGCAGACACAAAACAAGAATCAAAACAGCAGATTTTTGAAGCCAAGTGGGCTTCAAGGAAGGCGAAGACGGCCTTTTTAGTTGCACATCATGCGATGATAAAAAATATCGAATTAAAGTTAAACTTATTAAAAATAATAACGTATGACTAGATTTGACCTCCAGTGACTATTTTTGATTTCAGCTTCACAATATTGTAAAAAAGTTTAGACAAACGTGCAGAGTTGAAATATTGAGAGAGAGAGAGAGTTGAAATAATGTTGAATAATTTTTGAACGGCTCTTGTAAAATGATTCTCACCACAAGGGTTCCTATTTTTTGTTATTAGTTCATTGAATTTGGAATGTGGTTATTTTTTCACATTACCGCTCTGGCTACAAATCGACCGTTCGATTATCGATTTTAATCTGCATATACGCTTCTTTCTTCGGGGGTGCTAAAAGTGCGGTCAAAAATATGTCCAAACGTGGTAAACCGACACGCTCGACCAAATTTTCGGGTCCTAAAAGGTCCCACGGTGCCGCGATTTCTCGGTTGTCGCATTGGAAGTTTTACAGTACTGCCTGCCGGTCTTGAACTATTAGTAGGATTAAAGTTATTAAATTTTCCAGGGTGTCTTATTACGCCCGACGAATTCCACGGAGGTATAGTTGACTGAAGAACGTCTTCATTAAACATAAATTCGTAATAGATAATAGATTTGTTACGCAACACCAAAAGGGAACGAAGTATGGGTTTAACAGGATTAACGTCAAACGTTCGGAGACTTGAAGTGGTGTGATCCTGCGACTTAGGAAATATACGACAAGTAACCTTATATGTCGCACAGGATGTTAGTATCATTTTTATTAATTTATATGGTATGTTCATATATATAATAAAGTGACCAATTGCTTTTGAATGGGATTATCCAAGGGTTGTCATTAACATACAATGCAACAAGATTATTACCTAAAGTTTCGGAATTTAAATTTCGGTAAAATTGTGGTCCTTATTAGAAAATAATTTTATACCTACCTGTGAATAATATTCTTTGGTTTGGTATACTACTTAGTTCAAGTTTATTAGTAATCATTCCTATTTCGTGTGTAATAAAGCGTGTGTTGAATCGTGTGCGAATTATGCAAGATATGTGGGAGTCTAGTGCCTCTCAGGAGATGCTTAGAAGAAACGGCCACAATGACGAAAATTCGAACATCAACTGTATGGAAAAGTGTGAATAATCTCATTTCAGCGAGGAAAAAAAGAAGCGATGCTGCCATTTTCTCGAGTGTAGATGAAAGTGATCAAGATATAATACGGCGTAAAATTTACTAGTTATACAAGAAACAAAACGTGCCTACATTAGATATCTTAATTAGGAGGGTTGAAAAAGATGAAACCGGTGTTAAATATGGCAGAACTACCTTATGGAAGTATATTCAACATATGGGTTTTAGATTTTACAAAATTGACAAAAGGCAAGTTTTAATGGAATCTTTTAGAATTCGGAAATGGCGACTGGAATATCTAGAAAAAATTAGGATTTACAGAGAACAATTATTTACTTGGATGAAACCTGGTTCGACACTTATGATACCGCGGAAAAGGGTTGGGTTGACTCAACTGATAAGTGTAAAACAAACGCGCCATCAAAAAGAAGTAAAAGAATAACTATTTTGCATGCTGGCTCTAAAGATGGTTGGTTTCCAAATGGACTTTATCTGTCTGCAAAAAATATTAAAGATTCGTCTCTGGATTACTATGAAGACACCATCGCTGATTTATTTGAAAGATGGTTTAAAAACAAACTAGTTCCAAACATTTCTCCTAATAGTGTAATTGTAATGGACCATGGAAGTTATCATAGTTGAGAGTTGACTAAAATCCCTTCCTCATGTGACACAAAAGCAACAATCCATAACTACATGTATAATAACGACATTTATTTTGACGAAGATTATACCAAAAAGCAATTGAGGTCCTACAAAGCTTGAACCTAAATATGTCTGTGATAATTATGCAAAAAATCTGGGGCATACAGTTACCTTACCACTGTATATTTAATCCCATTGAACATGTTTGTCACCAACTGAAATCTGCCATTCGTCGTAACAATGTTTTTCCCCGTGTTAACTCCAATGTCCTCAAACTTATAGAAACCGAAGTTTTTAACATCCCTCCACAAAGTTGGGCAAATTCTGTTAAACATATAGAAAAACAGAACAATCGTATATCCCATATTGCAAATAATATAGAACAAATAATAATTAGAACAGGCGATGATAGCGATAGTGATACTGATATATTATGTTATTAATTTTAAATAATTTAAGTAGGTAACAAAAATAATTTGTAAATTTATTTGAGATTTAAACAAAAACATAGATACATAAATAAATATTGTTTTGTACCTTTCTTAAAAAAAAAACCAAATAATTAAATTCTAAGCAAAGTACCGACCTGTTCGGCCATATTTCGTATCAGTTATACAAGTACAAGTGGCTAAAGCAGCCGTTCTCCACGTTCTTCATTATTTATTTTTTCTAATATTTTCTTAATGCGAAAGAGTAAAAAGAAATTTGCAATGGCAAGGATTAATAAACAACTTTGAAGGTTATATCGTCAAGTTCAGATAAATTGATAAATAATAAACACTATTATTTTTAAAAAATCTGCTAATTTTCATTTTTAAATTTTACTCATCACGCTTCGATTAGTCAGAATAACTAGATTCATTTGAGGACAGAAAAATAATAAGGGGGTCTGCAGTGCTTTCTAGCATGTTATCCGCTTCCCGTATTCTGTTTTCTCTTTCGTTTCGTTTCTGTTCCGTTCGACGCACTTACTCCATTTCCACGATTTCTTTATTACCTCTTGCAAGACGATTTCAAAAGTAGTGTTAATGCTGTTTACTTGCGATCTACCAAGTAAAGTAAGTCAACGAATGAATGCGTTTTTTTTTCAAGAAGATGTGGGTATTGTTTAGGGGTGGGTTGGTTTAAATCAGACTTGATGCAAGTAGTCCTCAGAAACATCAGCTTTATATATTCATGATAGGTTCTAAGCGGTTTTAATCGAAATAGGTTTAGGTTTAGCTTTATTTGTTTAACCACTGTATACAAAACGTATTTGTACCAACCAGTTTTTCTACTCCCGTCTGTAAAATACATAATTACGCACCAATCTAGCGTGCGGAAAGCGTCACTTTACCACGTCAGTTTCGTTTCCCACGAATCCGGGCCAATTCGGACATTTCTGGGATTTTACCGCACGGGTTTGGGAGCAATCGGATGTTTTCGGAGATATATCCCACGCTTTCAATTTTGAAGTTTGTCAATTCTGACAGTTATGTCAGTGAATGCATTCGTGTTGTTTTGTGAAAATGTACCCAAAAACTAGCGGCCGTAGAAAAAATATAGTATGCAACACGTTCGGTAAACTCGCTCCGCTCGTGTCAAATAAGCCCTTGAGTCAAATGCCGTTTACAGCACTTGTTGCATAATATACTATTATTGTCAATAGATGCTTGACGGCTCTCTTACAGGTTTTATATTACTAGGTAATTTATGGTAAAAGTTCAAGTTTAAAAATTTTCTATTTGACTTATTAAGACGGTATCGGGATTCGTAAACTGGCGTCCATTACGCGTTGTGTAGGAATGAGTGTCCGATTGAACAAAAAAACTTTTTTTAAGACGAAACACTCTGACCACATATCTTATTTTAGAGTGAAATAAAGCAAAATTTTCGTCATTAAAAATATGGATTACGACGATTTGATAACATTAATTTTATTGGAAGAAGAAAAAGATGAAGAAGAATTTTACCAAATATTATATAAAAAAGTGAATAATAGATGAAATCTTTAAAAGGCGAAGCGAGCAAGGTTATTTTCATTTATTAATAAATAATCGTCCAAAAGTTTAGGGACTTTTTCCAAATGAATCTCGATCAATTTAAATTTATTTTGTCATTAATAGAACAGGGCATTACAATCCATGGAACAAATTTTATTATATATCCCATCACATCCGAAGAAAAATTGGCTCTGACATTAAGGCAAGAAAAATAAATGTGTTTACAATATGATACTAATCTTCTTTCTTTAATTGTTTAGCGAACTTTTTCATCGTCATTTGAAGTAAATGGGCGCCATTTTTTAAGCCTTCGCGGATGACAATGACTTACAGAAGGAGTCAATATCAACAGATCAATTAAATTTATCTTCAATAGTGATACCGAGTGAGGTGACGCTCGTGTCTTTCGTAATATTAACATTTGAGGACATTAAAATATTTTGCTTTTACTTCGGTTCAAAAGCAAGTCATTTGGCGCAAACCAGGTTTGCGCCAAATGGTTTCTACCGTTCAGTTCAGTTCAGTGTATACTCGATGGACTTAACAAAATGAGGAAAATCATTCATATAAATGGGGGAAAGAAGCGGACTCAAAACCGAACATTGGGGGACACCGTGACGCTGGGGTAAAAAACAAGAGGTATAGTTCTCCAAACAATATACTGTTTTTACGACATAATCCGGTATTTAACTTTGGTAATTTTTTATGAAAGTCGAACTGCAGGCCTACCTAGCTTAGGTTTCTATTTCTAATCCTCAATAAATAGATTCAAAATACCACAATGATGTTCCAGAACCGTACTTCGGTAATTCGTGCATAAAAATGCTGAAAGTTGATGGATTTGTGTAGAGTTTTATCTGTGAGACTTCTCTATTATTATTAGTCCATGAAGTGAAAAATTAACAACTTAAATACGGTCCTGGCTTGTCGTACATGTGCTGAAAAGAATGGTACCATCCGTTATACAACATGCGGGTCTTAATCTCATTCCGAAGTTAAAACCATAAAAGGTTGTAAGAACTGTATATGCTTTGGAGAACTCTACTACCATCTACGCCCACTCTTTGGCGGCGATCAGTAAAATACGATTCGAAAGAAGATGTGACGGACTCTGACAAATCGATAGTAGACAACTTTTGCAATAACAAACTATGATTGACACAGTCAAACCCCTTTGATATATCAAAAAGAGAGAGAGTCCATTTTCCACTATTCATTAGCAAGAAATGAAATTTTTAGCAAATAGTCTATCAGCAACTCTTTCAGTATAATTTCAAAAAAAATTGCCAAAAATAATGAATATTGAAATAAGACGGTAGTTGTTTCAATCATATTTACTGTGTTTTTTGAAAACTGCATACTGAAATTGACCTGGGAAAGTACTGTAGGCTAAACAGGCGTAATATAAATGTACACCAAGAAGTCTTAATATTCTTAAAATAATTTATTTTATTTTCTGAGTTAAAATCGTTGCAGCTGATGTCATATCTTGATTGTAAAGTATATATTTAGTTCAAAATTTATTAGTATCCAAGAACCCTTGCTTTTATTATTTCAGTTTATTAAATTATTGAGTGCTAGTTTTGTTGTTACTATGATTTCTGTGTCGTATTCCCTTCTGAAATTTCTATAAATATTAGAGTAAGCGGAATCTTCTTTGGCGGCGCAGTATGTTTTTCCCTCGAAACTAACAACAAAACTAAGTGCTCCCAAATATCGTCGCTGCCAGTAGATAATTTTTTCTCTTTAAGTTTTTTCATATCGAGGTCCAAGATTGCTACAACTTCTTCGTACCCATGTGGACAATGAAATCATCCATTTTTATTTTTAATACTATTTTGTCCAAGGGAAGTATTTCTTTTTTTAAATAAAATGAGTCTGGAGAGCTTTCAACCCATTAAGAATAATGATTTTATCATTTTTAGAAAGCACAGTTTCAGTACTTTATTGCTCCGCAGAAACGCTAGCCATTTTCAAGGACGGACTTGGCCGGCAACTGCGGGAAAGTAACTATAATTCTAGTTTCAACGCTAAGGCTATGTATGCTATGCACACTTTTTATTATAATTTTTATGTAATTAATCACTACAGCGACAAACACTTTCGATGGAAATTATAGAATAGAATCTTGATGGCGAACCACCTAGGAAATGCATTCCCAAATATGAAGAAAATCCTAAGAAATATGGCGAAATGTTTGAAATTTTTGAACTCATCGACCAACCAACTACACTATATCTAGTAAAATTAAATAAAATTTAGACAGAAATGCCAGAAATGGGACATTTGAAATGAAAATAAAAGGTGAGAGTTTATTGGAAAAATGTCAATTTTCAAGAAATTGTCCAATTAGCTCGATAGCTACCATTTAAAAGATTCTCATGAAAGCAGGGGATACGACGAAGTGCATGATTTTTTTGTTGAAAAGTTGTCCCTCTGGCAGGCGCAAGAATTGGTTTTTTTGATTGTGTCGACAAGTTCGTCACCAGTATTACTCCAAATTTTGGGAGATGGTTTCTAACCAAGCAATCGTCCCTTGACGTTAAGCTACAAAATTAAGAGTTTTTCACATGGCAATCTTTGATGCAATTAAAGTGAGAATGAAATCCTAAAAGCTCTATTTTATGCACTAATAAAATTTTCTTAGTCTAGTAACATTCCCGAATGTTGTTCACCGGCAAATTGCTAAAAAAACATGGAATGTGATGAAATGATTGTCAACGCGTCCCATATTGAAAAATAGCTGTCAGTAATTTTAATAATTTTTATAAAAAACTTGCGGAAATATTACAACAAAAGCCTAAATCACCAACATTGAAACAAGCAAGTATATAGCTGGCGAGACAATTTAAACCAAAAATTTCGCCGTAGAACATGAATCGGATTTTAGTTATATTTTTTTCCGTTGTAGTAGGATTTTTAACGTGAGTGTGATGACAGTGTTTAATATTTGAAAGTTTTTGATATTAGTGCATTGAGAAAGATTTATTCAAACAACCTCTCGGTAATTTCGCGAAAGACTTCAATTTTTACTGCCCATAAAACGTGGCTACCTCGCATAGTAATCAACAATTATTATGCATTCAGGGTGGGGCTTAGATTAACACATTTTGATGAAGCAATCTTTCTCACTAATGACGAGTGACTTAATAGTATGATATAGATACAAGCATTGCGGCACTATTTTTTATGTTTTACTATTGAAGCTCTAACAACTATTTGTTGCAATAAGTAGTTACTTTGCGGATATGTAGCTGGTTTACCGAAATTCTTTTATTAAATTGTAAATATGAAATTAGCAATATTTATGATGGAAATTAGCGTGCATGGTATCATTTTTATTGTTTAATCATATATATTACGTTGTTGCCTGATTGATTTAATGTTTAGTAGTCGAAAAATTTTGACAACAAAATATTAGAACATGTATTGCTTTTTTTTTCACGTTGTTTGGAACTTGGTACTGGTATTTGGAAAACCTACTGATGAAAAAGTGATGAAAGAAATATGGCCTACAAAAGGAATAGAGGAACAGGGATGAGTGTTTCCAGAGAATACTGTCGCATAAGAGCTGTCTTAGTTTTTATACGTATGTTTGATAAGTATCTCTTATTCTCTCCCTCTCTCTCTCACCCAATCCCCCCCCTCTCTCTCTCTCTCTCCCTCTCTCTCTCTCTCTCTCTCTCTCTCTCTCTCTATTTCTCTCTCTCTCTCTCTCTCTCTCTCTCTCTCTCTCTCTATTTCTCTCTCTCTCTATTTCTCTCTCTCTCTCTCTCTCTCTCTCTCTCTCTCTCTCTCTCTCCTCCCTCTCTCTCTCTCTCTTACTACTCTTCTTCGTTGCGGTTCTACTGTGACTCATGAACTTGCCGTCAGAAATATTCCTATTGATAAGCGATTGAACCTGCTCCTAAGGTCTTTAAGCCATGATTTTTGGCGTATTCCTGTCAGTCTACTTTCTTGCACTCTTCCCTTGATTATTAGCCTCAGAAACTGCATTTTTTTCTGTTGTATTTGTGCATGCGATTTGGAACTCCATTGCTGGTGATTTTTTGTACCCAGGAAAACGACAATATTCTTCTGAATATATATGTACATCTCGAAGGCTCGTAATCTCTGTTCTGTTTAAACATCGTGTGTTCAGTTCTCGCATTGATAAAGCCAGACAGAAAAGATGTAGCATCTCACCATTCTCAATCTGAACTCAAAACTTAAATCGGGTCTAATGAAGAATAAACTCATGTTTTCCTCGCCAGTTCAATTCTGGACAAGATTTCCTTTGTCGGGTTACATTACATATTGAGTGTTTTATTGATTCTACTTCTCAGTGTCCGTTTTTGATATGACTAGTGTTTTGGTTTTGGCGACATTTATTTGTAATCGGAAAAAGTGGCTTGGACTATGCGATCTATAATATTTTGCAGCTCGGATGTACTACTTGCAATGACAACATTATCATCCGCGTGATTATGATTCCGCCGTTAATTACATCCAGTGCTTCTCTAAATGTATCCTCCGATTTAATTCAGTTCCCCTCTTGATCGGTATCCCATCTGATTTGCAGATAATAAGTACCTTTTGTTCATCTATCTCGGTTGCTGTTGGTATTTCGCTCATCGTTTGGTTGTCGAATGTTTTGCGTTAATCAATAAAACATGCACTTATGTCCTGCATCTTTAAGTTAGCACAAGAGTGGACCAAACCGTTGTTGTCGGAAACTCAAAAAAAGAAGTAATTGTTACATTTGAACCAAATCATACAAGCATGGACAAAACATAACGGGAAGAAACCTACATATAGCGACGAAAGAAGATGTGACATCTGTATGCGAAATTCTTGGAAGAAAACAGAAATATTCCATAGGGAATATCTGTAGAGCTTTCTCAGGACATCATGCTATATCGTACGTCGGCTAAAGAGTTAAGAACTCTACTCTTTCTTGAAGTCACAGTAAAGGCAGCCGAATTTTAAGATATCCTGCAATATTCGCTTGTACCAAGTCCACCAATTTGAATAGTGATCAAAATAAAAAATAATTCCATAATTGCAAAGTCGTAAAAAATATTAACTGTGTCTTTACAATTAAAAAAATTAAACTAAATAATTTCTTTAAACCGCTATTCTATTAGCAAAGTAATTGCTTGCTCCGAGATATAGTTTTGGTAAGCATACTCCGAATTCTGTTGAAAATGGAGACGGTTGTGTGATGTCTTTGAAATTTGTCGATGATAAAGTAGCAATATGTCACCTTGAGCATTTAATACACAAATTTTGATAATTCCTATATACGTTAATTTTTTTATTCTATCATACTTTTTACTAATCCATAAGAGCGCTCTTTCTATCCTAATTCTGTGCACTTTACCAAATGATTGCATAGATCAAAAGAAATGTTTCATTACAGTAAAGAACAAATAATTCAAAATAATAAGATGCAAGAATAAGGTTACTTTTGACCATTCATGATTCATTATCGTGACTAAAGTACGAGAAACTCCCGAAGTGACTTGCGATTATGTTAAATTAATTTGACTTGCTGAAGTTTCGCCAATCATACTATGGACTTCTTCAGAGCTTAAACGAAACTGGCTCGTTTTCTAACTCTGTACCTGCTTGCATATTGTTTGAATTGGGCGGAGCTAAAGGACGGGCATTTAAATAATGTTAAATAAAGTTCAAAGGTCATACTTTGCCGACTATTGATGGGCGCATAGTTGGGTATTTTAGACGAGAGAGTAGAAAAACGAACAAGAAAATAAGACCTAGTTTTAATGGCACTCTTGGTTCGAACAGTACATGCAGTAAATTGACTTAATCATAATGCATGATTAGTTTTGGATTGGCAAATGGCAATTCACTTTAAGCATTAATTATTATATTTAATATCAAGCATCGCTGTTATTGTATTTAATATTTTTTAATCAGTATCATTATTATTGTGTGTACTTGATCCAAAATTATTATGTTCCAGAGATACCATAAATAGATATATCATTGCAAAAATTATGCGTCGAATTTGGGAAAAGAAAACAGCCAAAACTACGTTTGTTTTAACATATCGAAGTTATGAACGACTTCTCTTGCAAACTTTACCTCTTTTATTAGTTATCAAGGCCATTCACATGAAGATAATCAATTTATTGCTTCAATCACTCGTTTATTGAGCAATAGCTCCGCCAGTGCCAAATGAAACTTGTGACTAAAATGGCCTTTTGCTCTATTATTTTATAGAATATTTGACTGACTTAAAAGAGCTAACGTATAGTTAGTAGTATTTATATATAGCAAATTCAGTTGAGTTTTCATTTAATGAAATATCTTTTTTACTTATACCGAAATATACCGTTATAAATGAAGCTGTGAGATACAGAATTTTTTGCACGTTTCATAATGGATGGTATGAAATAAACAAATAACTTCATTTTTAGGACACCATAACCGAAAGATTTCCGGACCTTTTGGGCTACCATCGAGAATGCGTTCAAGAGTTAGGAGTCGCGGATTTCGCCTTTGAGCAAGCTTTTGCCCGAAGGGTAAACGATGATCTCCTAATAAAACGTCACCTGGCCTGCGTAGGGAAAAAAATAGGATTAATCAATGAAACCGGTGAAATACAAACCGACGATGTCAGAACATTTTTGCTACGAACCAATAATGATAACGATGAGGTTGAGCGCATTGTTGCCAAGTGTACCGCTTTCACGAGCGAAACCGACACAGAGACAGCTTTCGTATTAATCAACTGCATTAATGGAGAAAGGGCAATGTATAAATAAATAAATCTGATTGAGTAAATAAACAGAAAATTGATTTCTGGCCACACTACTCCATAAAATGCTTGCTTATAATTGTTAGTGAAAGTGAGGTATAAATTTAAGGTCATATGTTAATGCCCGAATAGTTTCTATAGACTGGAACAAAAACTAGGCTAGGTTTAATGAACACAGGATTTGAGATATTGAAATTTTAAATAAATGAAGATATGGGCACCGCACGTTTAGAAGAAAAAGAAAATGTAATTACACCCGTAGTTAGTGACGATTTAATCGCCAGCTTCAATAAACTCAAATTGAGAGAGCACTCAGCTGGGTAAAGTACAGACGAGATAATAATATAATATTTAAATTGAAGCTGTAGTGTGACCCTTCGTCTCTCTCTCATCATGTTGTTCATGTTATATACTGTTATATATTTTTTTATATTCATCTTCAAAATTAATTCTGTCTTCTTCCCTTTTTCTCCAATTGTTAATATTTTTTTATTTATATCCTTAAGCACTTCTTCCATTTCACCTTAGTTGTGCCTGTCCTCCTACTTCCTCTAAGTAAAGGGAACGAGAATTGTCCACCATTTACCTCAGTACATTTACAATACACTCTCTGAAATGTTAAACAAAACTTCTCCATTACTTCTAAAGATATTCCCTTGTATTTTTTGATACAACTCTTGCAAAGAATTAACTTCTTCAGCGTATACAAGCCCTTCAAACATTACGATGTTGGGAAGTCCAAAGAGTTGAAGCTCCTTGGTTGTCCTGTCAAAAAATCTAAAACTTAAAAATTTTGTTCTTCTTCTGCTTCAATTCCAGTATTAGGCTTAATGTGCCTGTTACTATACACAATTCTTTTTAGGTCTTCCTAGACTATTCTTGCCATGAGGTATTTATGTATTTGCGAGGTGTCTTTCTAGGTTCATCTTAGGGTCTATCATCTTTTCCTATTTTATTTGAATTTATTGTGTGAATTTGTTGATTCTGCTTCCTATCTGGCGCTTTCACTTGTAAGTATGCCTTGATCAGATATTTTGAAAGCAATATGTGTTAAATTCTCGATGTTTTTTTTTCTTGTCCGAAGCCCGTTCGATCTTCTTTATTTTGTACGTTCTCTTCTTGCCATTTTTAAGGAGTATTTCCAGATTTCTAACACATTGTATAACATGTGCAACAATCCAAACTGTAGAAATATTCCCCCGTATTTGACTAGCGCTATATTAATATCTGCAATTTTTCTGTTTTTTTGCTGCCTTTTTCTATGCCTTCCTCTTCTATGATGCTGTTATCCCTGAGCTACTATCGCCCATTTACACTTATATAACTGCTATCGTGGGGTCACAAAGGACCCCCAATTTTTAATTGGCTGTGGTACTTATTTAAATGTAATTTGCAATTTTTATTAGTATATAGAAGATACATACTTAGAAAAAGACACTTATATTTCAAAAAAATAAAAATATTAGAACATAAATAAGCAACACCTTCATTTTTATATAAACGAAAACAAACGTTCATTAGAACAAAAAAAAATATATTAAAAAATATTGAAACAAAAAATCTATTCTCTGGAAATAGGATTCTCATAATACTTAGCTTCACCTGTGACAAAAGAATATCTCATCGATTGTGACATATCCGGAACAGGTGTAATTTGCTATACTGTTGGCTATAAAAGTGTTGAACAAATAGGATATTGGTGCAAGTCTATCAGCACTGGCCTTTTTTTTTCTCTCTTATTACATGAATATCAAATCTAATGGCAGTGAGAAGAAATAAGAAGCGTTCCTTTAACATTGTTGCCCGAAAAATTGGTCTGCCTAAGCAACTTGTTGAAAATAGTGATTTTACACCCACGTGATTGGATTTCAATAAACCATAGAGATATAAAATACCCAAAAAGGATTTGAGTTCAACTTCGCTTACATGATCGGCAAATGTGCATGCATCTCCATAATTCGTACTTAGGTAGGTAATTTTTTCATTTGTATACTCTAAAATGCTGGCTAACATATTAGGGGTTATCAATAGAGACCACGATTCAATTGAACTAGATGGTTTTAATTGTAAGGCAGGTCCACGAAGGCCTGGAACGTGCATAATATTGCATGCGCGAATTCTTGATGGTTGTTATTTGAGTCACTGTTCTATATGGTCCTCTTTCCTGTCTGTTCAGGAATTTCATTGTTTCATGTCTATAATTATGATTATTGTACTATAAAAACTTTCTCAGTTAACGACGAAAATTCAGAATCTCCGAAAACAGCAACATCTGCATGAGGCAAGTTGAGATTAATCATAATACTTTTCATAAATATTCTGTAGATATATGTAAACTGTAAAGGAATATACTGCTTTAAATCTCGACGAAAGCGGTAACCTTGTTGTGTAATTGTTGCAAATTAATGTTCGCAAGAAAAAAACTAACAAGTGTCCGATTTGGTATGTCTCAAGTATTTATGAAGCAGAAGTATAAACTACACCCAAGATGGAAACAATACAACAACCCTATTGATTATGTCACTTTTTTTGAACTGCGGAAGAGAATTAAGCACTATAAAAATTACGTCGAAAATAATCTTTAAGAAAACGTAAAATCATTTTGGAGTTTTCTAAGCAATAAGTGCAAAGCAGTGAACGTGGCAAAGTCTGTAGCGTATCTGAACGGCACTTATAAGACGGATGCGGATATCTGTCAAGCGTTTTCTGCTTTTTTTTTCTAGTGTTTATGAGCCAGAAATAACTCCTGTAAATATTCCGGTGATGGACACGCCATGCGACACAGTTGCTTTAGACTCCATTTCTAGAGAGCCGACTAGAATTGAGTTAAACGAACTAGATATAAATAAAGGCCCTGTGCCAGACAAATTGCCCCGATCTTATTTAAATCTTCTATGGAATCTCTGCTGCTATCGCTATTTTTAATCTTTAATAAAAGTTTATTAGAAGAACCCTTCCCTATTTGGAAATGTGGTGCCAAAAGAGTATCTGTTGATAATAGTGGCAGTTAGATTTATATCACAAACTAGCGACCCATATCAATTATTTTTTAAACTTAGGTATGTTCTTGGTGAAACACAACATGGCTTTTTTAGGTCTAGGTCCGCCGCAACAAATCTCTGTCTCACTGTATGTTCAGGATGTGTCTGATATTAGAATGCCATTGGATGCTGTGTACCCTAATTTCTCCGAGGCATTCGATAAAGTATATCATCCTACAATATCAGTAAAACTTAAAAACTTGCATGGTTCTCTTTACAAAACTCTTCAACTATACATTAGTTCTAGGACTCAGTTTGTTGAATTAAATGGAACTAAATCTAAATCTATCGATATCACGTCTTGCATATCCCATTGATCGCGCTTGGGACCTATTCTGTGTATGCGCCTAAATGTCGCAAGTTTCAGGATCGTGATAGGTTTCATGACTACTGCTTAGAAAACCGACTGTATTTAAATATTGACAGATGTTATTATCTCACGTGTAGTAAATTAAAAAATGATGTAGTTTTTGATTATAATTCCAGTGGAGTAACTATTAAAGAAGTAAAGCATATCCGGGATCTTGGAGTAACTGTGGACACAAAACTGGCTTACAGAAACCTTGGTTTTATTACAAGGATTAGCAAAGAATTTAGAGATCCTATATGCGGTCCTTTCTTGAGTTTGCCTGTGTGATAGGGAGTAACCAATATCTAAGTATGTAAACAGAACTGAAAGCATTAAAAAAAATGTATTTTTCTCATGAACTTCAGATATAACCACAATCTAATAGGTGTATCGTACCTTGACTTCTATGATATGTTGAAATTATCTGTAATCTGTAATGAGTAATTTTTTTTTGCACAATCTTGTTAATAACAAAGTAGACTGTCCAAAACTGTTGAAATTACCTACCGATCTAGGGGGCGGGAAGTGTCACTTTACCACATCAGTTTTATTTCCCACGGATACGAGCCACTTCGGACATTTCCGGGATTTTACCGCACGGGTTTGGGAGCAATCAGATGATTTCGGTGATATTTCCCTCACTTGAATTTGAAGTTTGTCAATTCTGATGTTAGTGAATGTATTCGCGTTGTTTGACGAAAATGTTCCCAAAAACTAACAGTCGTAGAAAAAGTATAGTATGCAACAAGTTCGGTAAACTTCTTAAGTCACTCGTTTATTAAACAATCGCTCCGCTCGTGTCAAATCAACTCGTGAGTCAAATGCCGTTTACCGCAATTGTTGCATAATATACTATTTTCTATTCCCGACTGCAAAATACCTAATTACCTACAGATCTAGCTTGCGGGAAGCGTCACTTTCCTTTATGATTTCGGAGATATTTCGCACGCCTTGAATTTGACATTTGTCAATTCTGACGGCCATGTCAGTGAATGTATTCGTGTTGTTTGGCGAAAATGTACCCAACAACTAACGATCGTAGAAAAAGTATAGTATGCAACATGTTCGGTAAACTTTTTAAGTCACTCGTTTATTAAACACTCGCTCCGCTCGTGTCAAATAAACTCATGAATCAAATGCCGTTTACCGCACTTATTTAATATACCTAATTACCTACCGATCTAGCGTGTCGGAAGCATCAGTTTCGTTTCCCACGGATCCGAGCCACTTCGGACATTTCCGGGATTTTACCCCACGGGTTTGGGAGCAATCGGATGATTTCGGAGATGTTTCCCACGCCTTGAATTTAACATTTGTCAATTCTGACGGACATGTCAGTGAATGTATTCCTGTTGTTTGGCGAAAATGTACCCGAGAATTAACGGTCGTAGAAAAAGTATAATACGCAACACGTTCGGTAAACTTTTTTAGTCACTCGTTCCGCTCCGCTCCGCTGCGCTCCGCTTGTGTCAAATATACTCGTGAGTCAAATGCCGTTTACCGCATAATATACATTCTTTCTTGTTTTTCTTTTTTTTTGGGTTTGCTTACTCTTTTGAATTAAGATAAATGTACTTAGTTTTCGGGTACCTTTGTAAATTGTGACCTTAGCTTGTCGTTTTTTAAAAAGTTTTTAATTTATTTTAACTTTAAACAAAGCAATTTTCAACCTTGTAACTAAATTATAACGCAGTTCTATTTACTTCGGAGTCTGCGTCGATTCGGATTAACGTATTCTTCCGTTGTCTGCGTCCCAACCAATTGAATTAAATTCAGACGGGATAAAAGTATCAATAAATAATGGGCGATAAGAGAAATTCGGTTTATGGTCCACAAAACCCTGAATGCTCCAGATAAATTTTAAGTCAACAGAAGATTAGATTCCGGTCTAGGAAAGAGTTCCTGTTAATAAATTTTGGGCAATACAAACCCGATCGTGTTAAAGTGTGGTCGATAAGGCTGTTTACTTGCCGAGGGTAAATAGAAAGAAAGGTGCCACGCGAGCCCCTATTTGTATACCGGCGTGGGTGGATGTATCTTTGTATTTTCGTCAGAGAGACCTGTTGATATATTCCTGCATCAAGGTGTTACTTTAACAGTTACCCTTTTATGCCAGGAAACGCAAATAAGAGCATGGTGTGAGAGGTTCGTGTACATTTGATGGCGCGAAAACCGATTTATTAACGTTGACACCTCGTCGCGTGATAAGGCGACGAATAAAGCCTGTTCATAGATATAAGAAAGTGACTAACGAATTAAGGAAAGGCCCGCACAAGCTGTAAAAATGAAATATGGCCGAACAGGTCTGTACTTTGCTTGGAATTTGCAGTACTTGGGGTTTTGTTAGGAAAGATACTAAACAATATTTATTTATTTATGTATGCATTTATGTTTATTTCTAAAATAAAATTACAAATTATTTTTATTACCTACTTAAATTACTTAAAATTATTCACATAATATATCAGTATCACTATCGCTATCATCGCCTGTTCTAATTATAATTTGTTCTATACTATTTACAATATGGATATACGATTGTTCTGCTTTTTCTATATGTTTAACAGAATTTGCCCAACTTTGTAGAGGGATGTTAAAAATTTCGGTTTCTGTAAGTTTGAGGACATTGGGACACAGGGAAAAACATTGTTACGACGAATGGCAGATTTCAGTTGGTGCCAAACATGTTCAATGGGATTAAATATACAGTGGTAAGGTGGAAGCCTTAAAACTGTATGCCCTAGTTTTTTTGCATAATTATCACAGACGTATTGCTTTTGTAGGTTCAACCTTTGTAGAACCTCAATTAATTGCTTTTTGATATAATCTTCGTGAAAATAAATTTCGTTATTATACATGTAGTTTTGGATTGTTGCTTCTGTGTCACATGAGGAAGGGGTTTTTGTCAACTGTCTACTGCGATAACTTGCATTGTCCATTACAATGACGCCATTAGAAGGAATGTTTGGAACTAGTTTGTTCTTAAACCAACTTTCAAATAAATCATCGGTGGTGTCTTTTTTGGCAGACAGAGAGAGTCCATTTGGAATCCAGCCATCTTAAGAGCCAGCATGCAAAATAGTTGTTCTTTTACCTCTTTTTGATGGCGCATTTGTTTTGTTTTGTATCTGTTTCAGTTGAGTTAACCCAACCCTTTTCCACGGTGTCGAACTAGGTTTCATCCAAGTTAATAATTGGCTTTTGTTGTTCTCTGTAAATCCTAATTTTTTCTAGATATTCCAGTCGCCATTTCCGAATTCTAAAAGATTCCATTAAAAATTGCCTTTTGTCAATTTGTTTAAATCTAAAACCCATGTGTTGAATACACTTCCGTGAGGTAGTTCTGCTACATTTAACACCGGTTTCATCTTTTTCAAGCCTCCTAATTAAGATATCTAATGTACGCACGCTTTGTTCCTTGATCACTTTCATCTACACTAGAGAAAATATCAGCATCGCTTCATTTTTTCCCCGCTGAAATGGGATTATTCACAATTTTCCATACAGTTGATGTTGAAATTTCCGTCAATGTGGCCTTTTCTTCTAGAGATGCTTGCTTGCGGGCACCGCGTTCAATGAGAGTCAAATAAACATTATTTATAACTTCCTTAGTCTCAATAGAATAGTGTTTTCTACATTTGGGCCGGAGCATCTCCTGAGATACACTAGACTCGCACATATTTTGCATAATTCGCACACGATTCAACACACGCTGTATTACACACGAAATTAGAATGATTACTAATAAACTTAAGCTAAGTAATATACCGAACCAAAGAATATTAAACACAGGTAGGTATAAAATTATTTTCTATTACGGACCACAATTTTACCTGTATTTAAATTCCGAGATTTTAGGTAATAATTTTGTTGCATTCTATGTTAACGACCACCCTTGGTTAATCCCATTCAAAAGCAATTGGTCACTTTCTCATATCTGTGAACAGGCCATACCTACTAGTTGAGGAAACTTTATTTTAAAGCTAATAATAATAAAAGTTTCTTTATTTTTAACAGGTCAGTATACAATAATTCGTATATCTGCCCACTCCTAAACAACCCGCTCATAAAAAAAACATTACAAATAATAATGAACAATAAAATGCCATGGCATATCTAAAGATAAGGAATTACTTTAAACGGTATAGGAAGAACCAAGAAATACAACTAAATATATGTATAATCGTGTGTTTTATCATCGGTCTTTGACCTTCCTGCAGCTCTCTTACTTCCATTTCTGGAGCTATGTTTTGTTTCTCCCATCGATCTCTATGCCAATTAGAGTTTGATAGATATTTTTTTTTTTTTATTAAGTTTTTATTGCACACGATTGGGTGCAATGTTTTTATTATGTTTTTATATCGGCCTATTGTTTTTGTAAAGTTCTTGTCACAGATTGTAACTAAGTTACATTTCTTCCTTCTATAGCCGTATTATCTGTGTCCATTACCAGCCGCCATTTATTAGTCATTTGTACCATTGTCCTGCACTTTCTACTCTTACACTGCTTAGAGCGGAAGACAGGTATATTTTAAAAAGTGTCTGGGAGAGACAGCAACCTTGTTTCTGCAGAGGTGTGGTCTCCAATTATTACCATCATCTGGTTTTCTTAGTGTGTATTGTTAAAGCTTGCTTCGTCTAGGTTAATCTATAATTTTTGAAAGGGGGCAAAATCAAAGTCAATTAAGGTAATATGAAGTTCTTTTCCATCTTTTCCAGTTTTTCGCCTTTTATTGCCTTTTTGAAGATGTATCTCATGGTTAGTTACTAAAAAAATAAAGAAAACGCATCGGTAAGAGAAGAAGTTGAACTGAGGTGCTTTTCACTTGATGAAAATCTATTCAACAAAATAAATAAGAACTAAAAGTTCAGATTTTCACGAAATTGTACATATTCACATGACAATTGTTTCGACAACACCTTGTTTTTATCAAATGTAATATTTCAAACTACCTGCTACTATATATACCGAAAAATGACAATAAAACCTTAATTAATGTTATTTCACCTATGGATGTAATAGAATTAGTACATTTCACCGTCACTCGGAAACAGGTTAACCCATTTGTGAAACAAGATTTATTACATTGCTTAATAGTATCTTTAGACGAAATTATTTTGAATCTAATGGACAGATTTAGATCTCTAAGGAAAGTTTGATTATGGGAAACCCACTTAATCCTTTGTTAGCCGAGATATTTATGGATAATTTGGAAAATATCATCCTTCAAGTAAGAGTTTTCTGTGGTGGTATAGATACAGGTATGATGTCTTTACTTGCTTTGTTGGAACGAACAGACAATTGAATTCTTTTTTAAATTACATTAACGCATTACATAATCGTATAAAATTCGCAATCGAGATTGAACAGATAACTCTGGAAATTTTTAAGACTTAACTATTACGAAAACGCAAAACAAATTAGATTTTTCCATTTACCATAGACCTTCACACACGAACACAGTCATACATAACAGCTCAAATTACCCTTATACACGCAAAATGGCTGCATTTTATCCTTTTATACATAGACTCCTTAATACGCCATTCTCAACAGAAAATTGCAACAAAGACCTTAATATCATTAAACAGATTGCACTGAACAACGGCTACAATCCGTCCATTATCGATATAATTATAAATATAAAACAAATCCAGACAGCAGTAAACTCTATATAACTGAAACCTAATACAGAACACGAACAATTTAAAACAATTTCATACATAGGAGAACCCAAGGAAAAAGTTTCAAAACATTTGTCAAAATGTGATTTAAAAATAGACAGAAATAACAACACAATAGGAACATTTTTAAAAAACAATAAATCGAAGTGTCCAAAATGTCCTAAAATTTATATAGGACCAAAAGGTAGATCCTTCAAGAAACGCATCAACGAACATCAAAATAGCGTTTAAAAACAATAGTCTTATTCTAATTATGCTACACGCTTAAACACAGAAAATCAGTTTTTTGTAGACAATTTTGATATTTTACATACAGCCACAAAAAGTAGAAAATTAAATTTATTGGAAGTCCTTTTAGATTAATAAAATGAGACATCCAAATGTATTGCTAAACGATCAATTAGATTGAAATAATTCACAATTATTAACCTTAAATTCTCACAACATTAATTAAGGTTTTATTGTCATTTCGGGTTTAACTCTGCGTCTGGTCTGGCTGGCTCCAAGTGGAGGTAGTCCTCTGCTGAGAACGTTTATTCGTTGATAATGTCAAAGAAGGATCTGATAAATTTTGCTGCTGACACTAACGCAGTTCTTCTGCGTTTTCGTAGTCACTCGTCAGCATTAAGTAAGGCTTTTAGTAAGTCCACTAAAACTTATTTCCCTAGGAGGCTACATCTTGGATGATTCAAAATAATTGAATAAGAAGTAATTTCAAAGTACTCAAGTGGAAAAAAGTTGGACAGTGATACTTATAGACTAATGAGCTGAGATGCGTTGTCCACCTTGTGACAATCAGAATCGCCAAATCCACAGGAAACATCATTATATTATCATATCAGCTTAATAAAATGTAATAAACGATTCTTCAATGTTTTTGGGCCATTGCATAAGGTCCCCTCTCCTTGTCTTAGAGCTCCCATATACATCATTAAGTTGTCAGGAGAGAAGTTACAACTTAGCAAATTAGCAAATACTGTCTCAAATAAATTAGCCACGTGTAAAAAAATTAAATAGCTTCTGTATTTTAACTGAAGTTCCACTGTGAATAAAAGCGTTTGTCAATAAAGCATTTATTTTTTCAAAGCCAACTATGTTTCTTGCAATAATTGGACTTTCAAATATTTTAATTTAACGGGCCACTCAAAGCTTTTGTTTGCCCTGCGCCTCTAAGAATGTTGATCGAGAATCATGTGATACAGGATTTAAAATCATTTTTTTTGTTCTTTAATAATAAAAACGAAACGAAAAGAATTGAAAAATTGTTTCATTTTATTTGATAATTTTCTTCCGAAAACGGAGTTCTTACAATGTGCTAATAATAATATAAAGTTTTGGTTAGATAGAAAATGTAATATTTTAGATTTTCTTAAATTTCTTAGCAACGAATGACGCTGGAATCATTTTTCGAGCAGATTTTAGTTCCTCATAAACCACATTAAAACTTTTCTAATTCAATTGACTCTGTTTCTCCTATGGTTTCCGATATTTCAATATAAAAATGGGATAGGCTTAAATTTGACACACATTGCCATTACTTCCACAATACGAATTTTAAGTTCTACGTATTTTGTAAATAGGAAAAAAAGGAGAGCAGATTTTAATATCCAGTAGCGTGAATTACCTAAACCGGGTTATAAGCGATTATAGAGCTAATCGGTGGGCGCCAAACTCATATTATTGGAAATCTCTCAAATTTGCAGCCGTGATTTCCGCGTTGGGCAACAGTTATTATTATTCCACGTAATACTTCGACAGGGCTTTACAATAAACACGACAAGCGCGTGTGTTTTTGGTAACAATCGTTTTATTCATAACCGCCGAGTTATTTCCATTGCACAGCTGTGTTTGCTTGCACCATTTAAGTAAAAAAAGCTTAAACTATGTTGGTGCACGATAAAAATGATCATTGATACGCGCGATACACACGAGATCTTGTAATCGATTATTGGACATTTTAAAACCTTGAATTGTTTTGCATTTTTTTGGGTTGGGTGTAAAGGTAAAATTTCTGAAATTCGATTAAATTAAATTTCGCCCATACTATGCAGGCTCCATTGCAATTTGAAAGTGTGTTATCTATGTCAAGCTAGTTTATCTGAAAGAATAAGGGAACAAAAACCAAAACTTCTATTACAATCGCAATAACAATAACTAAATATTAATAATTAATATTAAATGCTATTTCTGTCAGTTTTGGAAGGTGTTTTCCCTCAAACGATACCTTTTGTTCTGCATAATTTTTCATTCGATAATATATACAATATATAAGAAAACAACGAAATATTAGGCAAATAGTCATCTTTTTATAACAAAAAATGCCTATCATTTCGAGGATTTTCAATCAATTCTTGACAATATTGAAGTCACTGAATCTTATGGCAAAATTGTTTTTTGTTAAGATTTATGATTTTCTTCCCATGATCGGTTCATACAATTGAAAAAGTTTTTCCCCATCCCCTTCAAAAACTCTGTAGATGGGCGTCATCGGGATCTTTCTCGATGTATTATAGAAAAAGTATATCTAGGAAAATTTTAAAAATTTGTAATTTGTGTAGCAGGGACAATACGGAAAAGATATACGGAAAGTGGGTGTTAACTTTCCAATTTTAAGTGTAAACATTCTAGATATCTTTCGTGTACAACTTCTTAAATTTGACGTATTTAACATTTTATGTATATCCACTAATGTTGTTACTCTTATGAATTTATTATTACCCTGTGCATGATTCTGTATCTAAAAAGTGAAGTTAGTAATTTCGTTTATTAATAAAACAGAATTTCGAAAAAAATAATAATTTTAAATAAAATTGGAAAAACTGGAGTACTTCGTACTTCAATAAATTTTTGAACACGTTTTTCTATTGAGCAAATTGCCTTTAGCATTGTTCTACCATCTATCTGGTTAAAAATTTCTTCATTTAAATAACCCAGTAATTAGAAATCAAGTGGAGTTATATCTGCTGGCCTAGGAGGTCAAGGAATAGGTCCAATTATTGTTGAAAATGGTTGCCATTGGCCTGAGCCGAGACGCCATATTGTTGGAAATGGAGATTCTGTCTACTAATGCAATGTACCACTCGCGGGTCAGCGTGACCTCGTAAAAATATGGAGCAACAAATTATACTGCACCAAGCTGAACGAACTTGGATGTACTAGCAATAAATTCCAAAATTTGAAAATTTTGATTAGTCAATACACAAAATTTATCGAAAATTATTTATGTTTTGACGGCAAAAATTAACATACCAACGACAAAAAAACTCTTCTCTCTGCATTCCCTGCCAAAAGTACCTGAGCTGATCGGAATTTGTAAGGAAAAATTGGTATTGCTTTTTAAATCCTTTGAACAGCATTCAAGGTAGAGTATTTAACTATGTTTCGAATACAATAAATCTAAGATTACCATAAAATACTTCCTTTGCACTATCAATATCTAATAATATTAAGCAACATTTTTGGGGATTACAAAGGAGGGAGTGCTTTAAAGACAATTCTTTCAGTGAATTCAGCTCCCTACTCAATATTTCCCAGCTCTCCCCGACGTTCCCCCTACTAAACTACAAATACACCCGCGCATCGTCAGCGTAAAATTGGGCTGGACACTTTTTTAGTGCCGAGGAGTGCGATACCACTTTCAGCGTCTCATTCTCCAAGATTGAAGGGGGCAAAAGAGGAATAGGCAAAAAAATATCTGGCGATGGACAGGGATAACTCAATTTCAAACACTACAGTGTAGTTGCTGTAGTTATCAGAAACATCTGGTAAGAAAACGAGAAGAAATAAAAACATTCAATGGAACTTCCCACAACAAACCAGCTCTCTATTACATCTATCTGAGAATTTCAAACAAAAAATTTGCGAGCATTTTTTAAATGATGCAACTTTTTTTCCACAAACTTACTACAAACATAAACCCAATATTTAGAAAGTCATGTAATAAGTGTTGTGTGTGTTGAGTAGTTTTGTGTACTTGAAGTGTAACTAAAGCACAACATAACCAGAGAACGAGATAGAAACGAACTTTTTCGCCCAGGAAGTGATGACGTCAGTGAATTCTACCTTTACCTCTCGACGCTACGATAGGTGATGACCTAATTCCAAATTCATCTGTTAAACCCGAGGAGATTGTCGATATCCCTTCGTTTTGATATCCACCACGTTAGATATATTATCGGTAATGCTGGGTCTAACGGGACAGAACATAATCATTTCAAAGAACTTCCCATTATGTGGCGGCCTGTTAGACGTAATTAATTCCGATATGATCTCGACCAATAAAATTTGAATTTAAATTTTTCGGGGCAATTTACCACCCAGTGGAACTTCCGTGGGCTATGCGTCCTAAACGTTCCGATATATCATAGATCACCGCAGATTGCGACGGGGCAAACAAAAGGATAAGTTAAAAATTTGCGAAACAGCCTCGAAATAAAAGCACCAAAATAAACTATTCGGATCTCATCGGCAATTAACGCGACCGCTGTGAATAGGCGTGAAACGGCTCATTGTTTAGCGCTAAATAGCTTTAAACCATTCGTTAAATATCGTAGATTCGATCTTTGGCCCCGATTCTTATGTTAATAGGCCACTGGTGTTTTTTACTGCAACAATGAAAGGCACCTATAAAATAATTAAGCAGCCAGCGATCGTAAATTATCGATATTCGGCGATAGAGCCTAAAGATTCCACGTGAAAATTAACAGCGGAAGAAGTTTTTACGGGCCTATTTTTCACACCTTTAACGGTTGAGTCAGATCGAAGATAAAGGATGTTTAATATTACACGTCGGCTTCTTGAGATAGGTCATTTATGAGCCGTATGCTGTACTCATCGGTCCAGTGATGCAGGGTGATATATAGTTTTTACTTTGCGAAAACAACACACTTTAGACGAATGGTATATTGGATTGTTCTGAAAATTTGGATGATTTCATAAGCGGCGTTGCTCTATCGATCTAAATCTGAACGCTGCCACGTTGCCGCTTTTTAGAAAAAGTAGCATCAACATTGAAATTTTAAACCATTTTTTTTTGTCACATCCAGGAAATATTTTTGCACATCCACTTAGAAATTTCATTATTATCACTACTAAAGGGCATAAAACCATAGAAATCGCTAATTTATGTGTAAATGAGAGATCTTATATATGACTTCAAAAGTTAACAAAAGCGGTACTTAAGTTTTTCATCACATTTCCAGGTAAATGCAAAATAGTAAAAAAATATATTTTGGATTTGCATTGCCATTTTTGTTAAGTCAGCATGTAGATTGCATCGCAGAAACCATAAATTGGAAATACTATATTGATTAGGCTTTATTTTTTGAAAATATTTACTGGTGCGTGAATGCACCACTGGTTTTATCTGTAAAACAAAACTGCTGGCCGCTTGCTTTGTTTTTTGATGACGAAGTGATTGCTTTGATTTTAAAATTTTCGGTAAAATATGCTCAAGACAATAATCGCCATGAATTCTCGTTGTCAAAAAATAAAAATGAACTTTTAAATTTTGTAGGCATTTTATTGTTCTCGGGTTAGCATTCCTTGCCAGATATTGGTCTACTGATGAAGACAAAGGAATTCAATAGATTCCAATTGATAAGGCAAAACTTGCACTTATCTGACGATAATCTGTTGGATAAAAATAAAAAATTTTCAAAAGTTAGACCGTTCTTAGAGGTAATAAATTAAAAAATCTTCAGTTTGGCATATTTTCGTTCAGCTTATCCATAGATGAACAAATAGTACCTTACTTTGGCCGCCATTCCTGCAGAATGTTTATAACGGGTAAGCCAGTTCGTTTCGGCTTCAAGCTTTGGTGCCTTTGTTCATCTGATGGGTACCTATTTCATTCTCTTCCATATGGTGGTACTCAAAATAAACCTCATTCTGACCTTGGTCTTGGCGGTGACGTTGTCATGAGTTTACTTTCTGTTGTAGATAAGCCAGTAAATCACCAATTTTTTTTCATTATTCAAACTAATGGTTGTTTAGCCACCGGTACTATCCGGGGAAATAGAACAAATAAATGTCCAATGGAAAATTGTAAATCATTAGGAAAAAAAGACCGCGCGTCCTATCTTTCAGCATATGATTCTGAACCAAAAATTTCTATTGTCCATTGGCACGAAATGCAGTTGTAACTGTGGCAAGTAAAGTTTTTAGTGTAGATGCTGTCCAAAATGTAAACCGCTATAATAGAATAGAACGGAAAAATGTAAATATATCTCAACCTTATGTAATTGCCCAATACAATGGGTAGGGTATCAAAAAACCAAAGTATATAATCAGTCCTCTTCTACGCATCTCAAACGTGGACGCTTGCAAAGTTAGAACTCTATAAGTGGCCCAAAATGTATACTGCAAAATGATATGGATAAAAAAGTAAGATGTTTTAATAGATTAAATATCAGAATTAAGAAATCTGATATATTATATTATGCAACAAGTGCGGTAAACGGTATTTGACTCACAAGTTTATTTGACACGAGCGGAGCGCAGCGGAGCGAGTGTTTAATAAACGAGTGAGTTAAAAAGTTTTCCGAACGTGTTGCATACTATACTTTTTTTTCGGCCGTTAGTTTATGAGTACATTTTCGTAAAACAAGAATAGATTCACTGACATGACCGTCAGAATTCACAAACGTCAAAATTCAAAGCGCGGGAAATATCTCCGAACACATCCGATTGCTTCCAAATCCGTGCGGTAAAATCCCGGAAATGTCCGAAGTGGCTCGGATTCATGGAAAACGAAATTGACGTGGTAAAGTGACACTTCCCGCACCCTAGATCGGTGGGTAATTAGGTATTTTACAGAGGGCAGTAGAAAAATTTATTTAAATGAATTTTAGTAAAATTGTTGGTGTTAAGCTGGCTCCAACAGAGCGAACCTATCACTTTTAAAGATCGTAACTAATGAAATTTTGTGTAAGGTAAGGATTAGTTTAAGTAAAATATAAAGTAAATTAAACATTTTCTGGTACTGATAGTCATTATTGCGGGTTTATGTTAAGCCAAGTGTTTCGGATTTAAGATGTATAGAATTTAAGATGTCTGACCACATTTGGTATAATGAACAGATTTTCCTGGGTATATGGTAAGTAATAAGTATTTTAAGTGATTTTTTAATGTTTTTTTTAGCACCAAATTATTTTAAATAGTGTTCGTTTGGATATACGCCATTTAAAATGCTTTATTGAGAGCCAAAACATAGTTTGTCTTGCCTGTGTCAGAAAAGTTTTGGCACAAATTTTTTTCATATTCTACTGGGTCACGGACTGACGGACAATTGACAAAATTTTTGACAATCGAAAACATTTTTTTCTAGAATTGAGAGAACGGCATATGTATCGCCGCTATATGGTTTCTGCCCCCAACATTTTTGTAAAATAGTTGTTGTTGAAAAACCTAGATACGGTAATGCATTTTATCGTTTTGGCGGACATACTACTTTTTGAATGAAGAACAATGATAATTAATGAACAAATTACCAACAAACAAATAATTTAATAACTAGTCAATGGTAAAATATAAAGTAAATTACAAAAAATTTTCTACTAATAGCTATTCTTATGTGTTTGTGTTGAGAAAACAGTTTCTGATTTCAAATACTTGGAAATTCAGAAAAATCTGGCAACTTTGCGAATGGTGGGCAGTTCTTTCTTGGTATATAATAAATAAGACGTATTTTAAGCGATTTTACATTTTCTTTTTTACAGAGAATTACAGAGAGTTATTTATTTTATTTTATTTTTATTTATTTATTTTATTAAGACTCAAAACAACTTTTACCTTGCGTGTTTCGGAGAATGTTTTGACAGCGATTCAGGTTTGGCCTTAATTTGATGATGACGTACATTTTTAAACCAACGAAAGCGTTTTTTTGGCAAAACTATGTGCAGGAATAAATTCTTACGTTTTATAGGTCACAAACTACTGAACGACCATCAATAATATAATTATAAATATTTTAGTATTATACCCTTTTAATAGCTTTAATTTTGCAGAAAACGCGTCTTTCTTGACTTGAAATGCTCAGAATATTTCTTTGATGCTCACTTTTTTGTTGCAGGCACCATAACGTCCGAGTAATTTTATCGTATTTATTATTATAAGAATTTTATTGTTATACTGACGTTATCAGATGATTTTTAACCGGCACTTGACTGGCGATCATCTGGCGGTGGTTACCGAAAATTGGCAAGAACTCGTCCAACCGTTTTGCGGCTGCCTCTTCAGCAAATCGGAAGATTTTATCGGCAACATGGTACGAACTTAACTGATTTATTTATTGGTAAATAAAAACCCGCCTCGGTTACACGCGCTATCGGATCAGCGAACGCACTACGCTACGGCAGCATCAGTTTAGCACTAAGCCATAATATTCCGGAGTTGTGGATGTTAAATAACACCACTCATTCACTAATGATATAACATCCGTGTTTAAACAATTAATAATTGCAAATATGTCAATATGTTGAATACTGAACTCAAAATGTTGGGATTAAACCAAAGTCACTTTGATAAAATGTGACTAGTTACTGATTTATTTTATTTTAATATTTCAACATTGTTTATTATTATCAATTACCAGTTTTATACTTGACGGAAATGGTGTACAGTCAGCGATAGAGTAGTTCGTGAGATCATGATTAGCGAGAGTCATCTGACTTTTGGTAGTATTTACTAAATGGCTCAAAAAATTTCAGCTCTAAGTAACCTTTAATTGGTATGAGAAAGTAATTTTCAAACTCTGATAATATAGTTTAGGCAAAGTCGACTGATAGTCTATGATGATAATCGTAATCATCATTAAAAGCGAAAATCATTCAACATTTTATTTGTAATAGTTTAGTATCAACTACAAATACAATTTTCAACTTCTAATAAATAATAGAAACACAAAAGATATCCACAATACTAAAAAAAGTCAGAACTTGACAAAGATCATTGGAAAAACAAATGTTAAGTTTAAAGCTGATAGAAAAAGAAATAAGCGGATAAGAAACAGAACGAAAGTAGTCAGATTGAACAAATGTTGAAAATAAAAGAAATGGAAGAAAACCTCAATTGAGATGGAGGAATTATCTAAAAAAGCATTGGTTTCAAAAGTTATGAGAACGTGATGTAGATGACGTAAAAAATATATGCAACGGAATTAGAATTAGAGGTTATAGGGTTTTCAAATTAAACGAATATGTTTGGATTATTTTAAATTGTAAGATTGTACAAAAACCTACAACTCTTATTGAGTATTTCACAATACTTTGCTATTTATTTTAACTTTTTCAATGTTTACCATGTCTAAGACAATTCCCCAATATTCGTAGGTCATGACAAAATGACATTGTCAAATTTTTACCTGGTAATTTATTGTGGTGTCAGTAAATTAAAAAAAAAAACTAAGTATGAATTTTTCTAACTCTGAATTAATTAATATGATTTATATAATAGGTGAGGCAGAAAAAATACTTTGTTGGCACTAAGACTTTACAAGGCGAGATACCCTAATAGACGTATACCAATTAGACATTCTCTTCAGTGTTTAATGGAACCGTTTGATGCTAGTGGTGGTATTGAACATGATAAACTGAAAATGGTAAACTGGAATGCCACCAAAAAACACAAATATCATCCCTTCCATAAGCAAATACATCAAGAACTTCATTTTTAACAAAGTGTAAACTTTGGCATCGTTATAAATACATATAGAGGCTGATCCAAATTTTTTGTCTAAAATAACGTTTGCTACTTTTCCCAGTAATGGTGCAGTTAATCATGCATTACTATTTAATAGTTGATCCATTCTAGGCACGGGAAGTGCAAAATCAAAACCTTTGGTCACTGTGGTGTGGAATCATAATTATTGGACCATATTATTTCGCGAACCACCTTCTCGATGATAATGCGCAGGATCTTGATGAACCACATTTGTTAGATCTGAATGTTATTGACTTCTTGAAGGAGTTGAGGTGAATCATACTGCGAAAAGGTTAAATATCTAATTAATAAAGGGCAAACTCATATTACGTCATAATAATAATGAAAAATAAGACAAGTTAATTCGTACTGTACAAGTCGTGGAAGTCAAACTTATTACATCAAGAATATCATAATTTTAAGACAATTGTTTCATAGACTTATATAGAACAAGGCATAACCATATTCTCAAATGGAAAGTATGTTACGTTTTGTCGTTTTCATTTGAATATTAGGTCTTTTGAAACAAAAAGTAGTACATTCTTAGTATAGGTATATTGTTTCTCTTAAAATTATATATCATCATTTTAAGAAGGCAACACTTTCTAAATAAAGAGATGATACAACCTCAAATGTAGAATTAGTAATTTAGAAATAAAAATTCGGAACATTTTAACTACAACGAACAATATGTCTCCAAAATATCATATTGGCTCTCCAGGACAACATCAATATTGTCAGTACTAAAAATAAATTGCATCTTAACATCAGCAACACCGCACAAAAACTTCTATAGTCTTTAATTACAATGTGCCTCGCCACTTACCACTATGAAGGATCTAGAGATTTTATTTGACCAGTCGTTCTCTTTTGTACCTCACATTATTATAATGGTTTCCAGTGCAAAGCAAATTTTTGGATTCGTAATAAGAAATTGCAGGCATTTTTGTAGTTCAGCTACCGTTAAATTGTTATTTAACTGTTACGTTAGTTCCAAGCTTAACTATGGCTCGCTGATAGTGTCACCAATTTATAACTGCTACACTCAGTCCATTGTGAGTGTGCAGAGAAGGTTACTAAAGTATCTAATGTTCAGGGAGGACGGTTTCCATCCTGAGAGGGGAGTTGATCATGATCTTCTACTAAGACGGTTCGTTATACTGCCTCTGAGCTTGCGCAGAGACTTGCAATCTGTTTCATTTCTCTATAAGTTAGTTCATTGCGGAGCAATTACGCTTTCATGTGCCGCGGCTTGAAGGGAGACATCAATCAACTTTCTTACCAAAGTTACCCAGGTACAATATCCATTTTCAAAAAGCTATTTACAATATGTCTGTTAAGTTCAACAAACTATCATCGTACTGCGATTTATATTATGATGGGCTCCGATGGGCTCCAGGCCATGCTTCGGCAACTTCGATTGGCGTCGAGTTATCCGTACCGATAAGTCTTATTCTTTTCTTTCTCATTCTTTCCTTCTTTTTTTTTAGCTATAAGATTAATAGATTTAAGATTAGTTTCTACGTTCCCTGGTATATATATATATATATATATATATATATATATATATATATATATATATATATATATATATAATTCTTAATTCAAACTCTTGTCGACTAGAAAATATATTGAAGATACAAAATCTACAAACAAAAAATCGTTTTTTTTTTGTGAACCTAGTACCTACTTGTAGAAGTTTTAGCTCCGCAAAGCTGTATCTTATACGCGATTGAAACTATAAGCCATATTTATTAACAAAAAAAATAATGAAGTATATATTGAAGTTCTAACCATGAACAACACGAAAATATATAAAAATGAAACAAGACCAAGAAGTGATTTTGGCTAAATCTTACTAATTTTAAGCTGAACTATTTCCGAATATTGAAACACTTCCCATGACGAGTGCAGATCAATCAATATCTTGTCCTAGAAATATCCATATACCCATAATAGTTTAATAGTTATTTAACATTTAATTTAATTTTAGAATTTCTGCACTTGAGCACATTTTGCATGCATTGTAAGACCAAGTTTTGCAAAAGAGTCAAAAACAATTAAAATTAAGCTAGGCACCTAAAAATAAATTATAATGGGTGTATTGGGCTCCAATAAAAATAGACAGAAAAGCATGACAAATTTTAAATTATATTAACGTAATGTTGATATCTAATTGTTTTTTTATTATATGTAGTAAAATTTACTAAGAATTTCGAAAACTTTATCGTGCGCCGATATTCTATTTAAAAAATAAGTATATTGATTACTGAGTTCTAGTTATACTTCTTGAAATAAAAATTGCCGTGAAATTTTACATTTCAATTAGCCACGCATATTTCTTTAGTACCAAAGGTAAAGCGTCACGTTAATTCGGCAGTGTTTAAAGCGCTTTAAAATTAAGAGCAGCCCTTTGGGGGAGACGCTGTCTCGTTATTGTTTCGATATGACCTTTTGACAAGTGCGTGCGCTCACCCAAGTAATTATAGAGTTAGAACAGTACCTTCAACACGTTTCTACTTTAACAAGTACTTACGGTACGAGGCACTTCGCGAAGTTTGCTGTGAAAAGATAATCGCTTTAGGAATAAGTTGATGAATTTAACTCAAAGTTCACACGCAACGCAGAAGTTTATCTCCTATGATGACACTTGTTTCGCTAGCCATAAGAGACACTTTATAATCGATTGTTTGTGTTAAAAAGTTAAATGTGATTTTGATTATAAATCTGTCGCAGTAGTTTCCAATCTGATTATTATTATCCACAAGGAAACTTAAAAAATGGTTTGGAAAATTGAAGGGCTCAATATCTTTAAAAAGGACCGACAGTGCAAATTACATTTTTAGTTTGGGGAGCATAAAATTTTATCTAAACATGTATTTTTTTTTGTTGCTAACATAACTAAAACTGCCAAGATAAACAAAACACAGAACTTAGGATTAGTAGTCAAGTTTTTTTTCCAAGCTACTTAAAGACCAGAACATTGAGAGTTCTATGACAATGAAATGAATATTTTTTCAAATAAAAGACGCTCTGCATTATATAAGTTTGATAGAACCTATTAAGATGAAAATTATATATAATATACTTTAATATTTATATATACGTTTTAAACAAATAGGTAAAAATATGATATTTGCATATATCATCTCGAAAACCGCCTGTAATTAAAAATACATTTGAAAATCAACATCGACGGCTGAATTATTAGGGAGGTTATATAAACATTTCACAAAGATAATATTCAGTGTATTCCATTTAAAATTATATAACATAGACTTCCATGCAAAAAAGAAGATGTTAAGAGCTCTGCAGGCTCCTAGTAGATCCATGGCTTGGTTGACTTTTTTATTCCTTCTTTTCTCTCTTCTACTTTTCTTCTCCATCTGTTAATACATAGTTCACTTACGCCTTTCAGCACCTCGTTCATTCCTCTCAGCTTAGCCATCCTTCGGCCAATTCCGCTCTCTAGTATTTCCTTTGGGCAATGTATCTTTTTTCATGAGCTCTATGTGTCTTCTCCATCTTAGTCTATAACCCTTTGTTGTGCCTACAATATTAGGTTAAACAAAATGGCTCTTATAGCATTATTGTTTCTTCTATTCCATCTGTCAATAACCTTCTCAAACTACTAGCATCTTTTGCTCGCTTTTGTCCATTATCCATGTTTCGCTTCCAAAGAATAGTATGGGTCTTAGGACCTACTTGTAAGTTTTAGCTAGACGGCAATTTGCTACTAAGTAAATTTACTCATGCATTTGTTTCCTTTCAACAACCCTCTTTGAATTTCTTATTTCAGATTTGGTTTTCTAACAAATTCTGCCCCCACTTTCTCAAAACCTTGTTTTCTTTTCATTCCATTCTCGCTGCTGTTCAAGACGTTTTTGTTGTCACTGCTTGTCACTTGTCACGTCTTGTCACTTCTTGTCACTTATGACCTATTCTCGTTGTATCACACCTTTCTTTACCTCAAAAATCTCACTTATGTTGGCTTCGATCCGTACACAGCATTTCGTCTCATCGAATGTAAGTTTGTTTGTTCTAGTGAAGTTGCTGTCTTTCCCTAACTCCTTGCTTCACTTCGTATTCTATTTTGGGGATCAATAATTTCTTTATATATGGGATTTTATAGGTTACATCTAATAGGGTTTTTCCTCTATAGTTCACACATTAATATCATCTTTCATATGAATAGGAATTAGGATTGCCTCTAACCTTCTGCTCCATATTTCTTTTAGCAATTTAATTCATGAGAGCAACCAGCATTTGCCTCCATATTTAATAATGTCCGCTGCTTGGAGGCAATTTTGTTTTTCTTAGTTGACATATAGAATTTTTTAACTCTTCTCTCCTCTTCTAGTTATCTAATGATTCCTTTGAACTTCTTTGTCTTGTGAGTTTAAGAAGTCCACAAAATATTCCATCTACAACAATAATATTCTTTATTTATATATACTTTTTGCTCCTTGATATCCAGATGTGTTTTCTGCATATCATTCTGTTAGAAATAATTTTCTACTTCTTCTATGTGCTGTAATGATACTTTCTCTTTTTTCTCTTAATATTCTTTTACATCTTATTCCATGTTCTTCATGTCTAGCGTGGTGTGTTTTAACATTTGCTCTCTTCTTTTATTTCTTTCGTTCAATTCCATTTCACATGTTTTAACAAACTGCTCTTGTATTTTGCTCTTTTCTTTATTTATAATTTCTTGTATTGACTGTATTATTTCGGTACTTATTATAGTCCACGTCCCTTTTAAATCAACAGTTACATATTATAAGTTTCTTCCTTTAAAGTTTTCTGCACATGTATTTTCTTGTTTTGTTTGTATTCCTACCAAAAAGTGGTCGATGTCAGCGCCCGTCTATTAGGTTGGTAGCAGTTGTAGTTTTTTTCTCAAATTCTTTACCAGTTTTATCATATGTATTTTTAAGTTATAATCCCCTTCATTACTAGATACACTATCTAATTCACTAGAAAACTCTTCCTTGGTTTGAATGTCTTTTTTTTCTCTTTATTCTAATTCTCAATGTGCAAATTCTATCTCAGATAGGATTGAACTATACGTTTATGGACAATGGAATTATTTCTTATTCTTATTTCTCTTATTACTTTTATTTCGTTTTCCTGAAGTGCCGGTATATCAAAACCATATTTTTGTATTACTTGTGTCAAAAGTTTTAGCCGCTTACAAACTAAAAAATTAATGCGAATCAAGTGTCATTAAGTCAGAACCATATATGTAGCTATAAGATAATAATATAGTGGCACTGCTAGGGTAAAAAGTGATGCGCCGCAGGTGGCTATGATATTTCTGTAGAGAAGGGGTATATCTTTTACGCATGCGTCACCCCCAACTAACTGAGTTGCCACATTGCCGTAATTTTTCTGAAGATATTGGCTAATTTTCATAAGAACGCGAAATCAGTGTCTGAAATCCGAATATAATTGGCAACGTCGAGCTAAGAATTGCTATTGCCAGAGAATACTAAGTCTGTACCATAGTTGTTTTACATTTTTGGTTGTTATAATTCTCTCCGTACATTATTCGTGTTTTTGTGAAGAGCTTGTTTTGTTTGTGGTCAAAACTGTAGGGAAAAGACTGCCTATATACGAGTAAGTGTTGACTTATGTACAAGTTAATTTAAAAGATTTAAAAGTGGTTTCTATTGGACTCCCACTCACAAACTTGTTTAATTTGTGCTTCCAATACTTGTTCCTTTACCAAATTACAACAAGTGTGGCAAATATGAGGACCTAATAAGTCAATAAGACAAACCCGAGTGATTTAACAAACTGCATAGGAGAGACGTTTGGGTAATATGTTCTAGTGTACAAAAATTTCAGGAAATATAAGAAAACAATCACAAGAAATGCCCCTTGACAATTACAATTCCTTGTAAAACTCAATGTGGGAAAGTTTTCGTTTGTCATCACTCTTAGAGAAAATAAATCTGTCAAAAATTACACTTTTAGAGTCACATTTCGTGAGTTTGACTTTATTTAAATTTTCAATAGATGTTAAACTAAGTTTAAAAAAACAAACTGTTCGTGATGATTTACGGGCACAAATTCGGGAAAAATTAGCTGGTATCGTGTCTACAGCGCTTAAAGAACAAAAACGCTAAAATACTTACAGAATTATAATAATGACGCCGATCCGTGTGCTGTAATTCAGCATAATATTAACTCTAGACTTGCAGCTAATTTCTTTAACAATGCTTTCCACATCTTAATTCTTTTTTTTGCCTGAACATTTAATGGAATTTCGATATATTATGAGTAAATACTGCCGTAAAAATGCAGCATCCAAACATTGACGACCTGCCAGCGGCCATGTTGGTTATTGGAAGCTGCAAGGCCTTATGGGTCGAACGTCAGAAAATGCGATTAGAGCTGCCATTGGTTAAAAACGAGATGTCAAATCTCGCGCATGCGCATTTTGAACGGACCTTCGCGAAATTTTGTTACATAGTTGCTTCACGTTTTCGTGTACTATTAGCGTAGGTAGGGCCTCTATATGTCTAGTAGCTATATGGTCAAAACGCACGCATTTCTAAGTTGCTTATTATAATTTTTTTACCTCATATTTGGTGGTTACGGAGTTCTTTTTTCAATGATATATCGTAATCGTTGCTTTTTGTGATGCAAACTCTAAGTAAAATTTTATTAATTGAACTGAGGTGGCTTTTACTTGATGAAAATCTATTTATCAAAATAAATAAGAACTAAAAGTTCAGATTTTCACGAAATTATATATTTTGCCATGACAATTGTTTCGACAACACCGTGTCTTTATCAAATGTAACATTTGATGGAGACACGGTGTTGTCGAAACAATTGTCATGTCAAAATATGTAATTTCGTGAAAATCTGAACTTTTAGTTCTTATTTATTTTGAAAATTTGATTAATTGAAAAACCTTTCAATAGTTAATACAAAATACAAAGTATTCAGGGAGTTCACTCCTTAATTAAGCATTTCTTGAAGTACTATGCACACGAAGCTTTTTTTATTCACCCTATTCATTTAATGTCCCTTTCATTTGATAACACTTTCGGGCAATTACAAAAAATTAACTCGTATCTCTTCTCTTTAATTATCGCGTTCGGCAAATTACTTTGTCATAAATTTTGAAGTAGGTAGTAACATATTTTCTGGTAAGTAATTGTCCCGCCAAATTTACGACAAAAACAAATGTTGTGTCACTCCGGCCCCCCTATTAAACCGCTTAATACGCGTTATCGCGTTTTTATCAAATTTACAATGTATATAGAGTTTCGCAATAAAATCGCGATAAAATACAATACGCCACTTGACCGCTCTATTCGAGCAAGCTTAAAAATTTTACGACCCTTATAAAGCATGAAAAGGACGTGATTAAAAAATACATAAAATGAACATAATTACGTCGTCAATCATATCGTAGACGTGTTCGCAATGTTAGCTCATTAAATCGTTCGATATTTTTAAGGTAATTTCTACAAAAGAGAAACTCATTGACTTTCTGATACAATTGGTTGCCGGCCTTGATAATATTACCTTCAAAAAGTTCCAAGATCAATCAACACATCGAACCAATAGGTTAGATGGGGTAGAAATTTTATTGCTCCTCGGAGAACATAAATTTCACAAGAGCACGTAGTTGCCTTGACTATCAAATGTTATAGTATAATGTATTAAAAATATACAAATTAAAAAGTACCTTTTCTGAAAAGTCAGCAACCGGTGAAGTATTTTAAATGGATTATCAGAATGTTAGAGGGTTAAATAGAAATACAGAGATGGTTCTTATAATGCAGCGTGTTTCACAGAGCATCATTCTCCCTAGAAGTGTTTGATAAGGAAATCTTTCCAAATGACTTTTCAGTGTACAGAGATCGAAATAGATCTTACCAAAAAAGAAAGCTCTTGAGGATATATAGGTATAAGGGTAACATAATTGCAAAAGATATTAATGGACTTAGTAAGACTAAAAATACACATTAGCTGATCAAGCTTCATGAATAACAATTAGAGGGATGCTCAATTTGACATTTCAAAACTTTTTTGATTGTAAACAACTAAATTAAGTTAGCAACCTTAATAATAACATTTAGGGTCCTGTAATTACTTCTTGACATTGTCAAGTCACAACAAATCCAAATAGTTTTGGTGATGAAGATCATCCATCTCTTGTTTTTAAACTGAAGTTGCAGGCATCGGCTGGAGTGATTTGCAATCGTTTGACGATATCACTACAGCAGTTACATGTTTTTTGGTAAAATATGTGAAATATTTAATACATGTGTTCCAAAAGCAACAGAAAGAATGGATATCCAGTGATATTTTCAGGCAGTATCAAAAAAGATAATACAAAGAAGAATACATTAGGAATTAAATGTAACAGGTCTGGTAAAAACGAAGATCAAAGAAACTCAACTCATCTTAAGGCTAAATTAAAACGCGATATCAAAATCTCATATAACTTGTATCTTGATGAGATTCAAGAGGATATTGTTAGTGACTCCAGATCTTATAAATATACAAAATAAAATATATTTGAATTAAAAGGAACATAATGACGGAGCAAATACTACATCACCATATACTGGAGACTGTTCTTTATCGGAGTTAGTATCTCTTAGCCTTATTGAGGACAATGTGGTGTGGCAGTGTGTTAAAAGTCTTAAGTCAGTATGAACTGATAATCTACTATTTTTTTTACTTCAACCCCTAACGCTACTCTATAATCTAGCTTTGCAGATATTTGGAAAGGGGTAAAATTATACCCAATTTAAAAAAAGGGCGATAAAACAGACAAAAAATTATATTGTCTGCGTTCGCGGAGATTTTTGAATGTATACTTTATAAAAAAGTATACTCGCTGCCATAAAAGATATCAACATTTCAAGAGGGTTTTATCAAAAATAGATCAATTGTCTTTAATTTGTGTAGTATAACTTAGATATTACAGAAAGCTTAGATGATAAATCACAAGTTGATGTTATTGCGAGGGCTTGTGTTTCATCCACATTATTATTTCAACAAATATTTAATGAATTTGGATTTCATACTAGATTGGTTAAGTTTTTTCAACCATATCTGCATAGTAGGGGCCAAACCGTGGTGGTACGGGGTTATGTTTCATCACTTATAGGTATTTCTGGGATCCCTCAGGGCTCTAATCTGGGGTCACTACTATTTATCCTCTTTATTAATGATTTGCCATAAGTGATTAAGGATGTGAATGTCTTTTTGTTTGCTGATTGCTTGAAATGGATGGACGACTGTATAATTCGTCAAGAAAATTTAAACAGAATTCTGGAATAATCTAACAAAAATAAATTAAAATTTAATATTTATAAATGTTGTGTCTTACGCTTTATTCAGAAAAATAATTTGACAATCTTTTAAAACACATGTAAACTGCATACCTATGTAAGACACTCTAGGGGCCATAAAAATTTAAACTGCATTTGCAGTTATATATATTTTACAGTACCCCAGCATAATATGAGTCCGTGTTATGACGTACATAAGTATGCCGTTGAAAAAGTAGGAAATAATTTCTCAGATATCTAAATTATAAAGAAACTGGAGTGTAAAATATTGAAATAAATTAGGTATAAATTTACTGTCAGGAATAAATGATCTCGTTTACAGAACTGGAAAGTCATTATTGTTTTCACAAAAATTACCCCCGAATTAACAATTGTCTTTATACACCAATCAATGTAATGTGTAGACTATCTAATGACAATCAGAATGCATTTGATATTTTTAACGTAACTATATCGCAACTACGCAAAATTTTACAAGACACACTGTAATTGATGTTCTTAGGAAGAAACCTAGTTTTATTTAATTTCTATATTATATATACTTGCGTGTGTTTGCGTATCAGGTGTGTGCTATGGAACGTACGCTAAAATTAGGTTGTGTTATACATGTACCATTTGTAAGCAATAGATCACTTATCCAACAAACAAATACATATTAAGTAATTATTCGCAATAACATCAGGATTTCTACGAGCAGTAGGTAACCATTTTTGTGGGAATTTTGACTGTCTTAGAACCCCTTTACCAAGGCGAGCTGATAAGTCCCAGCCCTGACATTGAAAACAAGGTTTTTAAAATTTTTGTTTTGCTATTTTTATTTAAACATAGTCCCTAGAAAGACAAAAACTTTTTTCATATCGGTTCTGTCATTTAATAATTCAGTCTTCATTAACCGAAACGCCGACCTCCTCAAAATATCCATTCACAGCAACAATAACTTCCTTGTTGCACTCAAATCTCCATGACAATTTTTGATGTTAGTGAATAATGTGATTTGAAATTTGTAAAATTGTTGGTACATTGTCATCATTTCTTTGTTCAATAGATCCAATAAATGTGCATGGAAAAGTAATTCATAAAATATGATTCTCTTGCATTCCCAAAAATGCTAGCGAAAACCTGGTTAGCTGCATTGCCGTACAATTTTTATTGTTTTTTTTTTTTTGGGTTTGTGTGTTTCTTGCGGAAATTGCTTTTGGTGTTATAAAAATAATGGTTTTTTTTTTCGATGTATAGAACTTTAAGTTGGCATTACTGTTCAAGATGGCGACCGATTTAACAGCTGTCAAGTGATTTATTCTCAGTTTGGTTTAGCAATTCATCATGAATAGACTCACGCCTGAACAACAATTGCAAATAGTGCAATTTTATTTAGAAAATAATGGTTCTGTGCGGAATACGTATCGCGCACTACGTCCATTTTATCGTCGACAAAATCGTCCATCAGATCAGTTAATTCGATTAACCATGGAACGTTTTCGCACCACGTTTACTCTTATTGATAACTCGCATCCCCAGAGAAGCCGTACGGTGCGTACAGAAGAAGCTATTGCTGCTGAAGAGCATAGCATTGAGGAAGACCCGAATGAGTCCATCCGCCATCGAGCACAGGAATTGGATTGGATCCACTTTATGGAAGATTTTGCAGAAGGATCTTGGTTTATGTGCTTACAAAATCCAACTCGTGCAAGAATTGAAGCCTTCGATTCGTCGAATGAGCCCAAAACGAGATTGCCGTTGTTCTCGATTTTTGTTTAGCGATAAAGCGCACTTCTGGTTGAATGGCTATGTCAACAAACAAAACTGCCGCATTTGGAGCGAAGCTAATCCTCAAGTGTATGTCGAAACACCGTCACCTCCAGAAAAACTGACTGTTTGGTACGCTTTATGGGCTGATGGAATCATTGGTCCGTACTTCTTCAAAAACGTTACACTCCATGGTGATCGGTATAGAGCTATGATTACTATCATTTCTGAATTGAATAACCATGATGTCCAGGAGATGTGGTTTCAACAAAACGGCCCAACATGTCACACAGCTCTTGCCACAATCGATTTATTGAAAGACACTTTTGGTGACAGCCTAATTTCACGTTTTGGACCTGTGAATTGGCCTCCAAGATTTTATGATTTAACACCGCTAGACTACTTTCTGTGGGGCTATGTAAAGTAATTGGTCTATGCGGATAAGCCACAAACGCTGATTAATGAAAAAAGGTATTTTTTCTCAACACCAACGCATTTTCCATAACAATTAGAAGCCAATAATGTACTTTGTCCATGCGAGCGAGTTATCGCTCGTTTTTTATTTCTTAAATTACTAAAAGCTTTACCTAAACCTTGCTAGAATGTGTTAGGGACAGTATAAATGGAAGATGAATAAAGATCACAATAATATCCCTCTAATTGTACTATTGAGCACATTTAAATAGGTCATATCAGATGAATATCATTAATAAGCAGTTTTTCTGGGACCTACCACCAAAATGTTACCAGGGCCGCCTTGAAAGTGTCAAAAAAAAAACGTCTGCGTAGTTGCTAAATAGATGATTCTAGGCTATACATTATTCCCACTTTCCGGAAAATGTGCGAGGTATCTCTATTAAATGTTGCAGTTTTGTCTCACTTTTCCATTAAAAAAAATCACTGAGATTGTGCATACAGCATTGATTGTTATTTTATCGATTACACGGGTCTAAAAAATTAAACTTTTTGCCAGATGTTTTAATTTTAAAAACTGGTTTATATAATTTTGGTAGGATGATTTTTTAATATCCAGCAGTAGTCCGTCATCACCGTTATGTTGCATCTGCATTGGTATCGCCGTTCCATTTCATAAATGTCCTGGTGAAACCACTGTTCTCCGCTAACTGCGCCAAGATTTCCAGGAAAAAAGGTTAAGTGTGAAAACAGGACGATGAAAGTGTTAGTTAGTTGTTATAATGTTTATCCTTCCCAAGAAACTTATAAACTTATTTTTTAAATGCAACCCATGCATTTTTCTCGACATTGGTCATTGTCTTTGCATAATGTTCTTATCTGAGGCCCAACAAAAAGACCCTTTATTTTGGCAGCAGGTATGGCTGGAAATTTCTCGCACAAATATCTTAGACTATCCATTTTTGTCTAGGGCTTTAACAAACTACTTCATCAAGCCAAGTTTGATATAAAGAGGCGACAGTAAAACTTTTTTGGAGTCGACTCTGTTAATACATTTTTGCTACCCGGTGAAAAGTTTGTTCTAAAAGGCCATTCTATTTGAGTCCACGGTACTTCTGGTCCATGAGGAACTGGAATAGCAGAGTTAAGATTGGGATACACAATTTGTTTCTTATTTTTTCTGTTGAATCCTTGAACATTTCACGAACAAAAATAACAATCGTCATTGTGATCCCTAGCCTCTCGCCATACAGCATCCACATCGGAGCTTAAACATTTCTTCCTACCTTTTTGTCTGTTTCTTAATGTTATTTGGATTGTTCATACAATTACTTCTTTCCATATTTATGCGTTCTAGAACGCTAGAAATACGCAACAACGAAGACAACAGCCGCGGAAACAGTAGCTCAACCAATACTGCGCACAAGTAGATTACCACGCTGTGTTAACGCTTCTGCGCTAACTCTTTTGCTTTGCAGAGAAATTTAATATTACCAAGTAATGCCAAATCACATTTAACATGATACAAACATATTCTCGACATGGGTATCTATATTAATAAAGGAAGATTTTTAAAATATAGAGCACTATAAAAAAATGACGTGATAGAGAAAAATGTGGCGTTTTTTGGATACCCTCAAATATATATATATATATATATATATATATATATATATATATATATATATATATATATATATATATATATATATATATATATATATATATATATATATATATATATATATATATATATATATATATATATATATATATATATATATATATATATATATGGAAGTTTTCTTCGACAATATAAAATCAAAAACCAACTTGCAGTGTCAGCAAAAATGAGTGCTAATTGCGCTCGGAGACTCGAAGGCGATAATCAGTATGATTATCATACAACATAGAGAAACATCCAATAACTTATTCCAAACACTTCCTCGATGGAAGACCCGTCTTTATTAAATCGCGTGCGCCGTGAATTTAAAACAAACATAAAATTTTCGGTCATTTTGTATAACCGTACAAAAATCAGAACAGTGCCGTTAACGAGGCCGATGGACATATCGGAATGTATATGTATGCAGAGAACGAGCTTCCAAATTGGTTTTTCCGAATTTGGACCGCGCATCTTCAGTTGTCGTTAATTAAATTTACTCTTTTTGAATTATGCATCCCATGGGTACTCTCAGCAATAAGTAATCCATTTAAATGCGTGTAATTACGTTAAAAGTCAGTATTATCATAATCGTCTAGAATCATCGGATAACTACTACTGAATTTATAGTCGTTTATCAGTGTTGTAACATTTGTGTCTATATCTAAAAACTGTTAATATAATAAGAAGTACAATAACAGATTTCATTAAGCAATAAATGTACAAAAGAATCTATATATACACCGAGCGAAGTTCAACCTCGACTATTGAAACTTAACTCTGGTAAACCGAATATGGTATCCTCCCATACTAGAAGCTAGTTTATGCAGATAGTGCCAAGATCAATTTACACAGCAATTAAAATAAATTCCGTTTCTAAGAAGTATATAAAAATATTGTTATCTAATGTACCGAAACTTTTTGATGTATAATTATATAATAAATGTAGCGTATATAAATAAATAAAGAAACTATGTATATGTCCCTCAATATAGTACCAGCTATTCAATAAGCCAAATAAATATATTTTGAAAATTTTGAATTTTTGCGACATTGTGATTTATCAAAATGATTTCGCAAAGAATCATAAATCTGAATGCTGTTATAGGATTTTGCTCACAAACTTCTCTTTAAAGATTTAAGTCAGAATTAATGGCCTCAATGTAAGTGCAAATCAGTTCAAGGAGAGTTAAAATAAAACTCATTGGCAAAAATTTGCCCCTTACCTGAGGTAGCACATTTAAGAAGCTCTGAAGTGTAGATTGCAAAAAATATAGGACCAAGAATAGATCATTGGGGTGCATTACTGGGAAAAACAACATAATATCCGTAAACCGGTCCGGACTGACCCGATAATAATAACGCTCACTCGTGCTATTTGTAATATATAAAAACCGCTAATACATTGTAATCGCCAACATTAGCTAAGTGTCAAAGCCGTAGGCTGTTCTTCTAAAATAATTCTTCTAAATAAATATTTTTTAAAACGAAGTCTACTGGATCAAGATTATAAGTGGCACTGCGAACAGGACTGACCTAGAAACAATTACACAAAATTTGCAACTACTCATTGTTAAGAACTATCTCTTTTGCACATCTCGAAACTTTAGATCTTGAAATATTAGGGACGGAAGAAGTAGAAGAAATATGGCAATATTTAAGAATGCATTACCCTAAAAACGCGTTTAGGACGATTAATCAATTTTCAGAATTAGCTGTTATTTGTAAAACGGATCTTATGATTTTATCGGAAATGGCAACCCTCGTGTTAAAAATACCAATCTTTAAATGTTCTTCTCTACTTCACTTCAAATTTGAACATTGCCACTTCACCAGTGGTTAAAATTTAAATCAAGGAATCAATTAGAAAATAGTTATTAAATACTTAAAAGAAATGAACTAAGCGAACCAGCTCGAACTTGCTTAAACTTGCTTAACCCATTAAAAAAATAATAAAAAAAACTTTTTTGCTCTGAAATTATTTATTTTGTTGCACTCAAGAATACATTACCCGTCTCAAAAAATAAAAATGAAAACTCGACACATACAAAAAAATACTGGTGCGTAAACGAACCACTGTGAAAAAACATTAACTAATGTTTTGAGGCATATAAGATGTAACATATAATTTATACATAAATATACAAAAAAAGTTCAAATTTGACAGAAAACAACTAAAGGTAGATTGTTTACCAAATACAAAAAAACGCATAATATTTTATGGTGCGTGAGCGCACCACTGGTAACACCCGATTTCATTTTTGGTGATATTTTACAAAGCATGAAGTATGTCAATGCACATTACACTTATTACAAACGTAAATTGTGTAGCTGTGGCAGATTCTACATCACCTTCGGGCTTTATTAGCATGAACAATCATCAGGTAACCTTGATTATCATAACGCACTTCACCTATGGCAGGTGCAAGACTTCTTTGAGCAATTGTTTTATCAGTTTTTAATAGTCGCAAAGCAATGTAAGACTTAAAATCAAATCAATGACTTCGTCATCAAAAAACATAAATAATATTTCAAGCAGAGTTTTTCCAGAAAACCTATTTCGTAGTTGCTCACATGATCTAAATTCATCGAATATAGTATGTACTCAATCTGACCTTTCTTCCATTTGACAGTAGAAGCAAGCCTGTCGTTTGCAGAAACCATACGTCTTCATTCCAATTCCAGGGTTTCATCATCTGATGAGTCCCATTCAGGTTCAGTAGTTGATGAATTACAGGAATGTTAAAGGACAGTTGTATCATTCGGTGTATGTAAATCGAAAGTTCCAAAAAATAAAGCATGAAAATATGGTATTTCCAATGTAGGTTTCCTGCGATGTAGACTATATGCTATAGACCTAAAAAATGGCAATACAAATCCAAAATATATTTTTTAACTATTTAACGCTTTTGTTGACTTTTGAGTTCATATATAAGATCTTTCCTTTACACATAAATTACCGATTTCTGCGGTTTTATGTCCTTTAGTACTGATAATTATAAAACTTCTAAATAGATGCGCAAAAATATTGCCTGGATGTGACAAAAAAAAAATCATAGAATCATAGGTGGTAAAGGGTAATTCAATAAGGACTTCCACATTAAAATAATAAAAAAAAAACTCGGAAGAATATAAAAATATACAAACATTTTTATTTGCCATTTTAGATTAGTGTATTACAACTAGGTATGAATGATGACCCCCGCGACTCGTGGGGCATGACTTAATTCGTTTATTGAAATTTCCTATCACTTTTTGACACAATTCAGGTTCCATGCCGGCTATTTCGCGTCTAATCTTCTGTTTCGGCTTTGGAATAGTGTTTGGTTTATTTCTATACGCTCTGCTTTTTAGATGCCCCCAATAAAAAATCTAGGGGAGTAAGATCACATGATCGCGGCGGCCAATTGATATCGCCGTTACGTGAGATAATCCGACCATGAAACTTGCCTCGCAGCAATTGCATCGTTTTTCGGGATGTGTGACAAGTGGCTCCATTCAGTTGGAACCACAAATCTTCAATGTCCATACCTTCCAACTGCTCCTAGAAAAAATCAGATATCATGTTTCGATAGCGAACACCATTAACCGTAACAGCGTTCTCCGCATTATCCTCGAAAAAAGGAGCCAATTATTCCTCCGCACCAAACAGTCACTTTCTTGATGATGCATTGCTTTTTGAACAATCTCTCTTGGATTTTCTAATCCCCAAATACGAGCATTGTGTTTGTTTACAAAGCCGTCAACGTGAAAATGTGACTCATCGCTAAAGACGATTTTCGTTGAAAAATGAACCCCTTTTTGTCGTATACATTCTGCAAACACGAGGCGCTGTTGATGATCTCGAGGTTTCAACTCCTGAGTTATTTGGACTTTATATGGGTGTGATGTGTTTAGATCTTCGGCTACACTTTCGCAAACAATGGCAATATTTTGATCTGACCGACCTGCACGAGCACGTTGAGGGGCTCTGAGGTTAGTTACAGATTCAGTTTGCTCAAATTTCTGAACCACATTCCAAATTGTCCTCTGAGAAGCCCGAAATGCATTTTTTCTTGATCAACCATTTTCATAATAGGCTTGCAAAATTTTTACACGTTGTTCGGTCGTATATTGCTCCATGAACAATTTTGTTTATGTTTTGAGGTTGGAAGTCTCATATGATAATAAACAAATACAGTGGCATTTCAAAAATATTTCAGATTGTAATGTGGAAACTCTTATTGAATCAACCGTTACATTAACGCATCACTAAGACAAAATGCGTTAAACTTGAGAAAAACTAAATCATGGGTTGAAACGGTTTCTATGCATGATCCTAAAATTCTAACCAAAACATTTCAGATAAGTCATTCTCCATAAAGGTCTAATAGGACACTCACTGTGAATAATCCTGTATATTTATTATTTAGCTGCTATTATTAATTATTATTATTGTTATTTATTAATTGATTATACTAACAAAATTGTATATTATTTATATTTGTATTATACTGAAAACATCCAACACTTTCTAATAAATTTTTGTACATGGTATGACGAGTAATAAAGATCACTTGAATACTGCAGCAATAAGCGCAATAAAAAGCAACAGCTTTCAACCGCGCTGCCCGAAATAAACCTTTTCCTACTAATAATCGGCGAGAAAATATTAAAATTCGGTTCTCCAAAACACTTCCGGTGTTTGACACAAACTTTGTGTTTTTATTATTCAACGTTAACGTGTTAGTTAACGCTAGCGTACACAAAAGCACAGCGATGGTCCGTTTCCGAATGCAATATAACACATCCGACCTTGCCGGTACCTTTACAGCCTCGTCGACCGATAAAACTGGCGAAAATGAAACAGTAGATGCATTGTGGCCGGAGATATAACACCGGCAAAAAGAAAAGCGATATGGCGGCGTCACTGATTTCTGTCTACAGGAAGCAACCGCGCCGATAAGTGAAAAAGTCCGGCACAAGCCAAAGCGAAAGAGAACAACGTTTAACGAGTAGATTTACACGGCGGTAACACAATGGTTACGCCTGAAAATCTCTTGCCCATTCTTACGGATGTCATGCCTTTAAATAGCGTTCTAATTTAGGCGACTGTACCGAGTTTTATCGCTTCTGCGAATGAAAGAATAGGGCGTGACGTTTTCACGTTGATCTCAATGGTATGGCTCGTGTTTTTGTTGTCGTCATTGGTCACCGCATAGAGCCCATGTGGGCAACTCTCGGCCCGTTGTAAGATTAAAAGAAAAAATTATACTACTCACTCATAATCACGAAATCAAGTTAGCTAGCAAACCAAGCGTTATTTCTTCTTAATTGTTCTACACTAGATGATACCAAGACAACACAGAAGAAGCATGTACGCTAAAATTATAAAGATTCTAATGACAGTCCAAAACGATGGGGTAAGTGAGAATGCAAATATTATCGAATACGTTTTGCGTGGTATTAAATCAACGATTGTAGACATAAACCACCAAAGATAGCTAGAACGCTACATGGGAAGGGGACTCGTTTAGCTTACAATTGGGAAACAGCATAAATATAGAATGTGAAATGAGCAAAAAGAATACATCGGAAGAAGAGCTGTCGAGAATATGGAAGAATTACGCCTTCAATTTTTTCAGAGAAGATGACCACCCCAACCAACTTGTAAGCTCCCAGCCGAGGGCCTATCTGGCCCACCTATATCGAAAGACGAGATCGTCTATGCACTTAAAACTGCAAAAGAAGGCCTCGGTGTGAAAAAAAAATTAAAGTTATTAGATAATAAAAATGTGAACATCTCGCTGGAGTTATTTAATCGTACTTATGACACTGGTCACTTTCCTTCAGAATTTTTACAGTCTTTTTTAATGATTCTGAGGATGTCCAACGCCGTAAAATGTCAAGATCCTCTTAATTAGTTTAATGAGTCATCTTCTGAAACTGCTAGTTCGGATCCTCCACACCAGAATATTCAAAAAGTTGGGAGATTTGAGTGGGGAAACGCGGTTCCTGTTTAAAATTAGCCTTGGTGCAAGAGGGGCAGTATTCTGTATCTGTATGTATTATTTGTCGATTATTTCGACAATATCAATATCAGACAATACATAATCCAGAAATTCCTCCGTAATGCACTATTGATCGCCCTGAACAAATCACATACCGTAAGAACGATGTGGGACCCACCTCCCACCCTGCCAGCCACGATCTTTAAAACTACCCCAGTACTGGATCCACTGGACCTAAAACCAAACTGGGCGTCACTGAGAAGCGAGTTGGACTTGAGAAATCTAACCAATCTCTGCTTTAGAACCTTAGAAAAGGTCACTATAATGGATATAGGACGATAGTTCTCCAGTTATTCACTTTGACTTTTCACTTTTCACTTTCCTTAAACAAAACTTAAAACATTCTTTGTATATAGATAGCATCTGTGAAGCAGCGGTTTATAGTTCTGCCAATATATTGACATCAATATCAAAAAATCAGTTGAGGCTGAATCTATTTTGAATGCCTAACCTATTAATTGACAATGTTTTTAGGGTCCAGGTTTCCATTACATAATTGTTATATATGGTATTCTGCACCATTCTATGATGGATCTTAAACGAAAGAGACTGATCACAGAGGAAGGGTTTGAACCTAATAAATGACTCTCTTGCCAGTTGGATTGAGCATTTTATTTCTTGTTGTGGATTCCATGCATCATTTATTGCAATTCTAAGATATTATTAATGATTTAACCTGCTCTATGGATTCGTTATTAATGTATGTAGTTGGTTTCTTTGCTTTCTGTTTTTCTATCTTAAGACTCTGTTTATCCGATTTATTTATCCACAACCACAAATTGTCAGCGTTAATCTTTCTTCTTTCTTTTGTACTACTGACGCGCCATTTGTTGTTAAGACTTTTTATGTAACAAATTCGTAAATAAATCGATCTATCTATCTAATGATCATATGTTTATCTTTATGCATCTACTTTTTCGAACACTTTCTAGTTTATTCAGTTTATTCAGCATCATTTGTAAATTTTCGCTGTTATCAGTAATTAGGACAGTGTCACGTCATAGCTTGGGAATTAATTCCACAGTTCATTTCATCCAAAGCATTGGTAAATATGCTTTCCTCATACAAGTTAAACAATATGGGTGACAGGATACATTCTTGGCGAACGCCCTTGAGGATTTCGAACTCCTCTGTAATAGCCTCCCCCTCCAGTCTGATTTGACCTGTTTGATTCCAATACAGATTTTGGATTATCCGAATATCTTTATCCTCGACATTACGTGCCCAACACAAAGTGGTGTTCCTCAAGGTTCAGACCAACACTGTTTGTGATCAATATTAATGATTTTTAGAATTTTATGATACCAACCAACAGCTTAATATTTGCAGACTATATAGGTTATAGCAAAATTTTTCTTAATTTTCCTACTAGAGCTGTTTTAACTCGGATTACTTTGCTATTTTCCATAGTCACATCTCGTAAAGGGTAGTCTTCTGGGGAGTTCCAGCTATGCCATTTTTATCTTTTGCCTTTAAGACAAGAGACACTGGCAGCCATTTTTTCGCTCTTTTAAGATAATGCCAAGTTCAACTCCATTTAGCACAGTTTGCTGGAGATTCATAATAGGAGAGATTTGTTAACTCTACATTCTGATATACATGATTACCAGACAAGATCGGGTAACTTATAATAATCTCACGTTATCGTAATGATTTAACATTGACTGGCTTTGAAATATTTCCCATTTAGAAGCACCTAAATTAGCTATGTTTATTCGAGGTATTGATAAATAGTTCACTGTTACTGAGAAATTGCTCGCTTAACCCATTTTGTCCCAGTGGTGCGTTAATGCATCACCTATTCTAGGATTTTTTTTTCACACCCAGGAAATATTTTTGCACATACATATAGAAATTTTATTATTATCACTACTAAAGGACATAGAACCCTAGAAATCGCTAATTTATGTGCAAAGGAAAGATCCTATAAATGACTTAAAAAGTTAACAAAAGCGGTACATAAATTTGTATCACATTTTCAAGTAAATCCAAAATAGTAAAAAAATACTTTGGATTTGTACTGCTATTTTTGTTAAGTTTATAGAATGTAGATTACATCGCAGAAAACATGCATTGGAAATACTATATTGATTATGCTATATTTTTTGAAAATATTTACTGGTGCGTGAATGCACCACTGGTTTTATATGTGAAACAGAACATTGTTATTGCAAGTCTAGACAAGTCAGCGCATGTAGAATAAACATCCAACAATTAGCATGTTCTTTAGTATTAGTTTGTATCTTGTGCAGTAAACGTTACAGTTCGTAAAATATGGTGGCTATGGAGGAGATCGTGATGGATGAGGACAATAACAATAAGAGTCGTAAGTATTATTTGGATTTACGTATCCTTACGCGGTCTATATTCCACCCGACGTGGATACCTTGACTGACGACGAAGATATGAAGGGTAACATAAATTTACAAGAGTTTGGGGAACCAACTGATATAGTTGGAACTTTCGAGTTACATGCAGTTAACGATACAGCTGTCCTTCAACAGTCCTGTAATTCATCAACTACTGAATTGAAAAGAACACGTATGCTTTCTGCAAACGACAGGCTTGCTTCTACTGTCAAATGGAAGAAAGGTCACACTGAGTTCACTCACACACCTATATCCGATGAATTTAGATCATGTGAGGAACTAAAAAATAGACTTTCTAGAAAAACTCCGCTTGAAATATTTTTTCCGTTTTTTGATGACGAAGTGATTGATTTGATTTTGAAATTTCCGATAAAATATGCTCAATAAACAATAACAATACCCGCCATGAATTCTCGTTGTCAAAAAATGAACTTTTAAATTTTGTAGGCATTTTTTCTTCTCAGGTTATCATTCATTGCCACATATTTAGCGTTATTGGTCTACTGATGAAGACAAAGGAATTGATCTTATAAGAAAATATATGAGCAGCAATAGATTCCAATTGATACAGTAAAACTTGCACTTATCTGACAATAATCTGTTGGATAAAAATGATAAATTTTCAAAAGTTAGACGCTTCTTTGATGTAATAGATAAAAAAATCTTCAGTTTGGCATATTTTCGTTCAACTTATCCATGGATGAACGAATGGTACCTTACATTGCCCGCCAATCCTGCAAAATATTTACAAGGGGTAAGCCACTTCGTTTTGGCAAACTGATGGGTACCTATTTTATTCAATTCCATATGATGGTGCTCAAAATAAACCTCATTCTGACCTTGGTCTTGGCGGTGACGTTGTCATGAGTCTACTTTCTGTTGTGGATATAATTTTTTCATCATTCAAACTATTTGTACATTTAAAAACTAATGGTTATTTTGCCACCGGTACTATCCGGGAAAATAGAACAAATAAATGTCCAATGAAAAATTGTAAATCATTTGGTAAAAAAGACCGCGGATCCTATCTTTCAGCATATGAGTCCGAATCAAAAATTTCTGTTGTCTGTTGGCACGACAATTCAGTTGTAACTGTGGCAAGTAATGTTACTAGTGTAGATCCTGTCCAAAATGTAAAGCGCTCTAATAGAAAAAAACGGAAAGATGTAAATATACGCCAACTTTATGTAATTGCCCAATACAATAGATATATGGCTGGGGTAGCTTTACATGACAACGGAATTGCTAATTACAGGTGCTAGGTATTTGGAAAAAAATGGTGGTGGCCTTTATTTTGTAACTTACTGGATAGTTTAGTAGTGAATGTCAACTAAGAAGAGATTTCCCAGGTAGATTTTAAATCTTACATTGCTTTGCGACTTTTAAAAACTGATAAAACAATTACTCAAAGAAATCTTGCAGCTGCCATAAATGAAGTGCGTTATGATAATCAAGGTCACCTCATGATTGTTCATGCTAATAAAGCCCGAAGGAGACGTAGAATCTGCCACAGCCACACAATTTACGTTTGTAATAAGTGTAATGTGCGTTGACATACTTCATGTTTTGTAAAATATCACCAAAAATGAAACCGGGTGTTACCAGTGGTGCGCTCACGCACCACAAAATATTATGCGTTTTTTGTATCAAATCTGGTTCTATTTGGAAAACAATCTACTTTTAGTTGTAAGGGAACCACTCCGGGAGAAGACATTTTTAATTTGAAATTGAAAAGGTTCTGGCGTGCCATGGTTATGGAATATGCACAAATGGCGCACATTCTATGGTCGGCTTAAGTAAGGACTTCATCGGAATAAAAAGCAACTGAATTAATTGTGATTGATTGATTAATTTGATACTCTTTCATTGCAATATCCAACAAGAGAACTTGTGATCCATTCGACTCCAGAATAATATGAATATGGTAGTGAAAACCATCAATTTTATTGGATGTCGTGGGTTTATATGACGACGCGACGTAACATATTACTGTGAAGTGAACACAGGGAAAATGCTAAAATATTTTTACGAGTTTAGAAATGACTTAGCGGATTTAATGCAAATAAATCTGAATTGAGTGGCACGTAATGGATATGTGGCTTGGCATTTAAATTATTTAAATTTGAAACGTCACAGATGTTGTCTGATAAGAGTTAAACTGAAAAATATTGCTGCGCCGAAGAACTTAGGTTAATGTCGGCACAATGTTCTCACAAATTTGGCGAGTTTAAAATCATGAGTTTATTTGCTACTCAAACACAAAGGAATGTACAAAATGCATTGAGATTTGATAAAACTCCCTTCTGATATCTTAATTTTAAGAAATTTGATTTGAGTAATGCGACTTCTATAAAAAATACCTCGAAGATCATTTCCCCTAGCTTAGAAAATTCGAAACATGATTGTTTTGTGCGTTTAGTACTACATATACAATACGTATAATTTGGAAAATTCTTTACATCTTTATCAGCGAAATTAATCGAAACATGGATGTAATAGTGTTCCAATTTCTAGCTCAAGCGATTCCGCTGTCGCTATCTTAGCTTCGCAGTTTGTAACAAATCCAAATTTCACGATTTAATAATAATGTTGCACCTATTTTTTTCATTTTATCTTGTTATCTCTGGTTGAAAACTATGAATACTATTAAATGCTCCACGCAAACGTACCTGGTATAGAGAGTGCAGAGAAAAATGGCCCTTGGAATTGCGTCAATTCTAGATCCGCTTTGGACGAACAGACGCCGCTAATGAACTCCCCGAAATTACACGGAATTTAATCCATTAATTCTTATAATCGCGGTACCAAGCAATCGTGTACCAACCTCAGAAAATCAAAAATCGGCTATTCATACAACTAATTACATTATGAAGGGAAGCTTCGGGGTACTTTATTAAATTTGAGCCTACAAAGGGTTAAAAACGCCGATAATCGTGTCTGATGGGGGTTAATAGAAAGCCGTTTGGCGGTCTATTAATTTTTAAGTTAATGATCGTGCAATCGTTTACAACGTTTATTCGGTGTAGGGGGACAAAGACTATCGATGGTGTGTCCTTCAAGGTTTTTCTTTCCGAAAAGGGATATTTTATCCGCATGGTTGGAATGCCTTCTTTATTGTTGATATTTGAACTGTTGTGTTCAAGAATTAACTACTGATTACTGAAACAATATACAATGTAGCAGCTTGTCTAGTACCCAATGTTAAAACATACTTGAAAATTGAGAAAAAAGGTAAGTATCACTCTAAGAATTATAAATTACCAATTACCAACAATAGTGGATTTTCAAATTTTAATATATTGCCATTGTTATCAGTAGTTTCCAAAATATTCGAAAAAATGGTTAAAGAAACAAACGTATTCTACAATCTTCAATTTTACGTAAGGGTGATATACACTAGATTCTATGAAATATCTATATATAAATAAGCTTCGTTGTGCATCATGGGGAATCCTTCTCATGTGACCATACTAGGACAATGGCCTATTTTTTCTAGAATGGTTTTTGGTTTCTTATATCTTAAGATAGTTTGCGGTCCCAGTTTTGCAACATCGTCTCCAATGTCCATTCTCAACTGGCATTATTCTTTGCTGTCTTTTATTGAATCTCCATATTTTTGACCCATAAGCAAAAACGGGTTCTATAATTCGCTTCAAAATTCTTATTTTTGTGTTTTTTGTGATTTTGTTATTCCATAACAGAGAACGCGTATGTCGAGTTATCCGACACCTAATGCAGAACACGAACAATTTAAAACAATTACATACATAGGAGAACCCAGTGAAAAAGTTTCAAAACATTTGTCAAAATATGGTTTAAAAATAGCTTTCAGAGCTAACAACACAATAGGAAAATTTTTAAAAAACAATAAAACGAAATGTCCAAAATCTCAAAAATCAGGTGTCTGCAGGTTGAAATACAGATCTTGTCCTGAAATTTATATTGGACAAACAGGTAGATCCTTCAAGCAACGCATTAACGAACATAAAAGAGCGAACATAAACACTGAAAAACACATTTTTTACGAAAATTTTGATATTTTACATACAGTCACAAAAAATAGAAAATTAAATTTATTGGAAGTCATGGAGATTAACAAAATGAGACATTCAAATGTATTGCTTAACGATGTCGAAAAAAGTCATGTAAAAATATATAATTTCGTGAAAATCTGAACTTTTAGTTCTTATTTATTTTGCAAGGGTAAGTACCTTTAGTCTATTTATCTTCTAGGTAAGTTTGAAAATAATCATTTTTGTCTTGTGTGCCTGTCGATTAACAATATTTTTCTTCTTGTAGTTTTCTGTCCTCTACATAGTTCTTCGATGTCTGAACAACAACAGTCTTTTTTAAGGCTATAGATGGTAGTCGAACCTAATGATAATTTAGATGACGAACTACTTCAGTAAATATCAATTGCTAGCGGATGCTAAACAATTTGTTTTGGATGTTTACAATTTTATAATAAATTCAGTGGTGGAAGTAGGAGCAGCAATAAGAACAAATGGCATAGAACGTAATAAATTGCTACTTTGTACTAATGTTTTTATGCACGTGTTTCAAGTATTGCTCAGCGAAAAAGATTGAAAACATACTTATATCTCGCTTAATTAATTAATCACGAGGTCGGTTGTAAAAGCACTATATTTCTGGTTCAAGTTAGCTCCTTTTTTAGCAAATCTGAAATTGCTTCTTATTTACTTATTTACAGTACTTATGCTTATGCTTATCGAATACTGCTAAGTCACTATAGAACATAGGACTTTTCCATATACTAATAATATTTATAAAACAATTATTTCTGATTTTGATTTTAAAAAAATTCCTAGTCATGAATTGTCAAACCTAGTTCAATGATAGAGTTTCAAAGTAAATCTAAAAAATGGAAATAAATTGTATTATTGTAAAAATTTCGAAATTTTAGGACGGGGCCATAAATTGGGTCGTACAAATTACAGATTCTCAGGTCAAGTTTCGCAAAATATTAATGGTTAAAGCTCTCACAACAACTCATTAGCGTGCCCCGTTATTAAGCACGCACTTATTTTCTAATAAACTCATACCCTATCGTAATACACCCGAATTTTGCCAGGACACAAAACGACATTTAATTTTGGAACAATCTAGCCGAAATTTTGGGTCCGGCAAATAACCGCTTTGTTTCTTTTGTTCGGAATTACAGAGTACGAAATCGAAATTATACAGTTTAATTTTCGAGACAATTCCGAAAATGACACAGCCAAATGCTTTTTTATAATCAATTGAGCGCATTTTTTTCGGGAAAACGCTATAAAATCAAGAACAAAGCTATCATTTTGGGTCATAGTTTTAATGTTGGCGTTTTTTGCGGTACTCTATGAACTAATTTGATGGAACGTCGGTTCGCGTTGCGAAGTCTCCGGGAGTTTCAATTTTGAGCCCTTTTTATTGGCGCAAGCTATTTAGATTTTGCGCAAAAATAGTACAATTCAAATAAATGATTAGGTGGAGCAAATTTTTATAAAGCTTGGACTGCCTGTAAGATGTGTTGTTATACTTCCATTTTAACATACTAAAAGTCCTGACCAAAAGGCCTCAAAAAAGGACCGGCGTCTTGAAAGTCGGTACTTTTGGGGAAAAATCTTGTTATATCTTCAAAACTATCGCATATATCAAAAAATTACAAGAGAGCAAAATTGAAGGGCATAAAAAATACGTGGAAACTATGCAGAATTTTCAATTTTGATATTTTTTGATATATGTGATACTTTGAATATTGCTTTTGAAAAATCGTCGCTGGGCGAGACCAGTCCGCAGCGCCTAGCACGAAGCAGCTTTTTATTATAAAAGGAAAGAGCTTCGCGGTTTCGTGTGGTAAAGGGACGCATTGTTTTTCTATTGTGCTCCTGCGGACCTCTATGGAACTTTCTCAAAATCGGTGTAATTTAATTCCGCATATACCCTGTATGAAATGTCCTTCACATCTCGTCGAACTTCAAAGTTACAGCAAACATCGTTAAATATTAAAATTTGCACAAATAATGATATTTTTTCAAATATCTCGCGCCCTGTATAATTGACGAAATCTGAAACTATGAAATGAAATTATCCCATCTTTAACAGTTTTTCATTTATCGCCAATAATTAACCCACAAAAACGGATATTTTTAGGATCTTTTAGATTTTTTGCGAATAAACGACACACCCTGTATATGATTCAAACAATGTTCGAAGTAGAGGTTATGGCCCTTGATCTTGCACGTTTCCTGGTTCAAACATTTTTTGAAAATAGTAAATGGTAATGATAAATAAGTATTTTCTGCAACCATGCACTGCGCCATAATAATCAATGACGTCATCGCATCTCGGCATCTTGATTTTTTCAAATATCCCGAGCAGCTTATGTGATATACGAAAATCGTAAATATAAAAATTGTAGCTCTTAATGCCTATGACACTGTTTGAACCAATTAGCCATATTTTTTACGATTTTTCATTTGCGGCTAATCATTTACTCTGTAAAAGAACAATTTTCTAGGTCTTCTAGATTTTTGCCTATAATTTGAAAACCTTGTATATAATTCAAAAAATGCCTGAAATAAATGCACTGGATCTTCCGCGTCTGCTGGTGAAATAATTTTGCCGATCGGGTGAACGATTATGGAGAAAAAATATTTTTCTAGAAGCTAAAATTACCAAAAAAAAAATCAATTTATTTTAAAAAATACTGCACCCAATTTCTACCGTTTAGATGTGGACACGAACTTTTACTTCTTTGGTAAATTTGAAGTTGATATCTGCAAAATTAGAATTTTTCAGTTTTTTTGAATTTGCGACGCACCCTGTATGTTATTAAAAAATTGTCAAGAATAAAAGTTTATGGAGCCGTATCTTCTGCGTCTTCTGGTTTAAGATTTTTTTTGGTCTCGTAAACGGTTTTTGAAAAATAATATTTTTTGTAGACCCTTGTACACAAGATTTTTTATTTTTTTAGAATACTTCCCGACCCCCAGCCTCCCCATTTTCAATAGGTTCCGTCACGGGACAAAGCTGCATATATGTGCCAAATATGAATGCTTCAAATTTAGGACACTTATCATGTTTCACAGCAATGTCCACAAAACAGTCGAAAATCGCGAAAAAAAGATGGATACCAGCATCGGATCAGGGCCATTCCTTATAAGTTTATGTTAAGTTAAGTTTATATGGAGGGTTAAAAAGGAGACAAATTTTAATGTTGTCCAACAGTTCGAAAGTTATTCAGGAAAAACCAAAAGACGAGAACGGAGAACGGACAGAAAAAAAAAATTATTTTTTTTCGACGGTGATCATTTCTGTACCAATGGCGATCCCATAGGACCTACCGTTACTGAGACATAAAAATTTTATACCAGCACATATACTTTCGAAAAGTCACAAGGTTTTGTAAAAAAGTACCGATTTTCAAGATGGCTGATCTTATTGAGGCCTTTTGGTCAAAGGTACAACCGGGGACTTTTAGTATATTAAAAAGAAGTATAGTAACTCCTTTTTCAGGTAGTCCCAGCTTTATAAAATTTGTTACACCTCCCCCATTACTCAAAACTTAGTTCTATTGTACTAAAAATCATTTAAGAGTAAATGCTTCCAATTATAGTCTAGATCTGTTTAATACGAGACATAGACATATACAAGCCCGGCCTATGTCGATAGTACAACAACCTGCGAAGCAACAATTATAAACTTTTTAAGAAGATCCATTCATACACGTTTGAGATTTAAAAATGACCTTGGGGCATTAAAAAAAACATAGCCGTTGACAAAAGCCTAGATCTCGTTAAATGTTAAATGTTCTAAAGGAACGAGTTGAGTTTTTGGAAATTTTGAAAGAAAATGGCACAAAGTGCAGGTTAGTGGTGCGTGGAAAATTATCAAAAACATCAGTACCGCCTATGTCGGATCAATTTTTCCAGTAGTAGGGACGCTATATTAGCTAATAGCTTTAAATTTCGATTTATAACTCGTCATTTTGCATCGAGTTTCATATGTTGACTCAAAATTTTAGCAGTAAAGTTAAACACTTACATCTTGGCAACGCCTGGAACCACAAAAACAGGAATTAAATCAGAAAGTTTTATATGGCCATTAGGTACATAACCACAAATTATTTAAAAATTATAAGTATTCATTGGGTTCAAAATCCTTTTCGATACCTTCCAATCAACATTGATTCCTACCGCTCTATAGATCCTCATCCATTGCCCTAACTCTGATCTCGCCCCTCTGTCCTTTTTAACAATCCCTTTTTTCTCCTCCCTGTAGGCATCCAGGGGTAAGTATGTGCTTAGGTAATCGTTGGTCTTCCATTCCTTGGACTTGCTCCTACAACATGCCCTCCAATTTTTTTATAAATTCTTGAAATAATTAATTTTCAAAAATGATGTATTGAAGTTTCCTCATTCTGTATAGAACTGGCAGATGGTATTTATGTCAACAGTCGGAATTTTTGCCAACAAAAAGTGAATGTCGCAGACATTTGTCAGACCAATACAATTTTACAGGCAAAATTAACAGAAATTTTCCAGATTTCCCAGAAGATCTCAAAGACATTCCAAATGACTTTGATAAGAACTTGATAAATGTGTTCCGAGATCTTTTGAACCCCCAAGCTAATATCCATTTTCAAAACTATACTAAACGAAATAATCACTCAATGCATGTTGTCCTTGTGACAAAATGAGTTACTGGAAGCTTCTATAAAATGAAAGAACAAATATAACCAAACATACCACAAATGGTGATGTTTGCAAGCAGATCAGCATTTTTTAAATTTAATTCTCCAACAATTTTAGAGAAAAAACTTAGACTTAGGTTTATTTTTAGATTTGAGTAAGGCGTTTGTTTGATTGGGAGGGATATGGTATTAGAGGTAAACATTCTATTAAATGAAATCATACGTTTACAACAGAAAGCAGTATTTCATTGTTTAAGATGAACGTACATTGATCACCACGTCATCACAAATTAAATTAAAGTAATAAATAAAACAAAAACTTTAAGAAATACGTTTGTGGTTTAGGCAAAACAAAAAACTAGTAAATATTAGTAAATCGAAAATGATTTTATTTTGAACAAAACAAAGTCAACTCACCTTGATTCCTAATTGTCTAGCTAGAAGAATAAAACAAATGCCGAGTTTATCGATATGTAAACTACTGAGTTTCTAGAAATAATATGGTAGTGCTTCTGAACTAAAGCTTTTGTAGAGAAAGCTTTAAGCAATTACAATTAATGACTGTGTATAAAATATATGTTTACCTTTGCCTAATATTTATAATATTTGAACCCAGGATACCACGCTACCTAATCACAGACTTTCGATAACTGAGAAAGTTCCTTATTATATTATAAGTTATTCCATTTACAATTTTATTTTTGTATAAGTAAATTGATATAATATAGAATATATATGTATATATATATATATATATATATATATATATATATATATATATATATATATATATATATATATATATATATATATATATATATACATATACGGATTTCTCAAGACTCCAACTATGTAGATAACTGCTGTGTCATCTGCGAAAGACAAGATCATGTCTTCGAGGGAGTTCTTTATCCAATCATTAACGAACAATACAAACAACAGTGGTCCCAATACCGTACAGTCCAGTTTTAACATGACGGGATTCACTAACCACATTATTAATTTTAACGCCTTAATATTGAGTTCTATGAATTTAAACTTTCCGAAATTACAGAAACTCTGAGACAAAGAATTTTGAACACATTTCTAAGCATTAACGGAAATACACGTGCTAGCGTTGTACGAAATACACTCACCAATTGCCAAAAATATCTCGATGCAAACTAACCAAAACTAAAGAGTACATTACATAACTTGTAAGTTCTTTTTAACACTCAGTGCGGTTTTATGTGCTTTCCAAAAATGCAAAAACTCGATATTGCGGACATGAGAAAAATATAAGTTGAGACAGGTTGTGAGATAACACAAGTCAATTGAAACATGTCATACTCTCTCTTAGTCGGCTTAGAAAAGTATCTGCATATTGTCATTGTTTGACAGTTGTCAATTTAATTGTTTTGGATTTACTGGTGAAAAACTAAATCCGCCGTTTACAGAGAAGCGAATCTGGGACATACATGTGGCAGACATTTGTGTCGATTGACATGTATTGTATATTGGAGATCAATAAAAACAATCTAAATCCATTCGGTAGTTTAATTTATGTTCATGCATAATGGTAAGTAGCATTTAAATATATAACCACCCCAATCAATCTATAACGTATTACGAAAGAGAAAAGAATATTTATAAAATCTGGTGCTGACCCAGAAATTACATTTGATACAGGGGATCTTGTCGATTGGTTCAGTTAGCTTGCAATTTTGGTTATGACAAAATGACAAAAACTGGAAGACCCGAGAAATTGAATATTTAGCTCATTACAATCATCACTTTTAGTCAGGAAGATGAGGCAAAAGATTAGATATTCATTCATTTATTTATAAACAATACTGAGGGGGCTTTTACTTGATGAAAATCCATTTATCAAAATAAATAAGAACTAAAGGTTCAGATTTTCACTAAATTATATATTTTACATGACAATTGTTTCGACAACACCGTGTTTTTATCAAATGTAATATTTACTAACTACCTGCTACTAGATATACCGAAAAATGACAATAAAACCTTAATTAATGTTGTGAGAATTTAAGCTCAATAAAGGAAAAGTATTTGTTAGCATCACCAGTCAACACTCGCGCTCCTGGCTGTTTGCAAAATGGGGAGCGCGAGTCTGGGCCGTAGTTCGGCAAGTGACCAGCAACGATCGGTGAGAGGTTCCACCGTCCACCCACAACGCTCGCTGAAGCCTGTCATCCACCGGGCATTCACTTGCTCCGCGTGTGCCTGGCATAAGCAGTTGTTTCTTGTATTTTGTTCTCGATTTACGTCAAATAAACCCCTTTTTACTGTTTAATTTTTGTGCAACCATTAGGTTAAACGCCCTACAGATTTATTATCTATCAGTATTTAAATCTAAATGTTAAGCAATACATTTCAATGTCCCATTTTGTTAATCTCCATGGCTTCGAAAAAATTGAATTTCCTACTTTTTGTGGCTGAATGTACAATATCAAAATTGTCGTCACAAAATTTATTTTTTTGTGTTTAAGTGCGTAGCATAATTAGAATCTAGACTATTGTTTTTAAACGCTATTTTATGTTCGTTAATGCTTTTCTTGAAGGATTTACCTGTTTGTCCAATATAAATTTTAGGACAAGATTCGCATTTATTATATTTGATAAAGACATGGTGTTGTCGAAACAATTGTCATGTAAAAATATATAATTCCGTGAAAATCTGAACTTTTAGTTCTTATTTATTTTAATATCCTAGGAGTTAAGTTGTTTTTATTTTTTAGAAATTTATTTGTTAACTATTTAGGAGTTACTTAGATTCTGGAATTGCATTGGAAATCTTTTCAGAAAAATGTTATATTTCACTATATTGAGATCCGCGTGATTTGTAAATATTTTCTAATGATTAGTGTGGATCTTGTTGAGGTGACGAAATAAAATTCACAATGGCAAAATGCCGAGATAATATATCTCCGACAAATCATTCCGGTCTTGCATAATGTGATTCTCAATCTAGTAAATTTTCTTACCTTTTTTTTACGAATTAAACCACATCAATTGCAAGATAACATTGTTAATGATTTCAAGTGGCCGCATCCTTTCGATAAGTATCTACATTATAAACACAGGTATCTAGGCCTACATATTGCGAACATTTTAATGAACCTTTTAAAGATTATCACGTCATGAGTCCCCTACAGGCCATTTTTATTGTTTGTTTAGCAGCCTCCCAAATCCAGGGTAATTTTTACACTAACAATAATCAACTATATCATCTATCCAGTTTCGACTTAGTGACAGTGAAATTACCTTCTTAAATATTAGGGGTTCCGCGCGGTTCCAAACCAGTGCCTAGAATCGTAGGAGGCGATGACGCCGACATTCAGGACTTTCCCTACCAGACAGCGCTGTTTCTAGACGGAGAGCTCGTGTGTCAAGGTTCCATAGTTGGGCCGAGTTGGGTGCTCACGGCCGGTCACTGCTTCTTCGAGTAAGTATCCACATTAATTTTATTTCCCTTAAATCTACTCTGGGGCATATTCAGCCGCAACGAAGCCACTAGACTCCAAGGCAGCTGGTCCGTGCGTGTAGGAAGCAGCCAACTCTCATCTGGAGGCCAGGTAGTGTCGGTCGCTGAAGTAAACTTATACGACCCGTTTGACTGGTTCTCGACAGACTTGGCGTTGCTTAAATTGGAAAGTTCTCTCGAGTACGGACCGTCTGTTCAAGCTGTTCGATTGCCCGAAAAAGGCCGAGAGTTGAAAAGCGACGAGCCGGCAATAGTAACCGGCTGGGGTTCCACCATCGTTTATCTAGAGCAGTCCGAGCAGCTTCAGAAAGTTGAACTCAACGTCGTTCTCACAGAGGACTGCAAAATAAGTTACGGAAGTAAGGATTTTATCTTGTTTTTAAAATCGGTCTTAAATTAGAATTTTAGAAGCTATAATTAGCGACACCACGTTCTGTGCCCAGTACGCCCCTGGAGGTAAAGGTATTTGTGCGTACGACAGCGGCGCGCCTTTGGTGGCCAACGGTACTCTCATAGGCGTCGGAGAGTTCACCTTGGAGTGCGGTAACTTCATCGGAATTCCCGGTGGTGCTTTTGCCAATGTCGCCCTTTATAGGGACTGGATAACTAGCGTTATCGGATTGTAGATGGAATAAAATCGCCCAAATCGATTCGATAGTTTTATTTAAAGCCAAAGATGACGTTTAGCAGCTTTGAAATATGTTTCTCTCATTGAATCTTAGATGTGCTGCGAAAGAGAAAGGCTTAGAACTCCGATGTAGTAATGGTGGGGAAATTACTTTGCAAAATGCTGCTTTTTTATATTGGAAGTAGTGGAGAAATCGGCAAAACAGAGAGGAAAAAAATAAGTAGTTGGTAATTAGTTGGAATTCCTCCTGAATTCCTTCGTGCACAAAACGTGAACAAAATTACTGTGAAATTGAATTTCGAATATTTTTTTGAAACTTTTTTTTTAATTCAATTTTATTGTAATAATTTCAATAAAATGAACGATGTGAATAAAATCCAAACAAAATAAACAGTTTTGAAATTTTCTGATTCTAAAGAGTTTGCCTTGGTCTATTTTACATGAATAAAGAAAATTGACTCCAAAAAAAGACTAATGATATTGTCCGATAAATACATTTAACAATTCTACTTGGCTTTTGATAATGTCATAAATTATTTCAAGTAGCAGAATTTTTGTGATAACAGTCAAGCGTCATAGATAGACAACTTAAATATAATAGCGCCATTACTATTTCCGACGAATACGTAAGTTCCATCCAGGTTGTCAAACTACCGGAAAGAAACCGAGAGTTGAAAAGCGCTGGCCGCGGTTTCACGACGGACTGTCCCTTTTAATTATCAGTTGCAGCAGGTAAATTTCAATGTTGTGCTCACCGAAGATTGGCAATATAGCTACGGAAGTGAGTTCGGTTGCTTATATTGAAGGTGATAATTTGCAATATCAAAAGCTTTAGTCAGCGATACAACATTATGTGCCTAGTACGCCCCTGGAAGCGCTTTTGATCGCCAAAGGGGAGTGGGAAAATTCACTTATTGGATAGCCAGTGTCACTGGGCTGTAGAACACATCAAATTCTGGAAAAAAAGATACAAAAAAATAAATATACAACTTCTTCACACTGTATCTCGAAAAACACGTTTATGTAAACTTAGTACCTATAAAGTACTAGACGAATTAAGTAACGAATTAAACCAACAGACTTAAAAGGATATACCAATTGTTTATTTGTTATTATATTTTCCAGCATCTGTAAAATAACTTTGAACACATGAACATTATATATTCTTGAAACAAATAACGAATTGAAAATTTTTTACTAACAAGTACATAAAAAAGTTGCTGAGATAACTTCTGTAATTGCTTCGTTCAGTTTGAGGGGTTTCGCATGCCAGGCAGAGACGACGAACTCGAATGTATATATATATATATATATATATATATATATATATATATATATATATATATATATATATATATATATATATATATATATATATATATATATATATATATATATCATTCAAACTATTTGTACATTTAAAAACTAATGGTTATTTTGCTACCGGTACTATCCAGGAAAATAGAACAAATAAATGTCTAATGAAAAATTGTTAATCCTATCTTTCAGCATATGAATCTGAATCAAATTTTTTTATTGTCCGTTAGCACGACAATTCAGTTGTAACTGTGGCAAGTAATGTTTCTAATGTAGATCCCGTCCAAAATGTAAAATGCTGTAATAGAAAAGAACTGAAAGGTCTAAATAGACCCCAACCTTATGTAATTGCCCAATACAATAGATATATGGGTGGGGTAGATTTACATGACAACGGAATTACAGGTGCCAGGTATTTGAAAAAAATGGTGGTGGCCTTTATTTTGTAAGTCACTGGATTGGTTAGTAGTGAATGCATGGAAATTGTATAATATTGTCAAAGAACAAAAGATTTCCCAGGTAGATTTTAAACCTTACATTCCTTTGCGACTTTTAAAAACTGATAAAACAATTACTCAAAGAAATCTTGCAGTTGCCACCTCACGATTGTTCATGCTTACAAAGCCCGAAGAGATGTAGAATCTGCCACAGCCACACAATTTACGTTTGTAAATAGTAATAAGTGTAATACTTCATGCTTCATACTTTACCATAAAATATTGTGTTTTTGTTTTGTATCAAATCAGGTTCTATTTGGAAAACAATCTACTTTTAGTTGTTTTCTGTCGAATTTGAACGTTCTTTTGTATGTTTAGGTATAAATTATATGTTGCATCTTATATGCCTCATAACATTATTAAATGTTTTTTCTCAGTGGTTCGTTTACTTATCAGTATCTTTCTGTATGTTTCGATGTTTTTTTTTGACACATGCAATATATTCTTAAGTGCAACAAGATAAATAATTTCAGAACAAAAAAGTATTTTTTTATTTTTTTTATGGTTGGGATAATATGGGTTAAATAAGAATATGTACCATCCATACAAACTTATAGTATTTCAAGGAGGCGCTTCTATATATGTGGTATACGAACAAGTTTAATGGAATGTTGCAGATCATATGTTGTGGCCCGGTGAGAGTAGATTTAACAATTATGGACAAGCACAGCACTTATTGCGCTGTGGAGAACCCTCATAAAGTAGGAAAGGGTCGTCTACAGTCTAGTCTAGTCACATTTATAAACATTAATGGAAATTGCCAAAAATGTCTCGATGCAAACTAACTCTTTCCAAAAGTCGAAAAACTCAATATAGCAGATATAAGAAAAATATAAGTGGAGGTTGCTAGATTACACAAGCCAATTGCGACATGTTATCTAAAGTTATGTTATCTTAGTGGGCTTAAAAAAGTGTATGAATAATGTCACATTTTAACATATGTCAATTTAACTGTTTTGGTTTTACTGGAGCCATTTTTAGCCAGTTACCCAACGCAGCTTAACCTTTGCAGTAGGTATAATAGGAGCGGAGATTCTGTATAGAGAAGCGAATTTGGGTATATTGTGTAGACATTGCATAAACAGTTTTAGCCGATTGTGATCTATAAAAATAATCTAAACCCATTTGGTAGTTTAATATGTGTTCATGCATAATGTTTAAATATGTTTAAAAATAGAGAGAAAGGAATAGATATAAAATCATCGGCTGATTCAGAAATTACATTTGAACCAAGGGATCTCGTCTATTGGTTCAGTAAGCTTGCAATTTTGGTTAGTTTTGGTTATGTAAAAACTGGAAGACCAGAGAAATTCAATATTTAGGCCATCACAAATGTTCACTTTTAGTTCGGTAGATAGGTAGGTTATTTATAAACAATATCTTGAAAATGAATCTGTTTTTATTTCTCAGAAAGTCATTTGTTAACTATTTAGGAATTACTTAGATTCTGGAATTGTATTTGAAACTTTTCAGAAAAATCTTATTTGTAAATATCCTCCAATCGTTAATTAAATTAAGGTGACGAAATAAAATCCACAATCCATAATATATCTCCGGCAAATCATTCCGGTCTCGGAAAATGTAGACTGTTTCAAGTGCTATTCCATTGATATTCAAATATTAAAGATCCCCTTCGCTCATCATCATCAGGTACTTGGGCGGCTTGATTGTTAGATTTTGATCTGCAATTGTTCAGTTGGTACAGCAAAAAAAGTATTTTTTTCTGAATCGAGTAAGATTATCTTATCTTCTTTTTACGAATTAAAAGGATTGAAGTGACTAAGGAAATTCGGAGCGATTGGGACGTCGTAATTTATTTATGACAAAAAATTGCAAGATAAAATTGTTAATGATTTCAAGTGACTACATCCTTTCGATAAGTATCTACAATATAAACACAGGCATCTTCGTCCATATATTACAAACATTTACCTGAACCTTTTTGAAGATTGTGAACCCCCATCTGGTAATTTTAATTGTTTGCTTAGCGGCCTTCCAAGTAAATTTTACACTAACAATAAGCAAACAGACTCGTTCCTATCCAGTTAATGACAATAAATTTCTTTCCTTTAATATTAGGGGTACTGCAGGGTTCCAAACCAGTGCCTAGAATTGTTGGAGGCGATGATGCCGGTATTCAGGACTTTCCCTACCAGGCAGCGCTGGTTCTAGACGGAGAGCTCGAGTGTCAAGGTTTCATAGTGGGACCTATCAGCCGGTCACTGCTTCTACGAATAAGTACCCACACCAATTGGATTTTCTTTAAGCCTACTCTGGGGAATTTGTGGTATTAAGGGCTCTAGCCTCCAAATTAGCTGGTCCGTGCGTGTAGGAAGCAGCCAATCTCCTAAATCGATTGGATAGTTTTATTTCGAGCAGTGGATGACGTATGATGATGCATTGCGAAAGAGAAAAGCTTTAAAGTGCAACTAGTATTGATGGGGAAATTAATTTTGCCTTGGAGAGATAGGCAAAACAGACGAGAAAAAGAATTACTTGGGTCCTCGGAAGTTTTGGCTAGTAGAGCTATAGACTACGCAATCTTTTTAATAATTAGTGATACTTTCTCTGGAATTTCTGCGTATTATACGCCGTAATTCCTCGGCTGTTAAACGCCGAGAACAAGTCTCTGAAGAAAATAGTCGCATAAACATAGTAAAGTATTTTGTTAAAATTAAAATTTGTTGTTAAGTCGGTGAATAGCCGATGTTTTTAAAATCCAAATAAAATAAATATTTTTCAAATTTAATTCAGAAAAATTTTCAAACCACCAAACTTGTTGGACGAATATTTTTTTAGAATCGGTTTCGTAATATTATAGATTGTTTCAAGTAGCATCACAGATAAACAACTTATATATTATCGCCATTAGCATTTGCGCTAAACACATTAAATTGGGGTCGCTCAATAGTCTGCCTCATGATTACCATCGCACTGATCATTTCAGTTGTTTGCTTGACCGCGTCATTAATTCGAGGTAAATAACCAATAGATATCTACACATTGTGACCTGCAGAGCACTAAACACGCGGCTCCGCTTCTTTTGTATGTGAAGTCTACCACATGGTTTCAAACCAGGGCCCAGAATCGTTTGCGGTGAGGGTGCCGACATCCAGGATTATCCCTACCAGGCAGCGGTGTTATTGGACGGTGAATACGCATGCCAAGCATCCATCACAAGCAGCAGTTGGGTTATCGGCGTCTCTCACTGCTTCTACGAGTAGGTGTCCCCACTACTGACTTCTTCTGATTTTAACTTCGGCCCATTCCCAGCATAGATGGCGTTCGCCTCCAAGGCAACTGGTCGGTTCGAGTAGGGAGCAGCCAACCATCGTTCGGAGGTCAGGTGCTGCAGCTGTCTGAAGTAAACTTCTTCGAGCCGTACCAGAAATTCCTCGACGACTTAGCACTGCTTAAATTAGAGAACCCTCTTAAGTACGGACCGTCAATCCAGGTCGTTAAACTACCGGAAAGAGACCGAGAGTTGAAAAGCGACGAACCGGCAGTGGCTACCGGCTGGGGTTGCACAGCGGATTATTCCTTTCATTTAGCGGACCAGTTGCAGCAGGTCACGTTTAGTATTGTGCTCAGTGAAGACTGCCAAAGTAGCTACGGAAGTGAGTTCGTTTGCTTAGATTTAAAATCGCTATTAATTTGGAATTTCAGAAGATTTGGTCAGCGACACGATGTTCTGCGCCCAGTCCGCAGGTAAAGGTCTCTGCTCCGACGACGGCGGCGCACCTTTGGTCTCCAACGGTACCCTGTTGGGAGTCGGAGAGTTCAGTTTGGCATGCGACCAGGTCGTCCGACTGCCTGGTGATGCTTTTGGCAACGTCGTCCTGTACAGAGACTGGATAGCAACCGTCAGCGGGTTGTAGATTAAATAAAATTTTTTAAACTGTTCCGGTGGGTTTATTTAATAGCGCACATATCACCACTGAAAAATCTACCATTTTTAGTCAGTTATTGAAGGCACCTTAAATTTTGCAGTAGGTACAATAGGAGCGGAAATCTCGGTATAGAGAAGCGAATTTGCGTATATCATGTAGACATACATGTGGCAGACATTTGTGTTTATTTACAGATATTGTATAGACGTTGCATAAACTGTTCTCGAGGATTGTAGATCAATAAAAATAATCTAAAACCATTGGGTAGTTTATTTTGAGTTTATTCATAATGTTGAATAACATCTCCGCTTCATACATATAAACATCTTAGAATAGCTATAAAATCTGGTGCCGATCCAGATGTTACATTTGAACCAAGGGATTTCGTCGATAGTTTTGTTTATGGAAAAACTGGAAGACCAGAGAAACTGAATATTTAGGTTATCACATATATTTACTTTTAGTCAGATAGATACCACAATAGATTCATTCAATTACTTATAAATAACGTCCTAGGAGTTGAATTTGTTTTTATTTATCCGAAAATTGTTAATTATTTAGTAGTTACTTAGATTCTGGAATTGTGTTGGAAACTTTTCAGAAAAAGGTTATATTTCACTTTTTTAACATCTACATAGTTTACAAATATTCTCCAATGATTAAAGTGGATCTCTTTGAGATGACGAAATAAAACCCACAATAGCAAAATGCAGAGATAATATATCTCCGACAAATCATTCCAGTCTTGGAAAATGTTATGTTAGAAGGTTTCAAGTGATATGCAAATATTAACGATCATAGTTTCAGTCTAGCTCTGAAGAAGCCAACAGAATGTTTGGTGAAAAGTTTGCTAGTTCGAGTCAACAAAAACCAACGCAAGAGGAATCCAGAAGTTTTATAAAATGTATTATCAATCCCCTTCGCTCATCATCATCAGTTGCTTGGTTAATTTGATTTAGATTTTCTTATCTTCCTTTTACGAATTGAAACGCATCAAGTGAGTATTGAAACGCGGAATGATTGAGACGTCATAATTTATTTATGATAAAAAATCACAAGATAAAATTGTTAATTATTTCAATTGGCTGGATCCTTCTGATAACTATCTACAATCAGGAATCTAGGTCTATATATTGCAAACATTTGCCTGAAACTTTTAAAGATTAACACGTCATGAGTCCCCTACAGGCCATTTTTATTGTTTGTTTAGCAGCCTCCCAAATCCAGGGTAATTTTTACACTAACAATAATCAACTATATCATCTATCCAGTTTCGACTTAGTGACAGTGAAATTACCTTCTTAAATATTAGGGGTTCCGCGCGGTTCCAAACCAGTGCCTAGAATCGTAGGAGGCGATGACGCCGACATTCAGGACTTTCCCTACCAGACAGCGCTGTTTCTAGACGAAGCGCTGGTATGTCAAGGTTCGATAGTTGGACCTAGTTGGGTGCTCACAGTAGGTCACTGCTTCTACGAGTAAGTATTCATACCAATTGGATTTTCTCTAAACCTATTCTGGGGCATTTGCAGCATCGGAGGAACTAGTCTCCAAGGCAGCTGGTCCGTGCGTGTAGGAAGCAGCCAACTGTCTTCTGGAGGTCAGGTAGTGCCGGTCACTGAAGTAAACTTATACCAACCGTTTGAGTGGTTCAATTCGGACTTGGCGTTAGTCAAATTGGAAAATCCTCTTGAGTACGGACCGTTCATTCAAGCCGTTCCATTAGCGGAGAAAGATAGAGTGTTGAAAAGCGAGGAGCCGGCAGTAGCAACGGGCTGGGGTTCCCTCATCATTCGTCAGGAGCCATCGGAGCAGTTGCAGCAAGTCGAACTCAACGTCGTTCTCACAGAGGATTGCAAAATAAGTTACGGAAGTAAGTACTTTTTCCCGTTTGTAAAACCAGTGTTAAATTAAAATTTTAGAAGCTTTCATTAGCGACACTACGTTCTGCGCCCAGTACGCCCCCGGAGGCAAAGGTATCTGTACCCTCGACAGCGGCGCACCTTTAGTCGCCAACGGAACTCTTATAGGCGTTGGAGAATTCAGTGTGGAATGTGGCAACGTCGTCGGATTGCCCGGAGGGGCCTTTGCCAATGTCGCCCTTTACAGGGACTGGATAGCAAGCGTTAGCGGGTTATAGTTGGAATAAAATCTTCTAAATTCTTTGGGTAGTTGTATATAAAATCTTCGATAACGCTAAAGGGCATCTCTTTTTGGAATATGTGTCTATATATTTCGTGACACGACTTTTATTTTTATATCGAACACAAGCAAACAATACATGTATAAGGGCAAAAATTGTAGATACGTACAATTATTTAGCATCTTCTGTCTGATGGTAGTGTTCATATACTCCCGCACAGAGTGGAAACAGTCCCTTCGTAGGATCTTTTTTACATATCTTTCAAATTTTGTATTATTCAGTGCCTTCACTTTTGATATTGCTTTATCATACAAACACAGATTTAACGATTTTTTTGTCATTCAACATATTTAAATTTCGTGTTGCGAAGGATAATCATGATAAATAATGTATGTAATAATACATACAGAACAGAAACAGAAAAGTGGTATGATTTTCAATCTTTTGCAGATAGAGTTATAATGTTCTAGGGAACCCGCACATGCTATTACTCTAACTAGCTTGAAGTTTAAAAGTCCGATCAGCTGCAGAAACGTTACCCCACATTACAATACCGTAGTTTAGAAAGTCAGCAACTCCTTTAGCCCAATACTGTGCACTGAGTCCGGATCGATCCGAAGACTCCAAATCTTGCCCATGTCAAAGCAGGGCACTCAGTGTGTAGATGATACGGGGTCTCCACCCCCCTTCCATGCACCACCTGCACTCCGGGTCGCCTCCAATGGGGGCTTGCTGTTATATCTATAGTAACAAAGTTGACGCAAAGCGTATGCATTTAATAACTCTACGGAGAGAGCAGAACCGAGTACAAACATTTTTTTGAGGAAAAATATAACTTTTAGCTGGAATCGCGAAATTATTAAATTTTGAGAAAACAAAAATTCTATCCGTTCAAATATTGAGTTTGTCAAGCACTCAGGTATGGAAGAAAAGAAAAGCGAGGAACATTTTGCGGATAGTAAACTAGGAAATATCAGAAAGATGAAAACCTTCCCCATAAGATTATCTGGTCGGCCAAAAGTATTGTGAAAAATAATGGAACTTTTGCCTGCGAAATGCTCATTATTGCGTAAAAGACAATCCTCGAGTACACCAAAATAAATAAGAACTAAAAGTTCAGATTTTCACGAAATTATATATTTTGACATCACAATTGTTTCGACAACACCGTGTCTTTATCAAATGTGAAAAGGAGAATGACATTCCCAGAATATAAGCAAAGATGGGGAACATAATTCTGGAAAATGGCATAACGTATTATGCTATGTTTCTTTTGTAATTAAAAAGTAAAATGAATAAGTGTGAACAATATACAGTCCATTTAATCAGTGAGGAGGCCATATGCTCCACAGAACCGTCAAAATGAACATAACAACTATTTTGTAGGGCTTAAAAAGTGCAAATTTGAATTGATCACACATCAAATTAAAAAAATCCACTTTCGTTGTTGCCGATGCCTAAGATTTGCGATGGCAAAGTCGGTCAGAAAATCAAGAGAGAAGGTACCTCAGTATATTACCTGCTTCCACTCCAATACTAAGAATGGCCGCGCGTCCATATCACTCGTACGTGTTTAAGTGCGGACACGTACGAGTGACATGGCGGCCTCTGAAGATGCCAAGTGATATTTTGGCGAAACGTCAGGCGAATGATCCTACTCCAGGGTCAAACAACGTACGGATGAACACCTGGATTACCACCAATATATATATATATATATATATATATATATATATATATATATATATATATATATATATATATATATATATATATATATATATATATATATATATATATATATATATATATAATATATATATATATATATATATATATATATATATATATATATATATATATATATATATATATATATATATATATATATATATATATATATATATATACAGGGTGCTTCAAAAAATGTATACACACTTTGAACTTCCATAGAAAATTTATTTACCGTTCTACAAAGTTAAATTTCAGGAAAATAGAAAGCTGAAAGTCCAATGTAAATGAAACATAAATAACAAATGTTAATACTGTTCAAATTGGTGACCTGCAGCATCAATACAATTCTGAGTACGAGTCACCACTGATCAAAACGTCCAATGAGATTTCTCTACACACTGCTTGAATCTCATTCCGAAGAATGTCTAGGTTACGTGATTTACGTTTGTACACCTCATCTTTTACTGTGCCCCACAACAAGAAATCCAGTAGTGTAAGGTCTGGAGAGCGTGCTGGATACTCGATTGGCCCCCTGCGTCCTATCCACCGGCCCGACAAATTTTGATCCAGGTAAGCTCGTACGTCCCTGTGATAGTGCGGCGGGGCACCATCTTGTTGAAAATAAAAATCGTCATTACCGTATAATGCACGAATGGCAGGAAATATGCAATCAGCAAGCATTGTTAGGTAATTAATACCAGTTACAGTGCCTTCAAATCGAAAAGGTCCAATGAGTCCCCTTGAAGACAAAACCGCACCACACATTTACACCAGGCAAATTTACAGCTTTTTCAATTGTAATGTGAGGATTTTCTTCACCCCAGTAAACACAATTGTGCCTATTGACAGTTCCATTAAGTTTGAATTGGGCTTCATCCGACCAAATGATGCTACCCATAAATCCCGGTTCACGTATCACCATCTCCTGAATCCATTCACAAAATTGCAACCTTCGATCTGGATCGTCGTCATTTAGCTGTTGCACCAGCCTTGGAATGTAAACACGATACTTGCCTCTCTTCAGAATGCGTAGCACGCTGCTAGCACTTACATCACTTTCACGTGCCCCTTGCCTTGAAGATTTGTTAGGAGAGCGTTGAAACAGTTCCAAGACTGCCGTTGATGACTCATCACTTGTAGCTGTTCGAGGCCGACCGGAATGACCTTTATGCACATCACACACTGTTCCATGAACTTCGAATTTGTCTCGTATGCGTGTAATTGTTAATCTTGAAGGTGGTTCTGTATCATACTCCCTTCTCCACTGTCTTTGAACTTTTTTTCTCAAACTTCCAGTACCACTTAATAACCTGCTTACGTTCTTCAAAACTCAAACGTACGTTCCCCATGTTGATATTACAAATTCCAACTGATAATATAACATAGAGGGACGACTATGCTGGCACCTGGCGAAGAAATATAACATTAGCCTTGTAGAGCGGGAAAACTACAATAGTTTAAAGTGTGTATACATTTTTTGAAGCACCCTGTATATATATATATATATATATATATATATATATATATATATATATATATATATATATATATATATATATATATATATATATATATATATATATATATATATATATATATACACAAAACGGTAGTCGTGACCGGCTAGTTGAACAACAAATTTTAGTTAAAAGGACCGATACCCCAATTAACTAAAATTTGTTATATATATATATATATATATATATATATATATATATATATATATATATATATATATATATATATATATATATATATATATATATATATATATATATATATATATATATATATATATATATATATATATATATATATATATATATATATATATATATATATATATATATATATATATGTTTTTTTTTTTCACGTATTGATTCACGGATGGAAAAATATGATGACACTATATTCCGGGATATCATCCGTTCGCTTGTTAAACTCCGACTTGAATCCTGCAGACGTTTCGCCAAAATCTCACTTGGCATCTTCAATGCTCGCGCTCCGAAAACACTTCGAACACTGCAGGATTCCAGTCGGAGTTCAACAAGCGAACGGATGATATCCCGGAATATAGTGTCATCACATTTTTCCATCCGTGAATCAATACGTAAATATATATATATATATATATATATATATATATATATATATATATATATATATATATATATATATATATATATATATAATGAGGTGCCCTAATAACCAATATTTTTTAAATGGAAATCTAAGCCCATTTTTTTACAACTTAATAATTGAAAATAAATACTATTATTAATTTCTTAAAGAAACTTCCACTAAACAACTTGCTGAGTCGAACTTATTGGTGCTCAATTAATTAATTACATTAGATACACAAGATATTCTAGTTATTTTCGACGAAGAATCTCTCTTTACCAAAGTTACTATTCTTGAAACTCCCAACATCTCTCTTAAATTAAAACATTAATTCAACCTCTTTCTCTGGTCTTCTCTCCAATAATTTCCACATTAAAAATATTAAGCGTTCGATCAAAAAATACCCTTCACCACAACCTTCCAATAGCAATGAGGCCGAAAGCAATCCTACACTTTCCACCGACATTCAAAATATCACTGATCACATATCAAAAGTTCTAAAGAAGTATAACGTCAAAACCAGATTTGCCACTTGTCCAAAATCTCTCGACATCTTTGGCCCGTCAAAGATAAAATTAAATTTGAGATGCCAGGAGTTTGCGGCGTATGCGGCAAAGAATACATTGGAGAAATCGGACGAAAAATATCAATTAGGCTCAAGGAAAACGAAAGAACCTTACGACTAATACAAATAAACTCATCAACTGTTGCTGAACACAATCACGAAACCGGACATAAAATTTTATTCGATAAAACTAAAATTCTTCCATGTAATCAATTCTCCTATCAACGAAAAATCCGAGATTCTATAGAAATGTATAAACAACCTGACAATCTTAACCGCGACTCTGGTTTTACCTGCCAACATGGGAGTCGGTCATCCGAGACGGTGTTTCTGTCCCTCATTTAGCGCCGCCTCCTCAAACAATATGTAAGCAAGTACAGAGTAAAATGCGAGCCAGTTTCAGTCAAGCTTGGAGAAGCCAACAAGATGATTGGCGAAATGCCAGCAATTTTGACCCAGCAAAAACCGACGCAGGAGCAATATAGAAGTTTTGTAAACAATAAATACTAATATCTAAATATTATTTTTTTAAATTGTTTTCTAAGTTCTTGACTTATTTGCAGATCAATAAATTATTGTACCGAATTAAGAAAAACTGTTAATTTAGAAATTAATATCATTTTCAATTATTTTCTTTTACGAGGCCAACCAACAACTGTGTTTTGTGTGTTTAATGTTGGTCTAAAATGGGCCGATGTTAGTTAGTTTTAATATTTAGGAGGAATAATTAGAGATTACTATTTTCGTTTTAATAAAAAAAGCATTTTTTAAATTTTTATAAAATTATAAAGAACACAGACAACTGCGGTGAGAGCGGCATTCGTTACTCAACAAAATTAACATTTTCGGATATTTCCCTGGAAGAAGAATCGATTACATTGATTAATTTTTAATTTGATAGAATGAGATTTCGGTTTCATTATTGTTTTCGGCAACTGCTTATGACTTTATTGGTCACAGTCGTATAATATTTTGTTCTGTTTCTCTGGTTAGTTTTGACATAGCTCTTTCAAATATATTGCAATTCGGGAATCTGGAATCAAACCTAGTCAACGGAATTGAAAAATGCTTGTCTGGAACAGGACCAGCTGTGAGATCTCCAGGATGGTTGGCGAAACGTCAGCAAGTTTTATCAACCACCGACGCAGGTAGAATGCAGAATATTTGTAAATAGCCTTACATTATTCTGTGAAAGTTTCCTTTAAAAAAAATCTTCAGAAATCTTTGCTAAACAAGTTTAATAAACGCCAAATTAGTTTATTTGGCACGAACGGAGCGAGCGCTTAATACATGAGTGAATGAAGAAGTTTACAAGGTGTTGCATACTATACGCGTGTCTTGACCATCAGAATTGACAAACCAAAGCCCTGGCTAATATATCACCGGAAATCTCCGAAGTGGCTCGCAGCCCTAGGTAACGTCTTTAAGCCACACTGAATAATAGGTATTTTAGAGCAGGAATTTGAATGGGGGATTTTTTTTAAATGAATTTGGGAAAAAAAATTAGATAGTATCGAAGGAACTAAATTGACACTTTTTATCTCGAGGCAAACGTTTATAGACAATATGTGAATAGAGAATATAGCCAAATATTGTTCGGTGGCAGTGGTAACACATTATTGAATATTCCGTACTTTACTTTTATCCCTCTCATTCCTTGTTCAACTTTATTTTTATTTATATCTTAGGGGACAATGAAGAAAAATCACTATTAAAAAGAACACTTTTATCGAATAACTTTTATAAAAGTTCATTTCAAAATGATAATTGTTACTAAAATATAGAAACGTTACTTTTTAAATTTATTTTGGTATGATTAAAAGCAAAAGTCAAGAAGTTAAATCGTTCAATAAAATAGTTTAAAATAGTTTTTGTATGTTAATATAATATTATTAGACGATAAAATCAAAATACTTTATTACCCAATTATCTAGATAAGTATTTGGCAAATGATATTTTAATTTGCAAATTCCAACAACTAACTAAATATGTGATCGAGGATGCCTCGGTTGGTAAGTTGTTAGACCTGCCAACTTGACTTGCAGCAGGTTGTAGGTTCGATTCCCACCTGGAGCCTTGGGTGTTGGTATTGCGTTTGTTGTCCGACTTTAACGACTGACTTCAATCTAGCCAGCCGCCTAAGTAAAGACAGACGCGAGTTCATTGAATTAAGGGAAAAAAGTGCAACGAGTAGAAGAATAATTTTATGCAATAACGGATTTTCTCAGGACGAAGACAGCAAGCGGAACAAAAGAGTTTGCCGGCGTGTGTCACACAATATTGTTTTAAATTATAAATCATTAACATCTAACGTCATGTAAAGAGTACGGCATTGGCAACAGGATGTAAATATGATTTGTGTGGATTTTGAATTTTTTACCACACATTTCGAAAATAAACTTTTATTAATTATTTAATTTTTTAATAGAAAAAAAGTCTTGTGTATTTGTGTTACGTTTACGTTAATTCCAACTTAGCCTACTTCTTAATTTGTGGTAAAAGAAATAAAATTCTCTATTTCCACTGATTCTACAAGCTATGGAGCGCCAATCAATTTCATTCAATATGAAAAACAAAACAACTAGGCGATGCAGAGCCGTTACCCCACAATTTTTTTTGCAGGGGGAGGCGATAAGGCGACTAAGTAGCGTGCAAAGACTAGCGAGTCTGTGCGCTACGGGGGCCATGAGCACAACGCCCACTGCAGCGCTGGAGGTCCTACTGAACATCCCACCAATACAGATCTATATACAAGGGGAAGCAAGATCCGCAGTATATAGATTACTGCAAGGCCAGTCCCCAATAATTGATGGACATAGCACGAAACATAACGAGCTTTACTTGGAGGTAAGGGCGGACAATGTCCTAGGGCTGCCTACAGATAACACAACACTTAAGTATTGCTTCGTTAACCACTACAGGACTCAAATCCCAGCCAGAGAAGACTGGGAAAACGGGCCACCAATCAAGCCAGAAATATCCTGGTATGCTGATGGCTCAAAAACTCAAGAAGGAATATGAGCCGGAATAAAAGGAAAATCTGTATTCTAATAGGTAGGCTATCAACAGTGTTCCAAGCACAGATCACTGCACTAGAACACTTTGCAAGAGAAATAAAAGCGAGGAAGATCCGGAACAAATCTAATAAAATCGCAATCTAATAAAATAACATCCAAGTTAGTTCTGGACTGCCATAAGGTATTAACGAGATAGCAGGCCAGAACAAAGTTACTCTATTATGGGTACCGGCGCACGGTGGGCATAAAGGTAATGAATAGCCATCAGGGTTTGGATGGACCGAGAATCCCGACGATGGTGGAGGGACATGCCGGGGCAAAGACAGACCAAGGAATTCCTAAGGGGCCCATCGGCCAATTGTACAGCGGACCTACTAAGATACAATAGAAAAGCCGTAAGAATAATAGTAGGTCTGCTGACGGGCCACTGCAGGCTTAAGAGGCATCTAAGCCTGGTGGAAGTGGAAGAAAACACAGAATGTAGATTCTATCAGGAAGAGGAAGAAACAGCCGCGCACGTACTATGCCACAGCGAAGGCCTAGCGAGAGTGCGTTTCCTTCTGCTGGGCGATACCAAACCAGAGGCAGAGAGCTATACGAGGGAGCCGTTATCGAAGTTGTGGAGTCTGGTTAGAGAGACGAACCTGAATAAAGCTCTATAGCTATGGAGAGAGTCACAATAGATCCTCTGGGTCGCAGTGACGGACAGGCTGATTGCTAGCTCTGCCAACTGTTTACTTTTTTTTTTTTTATTTTTAAAAAACTTGAACAACAATAAAACGAAATGTCCAAAAACTGAAAAATCATGAGTCTACAGGTTGAAATACGGATCTTGTCCTAAAATGTATGTTGGACAAACAGGTAGATCCTTCAAGAAATGCATTAACAAACATAAAAGAGCGTTTAATAACAATAGTCTAGATTCTAATTATGCTACACACTTAAACAAAAAAACACATTTTTGACGACAATTTTGATATTTTACATACAGCCACAAAAAGCAGAAAATTAAATTTATTGGAAACCATGGAGATTAACAAAATGAGACATTCAAATGTATTGCTTAACGATCAATTAGATTTAAATACCTCTCCATTATTAAACTTAACTTCTTACAACAACATTAATTAAGGTTTTAATGTAATTTTTCGCTATATATCGTATTACATTTGATAAAGACAAGGAGTTGTCGAAACAATTGTCATGTGAAAAACTTTTAGTTCTTATTTATTTGGTTAAATGGATTTTCATCAAGTAAAAGCCACCTCAGTTCAATCTCTACATTCCACATTGGATATAATTCTTATCAACCTTGTTTGCATAGCAAAAAAAAAGGAATCTGTTGAGTAATGTGGTCGTTCCAGAGCCTTTTATCCAGGCCCACACCCTATAACTTCTAAGATTTCTCTTCCGAAACATTTATATTTGTTGAAAACACTAATGAGTGAGCTTCATCGTCATTGAGTTTTAGTAAACTGCCCATTGCAATGGGTGGCAAATCGTAAAATTTTTGTTTTTGTCCTAAAACTGAATGCCTGACACAGTCAAAGGCATTTGAGCGGTGACACAGCTTTAGAGTACTATGCTTCCCTCATTCAAAGCACCCAACTATGCCAGTCACTAGCAATAGTAGTGGAACGCCCTTTTCTAAACCCAAACTGACCGAAACTCAAAATAAAGAGAAAATTGATAATGCAAATTTTTGGCCAACATTTTCAAAACTATCGGGATATTTCACCATTTTTGTAGATTGGCACAAGTTATGATACTTTAAAAACCTGTCTTAGAAACCATAAAAGTCTAGAGTTTTTGAATTATTCAAACACATGATAACCTACTGGGCCTTAAGTGAAGAAAGCAGTGAAAATTTAAGTTATTCGCAAACCCTGATGGCTTAGCAAGAGTTTTGTTCGTTCAAGGTATACAATATTGCATCTGCTATTGTTGTAAAAATGTATTGAAGTTTTTTGGGGTCATTTTTTTCACATTTCTTTTTTTTTTAAGAAGATGAGGAATTTCTTTTGGATTTTCATGATTCTAACAGACCCATACGAATGTTCAATTTTGCTTAGTTTCTCACCAAGTACGAACTTATAAAAAATTGTCTTGAAGTAATTATTATTTTAGGCACCAAGAAATAATAACTAACTGTCAGTCTCCCTGTCACTCTTGGGACTCTTGGACTAGACTAGGACTAGAACCACCCAGGTTTTACAGTTTAATACTGATTTATAGCTCTCATCTATTCAGAAAAGGACTGATACACTAATGTGTTTGCTTACCAATCTAGTATTTCAGTTTTTACCTTACCTTACCTTACCTTTTACCTTATCTTCTTCTTCTTTTTATTACCCTTTTGCCTTGTACTCTATAGTTAGAGATTAGCTGGGAAGATGAGCTCCAGCTCCCATGCCATCGTATAAGAGGGTGTCCAGGAGGTCTGCTGATCTTTTAAGACCATCTCTTGCAATTTTCGGCAGTCTGTGGTCATCCATCCATTCAACATGATCTCCCCATTCGCGCCTTCTGTTTCGGGACCATCGCACAATATCAAGGACACTGCAAAGTTCTCTGATGTCTACGCTTCTTTGGTGGCCCCTCAGTGTGTAGTATGATATAGATCTTAGAGTTCTCGAGAATCTCTGCTATTCGGATGGTTCTTTTTATTGTCTAGTTTTCCGATCTAGTTTCTACAGCGTATGTCATAACGGGTCTCTCATGGGTCTTATATATATTACATCCCGCCAATTACCCTACTATTAAGGCTACCTTGGTTGTTTTACATTTTACCTGGTCTACAGGTATATTGCTAATTTACATCTTCTGGGCTGTTTTGATATCGTTAGTGATTTAGATTTTGCTACCGATATCTCCATTTTGTACTTGGAGATTATGATTTCGAACTTAAATAAACATTTTCTGTATTTCTTTGTCCCCTAGTCGGTATCCCTTTAAAATCTTCTTCACTTCAGATATTAGCTCATCCATAATCAGATTGAAAAGGATAGGGCTCAAGCTGTCGCCTTATCTTATTCCTGTCTGCATGGGTATTTTGCGTGTTTTTCTGCCCTCCACTTATATTTGTCGGTATTTAACTCAGCCCACGCTCTTTTTCTTGAAAAGTCTCACAACATCAGAGAGTCTTACGCGGTCAAATGCTTTTGTGAGACCTATAAAACAAATACACACACGCTGTTTTATTGTATTCTATAGACTTCAGTATTGATGTCAACAGCGTGATTTCCCGATAGTTTGCTGGGTTTTTCTGCTTCCTTTCTTAAATATTGGAAAGGTTATGCTTTCCTTTCATTCAGTTGGTACTTTGTTAGTTTTAATTATTTTGTAAAAGAACACCTGCAGCTCCTTTGCTAGTTCCTCCTTACTTCAGCAACTCGTTCATGTATTTCATCTTCGCCAGCAGACTTGCGGTTTTTGATGGTTGTTTATTCAATTCTCTCCTTAGATATTAGTATCGTGCCCAGCCATTAAGTGTTATTTTTGTTACATTCTTCATTAATTGTTTTTTTTTCTTCTTTTATTCTTCTTTGTTTACTATTATTTTTTTATTTCATACGTACTAAATGAAATTATGTACTATACAAAATAGCTAGTGCATGTAGTTTTTAAACATTTTGTTTATTAATACCAGAAGCTGAACAACTGCATAAGTGTAGGGCGCAAAACGAAAAAACAACATTCATAGAAAATGACACATCGCAATATAAAAGTTAAGCTTTATCAGATTTGACTGTCATTTGTTACATTTGATAAACAAGTGCTTGCTTATTTTCAAATATTAAATTGTTTACGATCACAGAGCAACGAAAAAAACACTTAACCAATGGCGGACGGCCTCTTCAACACACGTGAACACAATTTAGTCAGTTTATATAATCCACAATTGCTCATTCCTACATTAACGAAACGGCGTCCGGAAAAATTGCGCTTAATGGTCCTAAAGGGTTTTTTAATAGAAAATTTCGAAACCAGTAAATGGTTCCTTTGTTAATTATAGAACTGTTAAAAGAACATCTAAAACAATTTATCCGTTATTAGTTGCCCGGGAGTCTTAATTGAGTTTGTTTAAGAAAATCGATTAGCGCATTTTCGGAAAAGAACGTTTTTGAAGTTACCGCTCTCTCGGCAATCAATTTCAACTCATCATCCGAGCAAACGATTATTTCTGATTACAGGCAACAATATAATTTAAATATACATTAATTTGAATACGGAGAGTGTTTGAATTAGCCCTGTGATTTTATGTTTATTTATGAGAAATTTTATACAAGATTTTACTCAGAACGCTTAGTTCAAATTGGCTAATAAATTTTTCAAATTGTCATCGAGCCTTAAAATTGTAAATTCTGTTGTGATATTGCCTGCATCATTAAGAAAGTTGTGCTTTTTAAGTACTTTCTCGAATGCGTAGAAAAGGATCACACCGTAGAAATAAATACGGAAATTTTGCATTTTGGCTTAAAACTCGAAAACTTAGTATGATGTCACCGCCATCGGTATACATATATCACACAATCTTACATATTCGTAACTCGAAAAATCTGTTGTCACTCCACTCAGATAATCATGGATATCCCACTTCCTGCTCAAATTTGCCTCGATCTAAGAAGTTTAAATTCTCCAAAAGGGTGAAAAATTCTCTTGAACTTTGTTTACATTCTGTAGCGGAATACAAACAAGTGATAAAAGATATCAACTGATTCTTGATTGTGGTTGATATCTTACCTTTTTTTTGTTCACTTTTATGCCTGTTGACGATTTCAAATTATTAATAACTAGCAGTGACAACGCTAGTTATACGTTAGAAAATAAAAGGAAGTCTAAAATGGCTCTATTTTTTCCATTAACCAAAGGCTGAGACAAGAACAGAGAACAGAAGAAAGGAAAGGGCATCTGGCAGACAAACGAAACATCAGGCTCCCTTTCATGCTTCACCCCTATGTTGTTTTTCCTCTTTCTGCCATTCCAGAACGTTTGTATCTTCTCTTTTGTCTGTTTCAGCGTTCTATAGAAGCTTTTGTGATTGTTTTGAGAATTCTATCTATTTATCCTTTGAGTTTGCGCTTAAATTTTCTGTTTAAGTTCTTCGATGACTTTATCTTCATCTCCCTTGATCTTTATTTTATTTTTTTCGAATAGTCCTTTTTTATTAACTGGATTTTAGTTTTCCCGTACAAATTTCCTTTATTTGGGAGAGTTTTTTCCTTGCCTGTGCTATCTTTTGTTGTATCCTAATTTTCCACTTTGGCTTTCTTAATTCTATTATTATTATTCTTATTATTATAATTATCATTATTGTCTTGGTAAAATTATAACCGACCACTGGCGAAATTATACCTAGGCGGAAAGTCAATTCACCCTTTCAACCCCACTCGAGGCACACGTTCCCGAGCCAACCCCTAAAAGGCGTGATAGCGATGCAATATCGCGGGAGCTCTTGATGTATTAGGCTGATATATATCTAAAAAGTGTACGCTAGATGGATTTTTTGATGGATTACTGTCTCGAATAAACAATCAGTGGCCGCCCCAATGCGATCATGTCCCGTCCTTGACCAGGTACGGACCGGCCTTTTTCAACGGTCTAATCAACCTAATCTGTAATTATAAATCCAAAGCTTGGCAAAAATTAAAGGTTATTTTACCAAGAGCATTTTTTATATGGACGGACACAATTGCATCAGCACTCATTAAAGGAAATTCGAAAGAATGTGATCAGAATATCAAAATGACATCAAAGAGTTTAAAAAAATCGTCAGTTGTTTAAACCTTTTTCTCAATACAATAAAATGATGGAAAACTTAGTACTTTATTTCTCAGAAAAATAATTTGTTTCCGCAAACTTATGACGGTACCGAATCGCCCTGAAAAATATTCATTTCTGTGCCTGTGCGTGTACCAGAGAAGTTGATGGATTTCGAATTAAATTAAAATATCCTGTTTAATTGATATGCATTGTAACCTTAATGGGATATTAATTATTTATACCTTGCTTCAGTTTTATGCATACCTTTAGCTATGGTAAGTACTTTTAATAACGCGGATGCTACTAAAAGGAAAAAGGAATACTAGCTATACAGGTTTGCCGATTTCTGACTTCCAAACCTGGTATTTCGAAGTAAGTGCGCTGTGAGAAGAATGTTGCTTTGTAATACTATAAAACTATAAACGTTTTCCAAACATTTTTAAAAGGTACAAAATTGACTATGTGTAGCATGCATTCAACTTCTCTTGATTTAATTGGCTGTAACATTTTTGTAGCCAATTTTTTTCCAAGTGACATAAAATAAAACACTATCAATTTTCTGACATAGAACCCTGCATCATATATTTTTAATGGAACACCCTGTATATTATACATGTGTTTAATATAATATCTTATTCCGATACAATGACGTAACATACTTTATATTTTAGTCCACTCTTTTTCGGCAAAAATAGGACATTTTGATATAATTTCAAAGAGTATTGTGACTACAACAGTAATTATTTACAAATTAAAGTTGAACAAAAACACTAAAAATGCATTGCATTTAGTAACGATTTCGCATTGTCTCTTAAATGATTGATTGCCTCTGAAATGCTAAGTTCGACGACATTATTACAAGGAGTTCTGTGCACGTGATTTTTTATGTGTCCCCAAAAGAAAAAATCCATTAAAGTTAAGTCGGGGCTGTTGGCTGGCCAATTCGTAGTTCCGCCGTTCCGAATTTCTATCAGCAACGATTTTTTGTGCTTTTCATTTAAAAACAGAATTCGGGATTTGCTCTAACTTCCACACTTTTAGAGAGCCAAATCAAACTAGTGACTAAAGTAGCGAATTTGCTGCATATTATGGCTGGTGTCCCAGTAATATAATAATGTAATGCAATATATAATATATTAATATAATATATAATAATAATATATAATAATATAAGATTATTCAGTAGACAACGATAATTACAAATTAAAAACAATGCAAAGGACATCTACAAAAATAAACTGTTGAAAATTCTCCCTAAAACCAACAAAGTTTAGTCTTGATTGTATATATATTTTTAAAGAAACAAATATTATCTTAAATTTGACATTGAAAACAGACCAATCGTAAGTGAATATCTTAGCCTTGTTATTTTTGACATTTTGGATTTCTTTTTAGATGTTTCTTAAAAGCACTTGATAACATTAAGGTTATGAATTTCTGCCTTAAATCTTACATCTGGGAAATTATAAAAATGAGTCTCTCAAGATGTTTGGAATATTTGTTTTTTTAGCCTTTTTTGTTACAACATTTCTCTTGACTCTATTTCTTGTATTGTAAGAATGATTTATATTTCGGAAGTCGATTTTGTTTTTTTTAAAAACCGTTGGTTTAAAAAATAATTACATTAACATAAAACATTTCGACTCCCCAAACAGCTGTACGGAAGAGTAAAATTTAGTTTTCCGAAATACGATTTTTAAGAAATATATTTACATAATTTTCTAATTTTTCAAATGTATACTCAGTACTCCACGCATAGTAAAATGGTGTTTCTTAAAAATGTTTCTAAAATATTAAAATTTGTCAATCAGTGATATTAGGTTGTTTACTATTGTTTGTACAAGTTTACTCCAGTAGGGGCAATGATTTACAATATTTCAGAAACGTACGACCCTTCAAAAGAATCAAATCGTTGAACAAGAAACCATAATCGATAAAAATATAAATAATTTAACCTAACACTCAAAAAAAGTCTTATTTTCAAAAAAAATTCTACTTGGCGGGCTTATAATTACAGTATTAATCTCTAATTATCCAAAATCTACCAAATAAATAGCAATTTTAGTATATGAAGTTGATATTTAATATCGAACTAAAATTTTGTTGTTTATCTTTTACTTTTTTACAATACCTTTGTTTCGCACAAAATTAAAGAGTATCCTTGTCGGTTTTTAATAAATTTATTAATAAAACACATTTTGTTCACTTATAATTTGGTTTTGTTAACTAATCATCTAACTTGCTAATAACTTGATAGTTTGATAACTTGCTAGTTCGATTTGTCAATAATCGACGCAGGGAGCATCCAGAAGTTTTGTAAATAGTAGTGAAAGTTAAATTGAAAAGTTAACTGAGTTTGAAATTTTTTCCAAAATCCAACTTCTCCAAATTTTATCGTTCTTTCAAGTTCTTTTATTCCTATTTAAAGCTAGGATAAAGATGTTAAGATGCGGACTTCATCTGGTAGTTGGGACCTTTTTTGACTATCCAATGACGTAAAAAGCCTTTTTGAAGGTATGCAAACTCCAAACCACATTCATCGAAGAGGTAGAGCAAACAACATTAAAAAAATCATTGCAATTTGAATGTTTAATATTAGAAATTTTTCTCTTTTCCGATTTACTTTTTTTTTCAAATTTGTAAGTTTGTAATATTGTTCTGCGTAAATAAAATTATATATAATATAATATCAAAGAATATATTATGAACTGACAGATCTACTGACTCCCAAATAAAAGAAAATTATCGTTAATCAGTCAGTCAATTCTCGAATTTATCATGAAACTAATAAAAACTATCCCAGCTAGTTCATTGCTGCATTTACTCGGACATTTTGAAATATTAAACAATATCAATAAATAACTGATAAAAAAAATCTAATCAGATGAGAATCGTACAATCCGGAGCATTTATGATCGAGCGAGTCTTTGAGTTATTCACTCGTGAATTAAATGAAACGATTTGTACTCAGCAGCTCGTATTCGATATAATATCGTATCGTATATACAGCATCGTAAATAGCCACATCTTCTTGCCTTTTCAGCAATCGGAAAATCGTGTTTTTTTTCCCGATGTGGTTTTGAGTGGTTATCGCTGGTGAAAGAATTAGTGATATTAAGAACGTAAATATTTCGATGAAGTAAAAATAAAACAATTACTGCTCCTGTTATTAAACATTTATGTTTACATCAATTTACATAACCTAATTTGGTCTAAAAAAATTTGGAGCCATATTTAAAAAAATAGTTGCTTGATAATGGTCAAACAAATATTTATTTGAAATTTTTGAAAAATGCATTTCAATTGTTTATACTGAAATTGTTTGTATCAATAAATATTTGTTCATATAGATACTTACCCGCTTTTTAATCGATGTGGATCGCAAGGATTATTTAAGTGAAATAAACTATTGGTTTTAAAGTAATGTTTGCTTCTTAAGAATAAATAATTTATTTGATTCAATAAAATTACACAGGCCAACAAAAATTTTTTATATTTTTTTTTTTATATTTTTCAAGTTATAGGGATTAAACTAATTGAAAAAACATGTCTTTTGTTTCTCTCACTCAACATTTTGACTTAATTTTTGAATTGTCGTATGTATTGTTTTTGTTTATTGTAGCTTGGAATCTCCGTAAGTAAAATATATGATTTCGTAAGATTAGTTGGTGCAGCGAAATTTCTTTTTAAAATGCCAAAACTTCGTAAAAATAATCCAGATTCGTTTTGTTATGTTTATGGTTCCATTGTGGCCAAGAAATATAGACGTAAAATTACACCCCTGTTTAAAAAATAAAACTCTGCTTATTTTAAAGTAAAAATTGGTGATTAGGACCAACCTTTGAGCCACATAGTGTTTGTAATGTACGTGAAGAAAATAGTGGAACCAGGAGGAACATTTTGGAATACTTATTTTATCGAGAAAGTCAATATTTGAGAATCCAGGCAATTTAGAAAAAGATAGCACCAAATTTTCCCAACCTAAAATATATGAAGATATTTTTAGTAATGTTACCACATTTATTTTCACAATGAGAGATTTATGACTTAGTACGAGACTTGAACAAAGTGGTTCACTTGTTTATTGCACCGATATTCCTAATCTAATAAAGAAACTTAATACAGATTACAATTCAGGACACTGCAGGCTTTTTATTGACTCATCCAAGAGAAACCTTAAAGTTGTTCTTTTGCACAACGGAAATGTTCTCGCTTCTGTGCAAATGAAAAAATGTTGCGAAAATCTAGAACTACTGTTTTTGGAAAATCAAATACAAGGACTTTAGTTAGATAATTTGGTGGTGACCTAAAAAGTGTGGAATTTCTACTTTGTCAGCAGTCAGGATATACGAAGTACTTCTGTATTTTGTGTAAGTCTTATCGATCAACGAAAAATTCTTTTACCAACGTTACATATTAAATTAGGACTGACGAAGCAGCTATTATTATTATTATTATTATTATATTTCTTTTCCTCAGCTGAAGCTGGAACTTTCACCTGCCCAATAACTTCTTTGGTGTTTTCTTCATGTTTGGGCTAGGCTCGGGCTGGTGGAGAGAAATTTCATTCTGTTCCACTAGATCCTCTTTTTTTTCTTTTCATAATTCTGCCCCATTCAGAAACTTGCGCGTTATATGGCATGTCTGAAGAATTACGAATTTTTGCATCATTTCATACAATCGTGTTGGTAAGTTTAGTTTATCGATATTTTTCTTTAGGTGTATCGTAAAGACTCCGTTTGCTGAAATTATTATGGGGACTATCTCTACTTTTTTGAGTTTCCAGACATTTTTTATTTCTCTTGCCAGGTTTTTATACTTTGTAAATTTTTCGACCTCCGTTTTAGAAACGTTCTCACTAAGTGGGCACGCCACATCTATAATAAATGCATGTTCGTTTTGTTAATCAATGGCCACGATGTCAGGTCCCAATAGAGTAGGTGGGTGTTGGATTCCAGTACAGATTCTGGTGAGTATTGATAATAGGACGAGGTGTTATAGATAAGGGCATATTTTTTTGCTAATTCTATGTGGACAATTTTAGCACTTTCGGCATATGTCCACCACGCTTTCCTTTAGACGGTTTTATTATTATTGTTATTATTATTATTATTCTCTATTCGCAACCGTGCTCTCGATAATTCATTTCCATTTATCAAGAACAATCCCTGTTCCTCAGACTAAATGGTTTATACCTCCTTATCTTAGGGCACGTCGGATGATGTGGACTGTCTTAAGGAGAGTAGTTTTTTGCAGTGTCGCATTCGTGTTTTCGTTGTTACCCGGTATTTTATTGAGTGACTCCGCAAGGTTTTTGTGGATGGTTCCAGTCGCACTTCTATTTGAAGGTCTCTGTATTTTATAATCTTTTGTGATTCCTTCTCTTTTATTGTGGCGTATGATGGTATGGCAACGTCGATCAATAGGCATGTCTTGTTACTTTCGAAAATCGATGAAATCGAGAGCACTGATTTGTTTTTGGTGGTGTGTTAGTATGTGCACGATACCTTGGGCCCCTTTTTCACGTGGGATGTTTACTCACTCGACTGAGCTGCGCGGGTGATGTTTACGGAATTTAGTGCTCATGATACGAACGTAGCGATTAAGTTCTTCAAGTTCTGTATCTGTCCAAAGCTGTACGTCAGAATGGATATGGCGTATGTGTTTATTGCCTTTATTGTGTTTTTGGCATTAGTCTCGTTTTAAGAACTGCCCGTAGTTTTTTTCTGAATTTTTTTTCAGTGTTTCTTTGCTGTTTTTTTGATATATTCCACTAGATTGTTGATATCCTAAATATTTATACAGTTCTTAGATTTCCATACCTACTATCTGTCCTTCGTCTGCACCCACGTCATATCCTTCATGCCTCTTCCATTATCCCATTTCCATCGCATTTATTCGGCACTTGTCTAGCCCAAATTCCATATGAATGTCATCGCTGAAGGTTCTTGAAGTTTGTATTAGTTTTTCAACGTTTTCTTTATTATCCGCGTATATTTTAAGATAATCCATAGAGAGGAGGTGACTAATTTTAATATTTTCTATTGTTGTACTTTGTTTGTTTTATTAAGCATGTGCGGGAGGGGGTTTATTGCCATACCGAACCATAATGCGCTGAGTGCATCGACCTGAAAGATTCCGCGTTTGATTTCTATGTTGTCTATTGTGAATTTCGTCTTATTATTTACGCTTAATTTTGTTTTCCATTTTTTCATTTTTTGTTATAGGGTGTTTTGTATGTATGGATCAATATCCAAAACTTCTATTATCCATGAATGTGGGACACTGTGAAGGCCTTTTTATTATTATTATTATTATCATTATTATTAATAATATTATTATTGTTATTATTATTATTATTACATTCAAACTTCAAAAAGAGTCGCCACTATTATAATAAAAATACCTCCCTCTGCTAATAAGCACTTGTAAGTGGCCTTTTTATTTTTTCATTGCTGGGTATATTCGGGGGGAAATGCCTTCCGTTTATGATAGGCCAGGCGAGTCATGACTATTTTTAATTGACTGCAAAGTACAAATCTGCTTCGGAAGTACGAGACAAAGCTTTTAGTAAATTTTTATTGGCACTGAGCGTTGATTCAAAAAATGAGTGATTCTTGCCGTGTCGTCTGCCGGTAAAAACTCTGCGGCCAATTTATTCTAGTGCACGTTTACGTGGCGTGTGGCGTTGTCTCGGGACGTAAAGACCGGGAGCAATAGAAAAAAAATCGCAGAACTAGAGGCAGCTGCTTTGAATCGCACTTCTGAAATGCTCGTGGCGCCGATATCAAGGCGCGTGGAAAAATATGCCCGCGTACAGCGAACCGCACGTACCAAACTTTATGTGCGTTTGTGTTTTCCCGAATAAGAGGCGGTATTAAAAATAAACGCGACTAGTTGTTTGTTCGCGACAACACTTATTACGAAAAGGTGCAGGGTGTCGTTTTACACGCGAACACATGCCTCTTCGAGTTATATAGGTCGACTTACCCTTATTTTTAATTGTAAAAGGTTTATTGCGTAGGTACCGTCGGTAGACTCGTTCGGCGTTTAAGTTTACAGTTTGAAACTGATTCGTGATTCTAGAACCGAGCACGTATATCGTAAAGTCGTGTTAAGGTGGATATTTCGCGAAAATATCTTGGTGGGTGGTAGCAGTGTCGCTGGTTTCGAGCAATCGAATGGAGAAAGTAAATGGAATTGTTAGAACGCATGAAGGTTCTTCCATTAGGGGTGTTATAAGGCGGATTTCACTATGGTTGTGAGATGCAACATTCGGAACCTCGTGAAAAAAGGCATAAAAATGAATGAGTTTTAGCAATTGAAGAAAATACTGGAAGCAAAGTACAGGCGTTATCTTGAAAGCTACGGGGGTTACAAAAAATAAATAAATACAAAAGTTGTTTCTTTTAAAATTATCATTATTTTTTTTATTTTTCCTAATGGACAATTTTTTTATATACAGGGTGATAAAATAAAGTTATTTTTTTTTAAATAAAACACCTTACATTTTATTGCATTTTTGGATAGTCCTTTCAAAGACAAATTCAACGGTATATATGTGATGCACTTTTTCGCGATTATCTTCAGAATTCCGGTTCTGTTTAAACCATCATTGTTGGGTTGCTTATTAAGTTTTTAAACTTTTTGCCATCCATAATTTTTACGAAAATAATGCTTTTGTTTAAGCAATGATCAAATTCAAAATATTTTCTTAAGATAGGCGGTCCTGCCACGTTTTGCAAAATGATACTTTTCTCCATATTCTTAAATAAGACTTTAGCAATTTCAATTATATGACAAATTGCAGTGTTTCGTGAAAAAAAGGAGGAGCCGAAAGGTTTTGAATGAAAACATGCAGCTATATACTCTTCTGCATTTTTAAAATGCTGCAGAGACCTCCACCCGCCATGGCGCTTCAGATGTAGACGGAAGACAAACCACACTTCAAACAGGTTTTAAAATTAACAGTTATAAGCCATTTAAATTCACACCAGTACAAAAAAAATACGAAGCACAATTGAACTTAATACTCGAATTTTGCAATATAAGGATAGATAGGCATTTTTTCTATAACATATTTCAAAATATAATTTGTACTAATGAATCAATATTTCCAACGTCTGCGGTGTTATTTAATAGAAAAAATACGCATTCTAGATCTAGAATTTTGGGACCCATATTTTACTAACAAAATTTAACATCCATACCATATTTAAACTTATTAGGGAACGAAATTCAGCCATTTATACAAAATAACATTCCCCAAAAAGGCATCCAAATTTTATTTTACAGTAAGACGGCGCTCCTTATCATCGAAGTGCTGCAATCATTCGGTTTTTAAACGAAAATTTCAGGGAATGGATTGGACAAAACAGAACCATCTCCTGGTCAGCGAGGAGTCCAGATTTGATCCCGATGGATTTTTTTTTGTGGAGCACAGTGAAAAATATTTGTTACAAAAATAAACCGTCAACAGTTTTGGAAGTGCAGCAATTACGTCTCAAATTCTCTCGTCTCAAAAAACATGTATTAGTAGAGAGTGTTAATTTTTTGTAATCATTTCACGTAGACATTTAAACGTAGAAATAAGTAATTTGCCAATTTTGGCAACACTGTGCAAAGCTTAATATTCTGTTTTTAATATGACTTTTTAACAATGCTCTAAAACGATCGTGAACAAGTTGATAAGGAGGTAATTCTCAGTTTCATACCTTAATAATTTAAATCTTATTCACAGTTTTCAATTTTATCTGTCAAATAAGCCAAAACGGTAAATCAGAGGCCCGTACTATGTTATAAAATTGAAATTGCTATTAAAGTGGATATTCCAAAATGTAATAATATACAGGGTGTCTAATTTTAAAAAAATGGGAAAAGTATAATTTTTCGAAACGTGGCAAGAAAATATCTTAAATTTAATCATTGCATAATTAAAAGCATTAAATTCTTAAAAATAATAGAGGAAAAAAAGTTTAAAAAGTTACTAGCAACCCAACAATGATGGTTTAAACATAACCTGAATTGTGAAGATAATCGCTAAAAAGTTCGAAACGGCGCATCACAGACTCAGATTCATATATGTTGTTGAATTTATCTTTGAGAGGACTATCCAAAAATATAATAAAATGTAAAAAAATGTAACTTTGTTTTACCACCCTGTTTACGAAAAAGTGACGATTAGCAAAATAAAAAAAAAATAAATGTCATTTCAATAGAAACAACTTTTGTATTTATTTTTTTTTGTAACCCCCTTAGGTTTCGAGATAAGGATATGCCCCTCTTAAGCGGGCCACCCTGTATATGTTAGTACCTCCTTACTTTAGCAGTACCTAGAACCAAATCCTTCCCCAAGAAAAGCTCCTTCAAACGAAATGTTGCCTTTAACGGATCGAAGATGCTGAGAGAATTCTGGACAAGGGTTAAATCTGATTTTGACGTTACATTTTTTAAGAACTTTTGATATGGAAATCATGGAAAAGTTACGTTGATGATACTTTTGTTATTTGACCTCATGATTAATAATCCCTTGAGATTTGTACCTATTTAAACCCTATACACGCTAACATACGTTTTACCATTGAATTAGAAACTAATAATAATCTCCCAATCTTATATATTCTTCCTTGTCAATGAAAAATCAATTCTGACACTTGCCATAGTTGTCTTTCCTTATATTCAAAACATCACTGACGACATATCAAAAGTTCTTCGGAGACATAACGTCAAACGTTAAATTTTATACGATAAATGTAATCAATTCTTTTACCAACGCAAGAGAAATCCGGAAATTTTTGAATAGTATTGCACTAGTCTGGAGAAGTTTCTTTGCTATATGGTTTAATAATTGAATTTTGATATAAAATAAAGTTCATTTATTATTTTCTTATTTTGAACTTATTGTTTAGTTCTCTCCATACCTCTCTTTTATACAGCAACAACGATTATAATGCAGAATCACTACTCCCAATTAGGAACTCTGGCATTGAGGTTACCAATATTATAATCAAATTGATGCTTACGTCACCACGTTCATCTTCCTTTACACCATACCTACACTCAACTATCAACATCAACCAGCAATCGCTTATAACCATTTATCCCTTTTTCTTTTTTATGAGACTAGATCAAAGTTACGATCCCCTCGCTAATGAAATATATATTCATTAGTTTAACTAAGACCTTCTAAGAAGGCATAAACAAAATCTTGCCGATTTTCTTACACCTATATACATTCGTGAAGAGTTGCAGTGAAATGTTCCACATTTCAGTGGTTAATTGGACATGAGCTATTTATACTTTCTGCGATTCAATAACTTACTGCCTATAGCACGCTATATCGAGCGCTCGAATATCTTCGGCATCGCTAATTATCTCGTACCTAATTCGGTTCTCCTCCTCTCAAACTATTCGCCATTACAATAATTTAAAAAACAAATTATCTATCGGCAAATGAAGTTTAAATGGTGTTTTCTTTGGAAACGGCGTCTACTTCGTAGTTACGCTCGAAATTAAAGGACGAATGGAAGGG